>NC_047675.1:22070640-22382585 GCF_011762505.2 Arvicanthis niloticus | reverse complement strand
GGGCCAGCAGCCCTGTGGTCCAAGATGGGTGCAGTGGCAGATTCCAGGCTAGGGATTGGGTGCGAGGCAAGCAGAGGCCAGAGCGGGAGGGGAGAAGTAATGTCTCACTTGCCGCTCCAGGGACCTGCTGGGGAAAGAGCCTCAGGAGAAGTTGGAGATCCGACTGTGCCCGGATGGCAGCGGGCAGCTGTATGTGCCAGGGCTGACTGAATTCCAGGTGCAGAGCGTGGATGACATCAACAAGGTAAGGAGTCCTGGGGATGTACTGGAGGCCCCGCCCACCAACAGCTGCTCTGGCGGACAGAATTGGGCTCCAGGGTGGGCTTGGCCACCACCTGACTCTGCAGCTTGGGTGAGTCCCCAGGCCTCTCCAAGCCTGTCTCCTCCTGAAGGAAAGGTGTATAGGAGCGCACCAGTAAAGCTAAGTCAGGATTGTGAATCTGAAACCAGTCTCACTACCTAGAAAGACCTTTTCTCAAAATTTTTCCTGTGGCCAGGTGTACACAGCTTGTCAGCACTTGGGCAGAGGCAGGTGGATCTCTGTGAGATCAGTCTGGTCTACATAGGGAGTTCCAGGTCAGACATGGCTACAGAGTGAGACCTAATCCCAAAACAAAAAATTAAAAATATAGCAAGATGTGACACTGTACATCCTTTTATCCCAATATTTGAAAGGCAAAGGTAGGCAGATCTCTGAGCTAGAGGGCAGCTTGGTGTACACAGTATGACCTTGCCTCTGCCTAAAACCAAACGGTAATTACAAAGAACCCCAAAGACACTTGAGTATCCATGTAAAACACACAGGGTGGCATTGCCCGTCCCAAGGGAGCCCCCACTGCCTTTGCCCCCAGGTGTTTGAGTTTGGCTACAACAACCGCACCACCGAGTTCACCAACCTGAACGAACACAGCTCACGCTCCCACGCTCTGCTCATTGTGACAGTGAGAGGCGTGGACTGCAGCACAGGCCTCCGCACCACGGGTGAGAGATGCACAGTGGCCATCTGGTCAAGCCCTCCATCAGTATCCTTGGGGCAGCGCTGACCTGCTCTTTGTCCTGCCTGCAGGGAAGCTGAACCTGGTGGACCTGGCTGGCTCAGAGCGTGTGGGCAAGTCAGGAGCTGAAGGCAACCGCCTGCGAGAGGCACAGCACATCAACAGGTCACTGTCCGCCCTGGGGGACGTCATTGCTGCCCTGCGTTCTCGACAGGGCCATGTGCCCTTCCGCAATTCCAAACTCACCTACCTGCTGCAGGACTCACTCAGTGGTGACAGCAAGACCCTCATGGTGGTACAGGTGAGGGCCTGGGGCTCAGGCAGGGCCTCCCCAGGCTGTCGGCTCCCCCACCCCCACACAGACCCCCACCAACACCCTCATGTAGTACATAGTCCCTCCCAATGTTCATTGCCCAATGGGCTCCCCTGACCAGAAGCACCCTCTGGTGACCATGCTGCTACCTCTGTGGGTCAGCCAGCTGCCATGGGTCAGACCTGAGCTCTCTGTCCCCTAGGTGTCCCCAGTGGAGAAGAACACCAGTGAGACTCTGTATTCCCTCAAATTTGCTGAGAGAGTTCGCTCTGTTGAGTTGGGCCCTGGGTCTCGCCGCACAGAGCTGGGTTCCTGGTCAAGCCAGGAGCATCTGGAGGTACTGGGGGTTTGCAGGGAGGAAGGGGAGCAGCTTCTGTGAGTGACTCAGGCTGGTACTGAGTAGGGAAGGGGCAGACAGGCTGGTATAGTGAGAGAGGAAGCTGCCACAAAGGTGGGTGAGACGAGAAGTCATTGGTGCTTTTGTTTTCTGAAGACAGGGTCTCACTATGTAGCACTGACTGGCCTAGAACTTGCTTTGGAGACTAGGCTAGCCTCAAACTCAGGAGACCTGACTGCTAAGATTAAGGGTGTATGGCACTACTGGTGACCCCTTCGGCCATCTTTGTCTCGGGGTCCAGCAGTTGTTCATGGTAGATGCATTTTAAATTGTAGATAATTTATAATTCCTGTCCTGTGACTTCTCAAGGCAGCAGTGTCATTAGTCCCCTCTGTAGATGAGCAAACACTGTCAAGAAAGGAGGGAAACAGTGGATGGAGATGAGCCAGGGCAGCCTTGGCTTCCACACCCACTGCCATCTCTGCACACAGTGGGAACCAGCTTGCCCGACACCGCAGCCTCAAGCACGATCCCACTCTGCTCCTGGCTCCGGGACCAGTAGCCGCCCAGGCTCCATCCGAAGGAAACTGCAGCCGTCAGGTAAGCCTGTCTGGGAGTGCACTGGAAGGGAGGGCAGGAGGGAGCCAGGTTGTCCTTTCCTAGCTAAGGAGAAGCTGTTCTATAAAAAGGGAGGAGACAGCCTAGGAGCCAGGCCTAGTGGCTTCAACCTGTAATCTCAAGTACTTGGGAGGCTGATACAAAGAGGACTGAAGGTTTGAGGCCAGCCTGGTCAGTACAGTCTCCAAACAGAATCTGAAAAAGGAGGTATTTGTGCTTTGTGCCCCTAGCATTTGGGAGGCAGAGGCAGGAAGAGCAAATTCTGGACTAGCATGGTTTACAGTGAGTTCCAGGCCAGTGAAAGGTATATAGCAAGACTGTGTCCCACAAAGAGAAGCTGCTTGCTGAGCATACAGGAGCCCTGGGTTCCATCTCACGGAATTCCATCAAACCATTTAGAACTAGACTCCTTCCCTTGTCTGCTGTGGGCAGGGGTCGGAAAGTAGAACTGTTTTACTAAGTCCCTGGGAAGGGTGACAAAGGACCTGGCCCTAGAAGCTCCTAGCATGTGCTACTGACCTGAGGCCCACACTGTGTGTATAGAGCCTTCACCTTGGTGGGGCTCCTCTGGTACCTGATTTTGCTCACCTCCCACAAAGCAGTCCAGACATCCCTAGTGGAAAAGGGAGCCTCGCCACAGGGTGTGACCTGAGATTCCTGCCTCCTCACTTGGTGGCCTGGCTGCTCACTGGGTCCAAAGGGGGTGGTGGCAGCTGGGCCAGTCCCCCCCCTCCCCAAGTGAGATGTCTATCACTTTGATTTCAGCCTGACAGCTGGGGCTGCAGTCTCCAGGTAAGTGGGGGGTCAGCGGCCTGGGGCTGCCCGCCTGTTGCCCGCTGTCGGTTCAAGGCTCTGCCAGGCCTCTTGTATAGAGCGGATCCTGTTGTCTGCTGTCTGTGCTGTCCATGTGCTTCTGCTGGCCTCTTGTTCTGCATCTGCAGTAGGCATGCCTCCTGAGGCAAGAGGCTGAGTGCTCCTGTTCTATTTTTTTTTCAGGAAAATTGAGGCCAGTGCCTGTGTGAGGATGTGCCACGCTGCCAGGCCTGGACCTGGGCCCGGCTACCTGCTCTAACACCCACCATGAATGCAGGAGATGGAGGCTCTCCCGCCCTGCCTCTCCTCAGAGATGAGAAACATGTTCAGAAGGAAGCGAGTCTCTGTGTGGCTCTGGGCACCCAAGCATGGGGCTTCTGGAAGGGCAGGGATGGTACTCTGCCCTTGCAGTGGGGTGGGCCCTCCTTCTCCACCTGGCCCCTGGGCTGTGTGTTCTCTACTAGTGGAGAAGGCTTGAGGAGCCAGCTGGGGGCCAGGGGAGAGCAAGAGCATCTCTATGTACCCTCCTGAGGAGGGGAGCCCTCACGGGGCATGTATATAATGTTCCTAGGTGTACATACAAGTCCTCATCCTGTCAAGGGTCTGGGCTATATTTATGGCTGGCAGAGGCCAGTGTGGAAGGGCTGGGTCCTGTTTATCTGCCTGACACCAGGCACTCTCCCTGCCCACTGACTCTCAACATGTTCCTCTCCCCAAATCCTATTTAAGAACTTTTGGAAGCTTAGCCATTTTTACTTATTAAAATGAATGTCTTTTTACACAAGCATAATCTGATCGTTGGTACTAGGCGTCCCTGTGGATAGAGCATGGAGAGAGGACACTGCATATTCTGTTGCTCCCCACTGCTGGCTGACCATGCAGACTCCAGATGTTACCACTGAAGACAATGTCTCCCCCATGCCTTTGCTATCATTTTGGTCTCCCCTTTGAAGCACCCCGTGTGCCTATAACCATCCCATCCCATTACGGTATCACTTCATGTTACAGAAGGAAAACTAAGGCTTCAAAGACCTGTCAGGTTTGGCAGCTGCATTGCTCATCCTGTGCCGGCCTTTCCTCCAAGTCTATGGAACTGTAACTGGTAATGGCCCCACTCACTACGAACGTGTTCGTGCCTGGTCCCAGCCCTGGAGAACAGGGCCACAAGGGCTCCTCCCTTCTTGCATCAACAGCTGCTCTGAAGGGCAGACTCTCGGGATGTGAGCAAGCACAGAGGTAGTTTCCCATGGGCTGTGAAAACCATTCTAGAGTCTTCCAAGGTCATATAACCATCGTGGTCTAGTCTCTGATGGCATCCAGAGGCCAGAGGGAGGGCGATGACAGGCTCTTGGCCAACCTACCCAAAGACAATTGGGAGTGTGGCTAAGACATCTATGGCCTCATCTGTTCCGCTTCCCTTTCTCCAAGTGAAGCCAAGCAGGCAGCCCTTTGCTTCGTGCCTGGCGCTCTGCTGTCCCCTGCTGGTCACAGCTGGAGGCTGCACTGGGGCTTGGAGTAGGCAGTCTCAGCTTCCAGAGATCTCTAGGCAGGCCATAGTGTGCCTGGGAGAGCCAGTGGATATCCCTCTCACAAGGAAGTCAGGAACAGTTATAAATTTAATAAATCTGCCTGATAATTTACAGCAGCAGCTCCGAGACTGGAGTTGCCCTGAGAAGCAAGGGCTGTGCAAGTCTGTAGCTGCTGCCGGAGAGGAGCTTGAGTCCACAACCGAGGAGGTGGTCAGTAGGCTGACAGCCATGCCTCCAGGATGGCCAGCAGGGCAAGAGTGGAGGCCAGGCTGAGGCTCATGGGCCTACAGCCGACTACTAGAGTGTGAGGCCAAACCAGTGAGGGCTGCTAGCGCTCCCACCATGAGCTCCTCAGTCCAAGCTGGCCATGAGTAGGTGCAGCTCACGGAAGGCACTGCCGTGGCGGCCACTCAAACCCGATTTGCTCTTGACGAGGCCACTGATGCTCTTGAGTTGTTTGAAGCAGAGTCGACACTTGTGCAACCTGTAAGCCAAGAGGCAGCACCTCAGGATGGAGGCTACCCCACCTGGCCATGATGCCTGCCAGGCCTGGGGCTTTTGCTCTCCTAACCACTCCAGTCCCTCCTAAGAGCACAAAAAAATATTCCCCCCAAACCATGGCAATGTGCAGGGACCCAAAAGGCCCCTGCTCTGCCACACTCACAGCAGCCTGAGCCACGCTCACACACTGTTCTCCATAAGCTGTGTGGGCACAGCCACCCACGAATGAGGCTAAGAACCATACCCCTTACCTCTCCTCTCGGCTGATGTCCACACCCACAGAGGGCGGGGCTGCCAAAATGTCAGTGATGAGGGGTAGGAACCGCTGCAGGATCAGCTTCAGGGAGGTGCACCCGGTCTGGACATAGCTTCAGGAGCAAGATGGATGGAGTCATACACAGATGATCACAGAGCCAGAGAAAGGACAAGAGATGGAGGGATGGGGCATATGCATATGTGTGCACACACACACACACCTATTTCCACTCTGATGGCTCCAGGGTATGGAGGGGCTCCCTACCTCTCATATTTGCTCTGCAGAAGTTTCTCAATCTGGGGCAGCACTGTGGTGCACAGGTCCAGCTTCCACAGGGAACTAGAGAAACAGCTGGGTATGATGCCATCAGCCGGCCCTGACCACCCCGCTCTCCTCCTCTTCCGATGCCACTTACGCTTTCTGGTTGACAATGTTCAAGAGGTCCACTACCACAGACAGGTCATTGATGGCTACTGCGGAGTCCACTGATGTCTGCAGACAAGCTCCATTAAGAGGGTAGCATGGGATGGGAGTGGGCAGGGTTGGAAACGTAAACAGACTGTGCCAACAAGGAGGGCAAGGCACAGCCTGACATCAGTGCCCAACTGATGGAAGCTAGCTGCTATAACACCACGAGGCTGCCCTACCCCAAGGCACCACTGTATGGCTTCTGTTCAGCCTGAAGCCTAAGCAACAGGTGCTAAGAAGTCACCCTCACCTTGATATCTCCTGTAGTCCACACGGCTCGTACAGTGTCCAGGTTCTTGTGGCGGCTGGTGAGCACCACACACATGGTGTCATGGCCTTTGCGAATCTGTGACATGGCATCCTCATCCACCAGCTCTGCCTGCTGGGGGACCTTCACGGCCTACGGGGATGGTACCCAGATGCTGGCACAGGAGCAGATAGCACACTCCATTCTCTTTCAGCCCTCAACCCCACCTCTTGGGCAGGTCCCACTCACAGGCAAGAAGTCTGAGGCCTTTAGGCCAATGGGCTCATTCCGAGTGGCAGGGATGATGACAGGTTCACCCTTGGGTGCAGGAGTGGAAGTCATGACTGACGGTCGTGCTGGGACCTCAAGCTGCAAGGAGCAGAGGCTGAGCTAGCACCAGCTGAGCATCCCTCCTGACAGGAAGGTCCCCACCCTGGCACAGACACATAGGATGCCCTCTTTGCTCAGACGTACATTTGGCACCGGCAACTGCACATCCATGGCTGGGCTGGGCTTTGAGGCTTCCTTTGCTGTGGCTGTGTCTAGGAGTAAAAATAAAGGCTTAGTGCCAGCCTGGAGGACCTGGTGGGAAGAGGTCAGTGGACAGGATGGGATTCCATGACAACTGTGGTTGGGAAGAAACAGGTGCCAGCAGATGGACAGAGGGGATCAGGGAGCTGGGAGCCCATGAGCAGGTGAGGGTCCTGAAAAGCTGAGGCAGGAGCTGTCCTTGGATGTGTGTGGATGGGATAACACTGCCATCAGGAGTGCAATATGTGAAACAGGCAGATGAGTTGGTAGTAAGCAGGAAACAGAGACTCTCAGTCTCATGAAGATAAAGAAGAGGCACTGGGTTCCCAAGGGAAGCCAGAAGAGAGATGCTATGGAGCTGACAAACCCTTTGCCATCCCCAAAGCTGGCTGGATTGTCCCTTTCTTTAGTCCCAAACTTCTGGCCAGGGGTCACTGCGTCTGGCCTCCAGCTCCAGGTCTGGGTCCTGATGGTACTGACTCCTCCCCACCCCAGCAGAGCTCCCTCTGCTCCCAGCCCTGACCCTCTCAGAGCCCTGATTGCCCCATGGCTGCAGTAGACCAATCCTCAGTAGCATACACCCCAAGGGCGTGTTTCTCTCTAAGCATTTAGGCATGGGCTACAAAGAAGCACCTACCTGCCTTGCTTGCATTGCCTCCAGGGCCGTCCCTGGGGTCAGGCACATGATCAGTTCTTTTAGGAGGTATAGGGACAAAACCTAATTGGGTAGGCCAGGGAGGCAAGGCCTGGTCCTTAAGAGGCCAGCACTGCCCAACTCACCATCTTCTGGGGGCGCTGGGAAGGGTTCACTTCTCCGGGGTGGTGTCCGACCTGCCAAGGCAAAAGGGGCTGATACTTGGGTTCCCATAAGCTCCATGGGAATAGGCCCTGTATGTGGCCAAGGTCTTAAGATGTACACATGGCTAGAAAGTGGTCCCCCAAGCACATGCTCCTGGCCCTGTGAACCCATATGCACCTATAGAGTCCGCTTAGAGCAGGGCAGAGGGCTGGGCAGGAGCCACCAGTGAGTGGTGCTGGACCTCTGCCCGGTGCAAGAATGTGGAGGGCAGGGCAGGTTTAGGGGACACAGCCATAGCAAGGTGCCAGGCTGCGAGGTGGAAAAGGCATGGCCTCACTGATGCTGTTCTTGGGCTGGAAGATCTCATTGTAGTCCTCCGCATTCTGGATCTCGGCCCGGGACTCACGCTCGTCCCTGTCATCTTCGCTGCTGGGGCTGCGCCGCTCGCTCTCTGAGTTGTGCTTTACCCTGGCGGGTGCAGAGCCAAACAAAAAGAGGCCAGGATCCTCAGTGAGGCCAAGGGCTGAGTGTTCAGGAGCCTTCTTTGTACATACACCCTGCCGGGGCCATCAGCACCCACCTCTGAGGCTTGCTGCAGGTCGTGCTAGGCCGCTCGTAGATGCGTCGGAGGGAGACACCAGGGTTAGGGGTCTGTTGTGTCAGAGGCTGGCTAGCCTGCACAGGGTCCTGGGTCACAGTTCCCGTCCTGGTGACTCTCGTCAGGTCCACCACATAAGAGGAGACATTACTCTGGGAGAAAGCCACACCTATCTGTGGGACACAGCAGAGTTGGTGTGGAGTGAGACCAGATTCTGGGAGGCTCCTTATGTGGGAGTATGAGGGGGAGGGTGGGTGGTGGGTGACTTGACCCTCACCAGCTGGTCATTGCAGATGGCCAGGTCAGCCACCTTGCCCCAGTTGACAAGGACCACATCAAAGCAGCGCTCAGGTTCCCAGCCATAGACACGCAGCGAGTCCTGGCAGCCGCTGTATAAGCAGCAGCCATCGGGGTTGAAGAGGACACTCCTAGGCCAGGTGAGAGTTGGCTGTCAGTCCTAGGGCACCTCGCTGGTACCCGACACCAAGAAAGCAGGTGAGCCCAGGACAGAGAAGTAGGAACAGAGGCAGGGAAGAGCACCCATCCAACATCCCACTACTTGACGAAGGGAGTGGGCCCAAGTGCTCTGCCTACCTGACAGGCCCTGGCTCCCCTTCAATGCAGCTCACCACCTGGAACTTCTCCAGGTCCCAGAAGCGGATTGTCCTGCAAAGATGAACACAGGAAGCCAGTCCCTCATGCTATCTAGGGCCTCTCCAGGGCCCTTCTTGTAGGGGCACTAGGAGTGATGTCTGGGGCAGGGATGGCCCTGTGCGTGCAGAAAGGAGGGTGAAGATGACCTAGGCTGTGCCCAAGAGCCCTGCCCCAGAGCTAGCCTCAATTGCCAGAGGTCTCCCCTGTACTTTGCCCCACCAGGGAGTGTGGATCCTAACAGGTCAGGACACTAGCCAGGGAGGGATGGGACCAGGAGCCAATCCTGGCTTACATTCAGTCTACATAGGCTTTTAGGTGTATGAAAGGCTACCTCCTCACCTGTCAGAGCTGCCAGAGGCTAGGAGATATTCATTGGGGTGAAACTCTACCACGTTGACAGGCCCTGTATGACCCGGGAACTCGGACATCATCTTGCCAGCCGTCAGATCCCAAAGCTAGACAAAGGGTGGAAAGAGTGGGGGGGGGGGGGGGCTAGCTGCCTGAGAGGGGCCAGAGCTCCCCCTCCACTCAAAAGTTTGGGGGCACATAAACTCAGTTAGCAGGGACATAGTCTGTGTATGAGCAGGATAGCTGTGGGCACAGCCTGCATGCCCACTCAGGACATGCAGTCCTTACCTTCACTGTGTGGTCATCTGCTGCTGATGCCAGCCACTTCCCATCAGGGCTGAACCGGAGACACCGCACAGCCTGGCTATGCCCCTAAGGAGAATGAAAAGAACTCTCTGGAGGGGCCTGGATCTCATAGCACCTCCCCATCCCTACTGCCTGCCCCCAAAATACAAGGCCTTCCTAGGGTCCAGCCACAGAGAGGGCAGATGGTTACTACTGGGAGACACAAGGAACACTTCTTTTATGCACTTTCTATGTGTGCTCCTAGGCCTCCAGGAAATCACATGTAGCTTGTTAAAGGTGTCTATGGCCTCTTCCAAAAACCCTAAAGAAGGATTGTGTTAGCCACAGTACTACACATACCTAAGAACAGGAAGCCTGGCACCCAGGGATACCAGCTATCTGACTGCCAAAGCAAAACATGGAATGGTTGAATATTTGTGGCTCTAGGGATTGGTGGAAAGCTGGAGGTCCAGAGAGACCACCCCAGGCACCTCATCCTACTCCAGGTCTATTCTGAGTCACCTGCAATGGACTGCAGCACCCCACCCCCCAGCCCGACCGTAATGTGGATCCAAGCTCTGTGTGGAGTCACAGGTGACTGACACAGGCCATGCTTACCCTATATCGGAAAACACAGCCTTTCCTCCTGATGTCCCAGAGCTATAGGGGAGAGAAGCAGAGGTGGGGGTAGGAAGGGTGAACCACAGGAAGTTGTTATGTCCCTGGAGTCTAGGCCAGAGGGTAAGGTACAAGTCTGAGCAGAGAGGACTCTGGATACCTCTAGGTCATGAGCCCCAAAGAGGAAGGTTGGAGGTTTGCCCAAGCTGGGAATCCCAAGTTGAAGTGTCTGGCCAGAGTCCATAGGTTCTCTGTCCCGAGGATGGCGAGGATGTTGCCATGAGGGAAGGATTCCCTTACACTTGATCTTGGGAAGACAGGGCGGCAGAGTGGCACCTCACCTTGATGTTTGTGTCCTGGGAACCTGAGGCCACAAATTCACCATAGGGGTGGAAATCCAGGCTGCAGATGTTGGCTTTGTGGCCCATGAGTGTTCGGAGAACTAATGAGGCAAGGTAAAGCAGAAGTGCCGTGTTAAGTGCTGGCTGGCTGGCCAGAAGAAACTGGGATGCCAATGTGAAAACGGGAGGTCAGTCAGAGCTCGGCCATTCTAGCAGTTCTACAGCCATTTCTGTCACTACTCACATCCCCAGAAAAACACAAGGTATTCCCTGTAGCCTGTGCGAACTATGGCCCCTGGGCAGCAGTAGACACAATGCTTGGTCCAGACCATGTGGCTACTATGCAAGGTGAATAGCCCCCAGGACCCAGGACAGTAGCAAGGAGAGAGCAGAGAGAGGCTGCAATTGGGAAAGCTGCTTGGCGAAAGGATCCAGGAACACAAGGGACAACTGCCATCAGCTGGATGGCAGTCATGGGCAAAAAGAGGATTTGGCTGGGACTCACAATACCCAGTGGGTGCACCTATCCAAATGACCGTGAATATGGCCTTAAAGCAAGTGAGAATGGAGGACAGTGGCAGACTAGTTATCTACTGCTGTCCTAATCCACTAAGGTCTGACAGGCCGGGTGGCAAACTTGTGTACTCCAGGCAGTGTTCAAGTCTATCTCTTGTCTTGCTTTTTGAAAGTTTTATACTTCCACTGCCCGAATAAAGCCTACCAGCCCATAAGTGGTAGGCTAAGGGCTAGAGAGTCCAGCAATCCCTAGGTTATGCCAAGGTTTAACAGGGAGTGATCTCTCACATTAGGGACAGGTATGCAAAGATCCAAGCACAGATGAACTGAGTAACTACTGTAGAATCCACCCATCTACACTAGGATGAGCTTGGCAGCCTGACAAAACTACACCTGTTCAGGCTCTGTTTCTTACTTGCTGTGTGACTCTAGGCCACCGCTTATGCTCTTTGACCTTCAGGCTGGTTTACAATGAAATTAAACAATGAGAAAATAAACACCAAATACTAAGAGTGGGACTGTGCAGGTCCTCGAGGCCCGCCTTTTCTTCCTCCAGTCTGTCCTCTGGACCTCCATTCTTCTTCCCTGACCTCAGAGCATGAGTCTTCTCCCTCTTCTGGTCCGAGAAGATGCACCACTCAGCTATGGCCACCGGGTGCCTCCTATCACTGCACATCCACTGAGCATTTCTGTTGTTCAGCTTTAGCTCAGAGTCCCTCTGACAATGCTAGGTAGGAGGTGGGTGGATGATGACTCAGAGTGAAGCATCCTGTCTGAGGATGGCCAGCAATCAGATCAAGTGCTGCCTCTGGAGTTCTGGGCCTCAGGAATGAACTAGGAGCCAGAGCTGCCCCGGCAGGAATAGCACAAAAGGAACAGCTGCCCTGGCCAGTTATCAGCTGGGGCCCAGGTCCACTGTCCATCGAGCTCTGTGCTTGGTTTCTGATGGGCCTGCGGCTCAGGATGGTGCCTCCTTCTCATGCCTGAGGATTCTGCCAAGGCACCTGAATTATCCGCGGTGAGGATGTCCAACTCAACTACACCCCACACTGAGCCCTTGGCTTTTCCTGCTTCTTAGCTGTCTTGTATTGCTACAAGTTCAGGATGCTGCCCGTAGCCTTGCTGCCACAGCAAGGGAAACTCAGACACCAGAGGATGTGGTGGGGCCCACTCGACATAGGCCAGCTTCCTGAGGTGTGGGTGTCTCCCTGTGGGATCCTGCAAGCCTTTGCCGTTACCTCCCAGCTGCACCATGGAAAGCTGGCAGGACCACATTCTTCTGCCATGACTTCTGCTCTTACTTGTCTTTCCCAGGGGATGCCTAGCCTTGGTCACAGGCTCTAGGGACTGCAGAGCGGAGGAGACTTGGACCTGTCTGCACATGTGGGGACCTCCAAGGTCTCCCTCCCAGTGGAGTGGTTGTTCAGCCTCTGCCCACATCCTCCATGGTTAATTGTGCCTCTCAGAAACCCCTGTGTACCGGAAGGTTCTCTGGATTCTCATCTCTTCTGGTCAGCGGGGTGGCAGTGGCCCTGAGATCTTAGCTCTCCCTTCTGAGGACAAGCTTGAGCATCGTCAACTGAAGTAGTAATAGACAACAGAGAGCACGGGGTGGGAGTGGGGAGGCAGGAGTTCTGTTGCCTACAGCCTCAGGGCTCTCACTAAGCCCAGTGCCTTGACGGTCTCAGTCTGCCCATCTATCAAAATGGGTACCTGCTAACCAGGCTGTGTGGTCCAGTTCCACCTTGCTAGATGAAGGCATCACTCTCATCTCCCAGAAGCACAGTGGCTGAGGAAGTCTGGGGTTGGCTATGGCTTTGTAGCTTTTCCCTTTGGCCCTGGGCTCTTTGGCAAAGCATGAAGTGTAGTAATATCCACTGGGGACTGCCTGCCTTCTGAGACAGAGCCTGCCATTGTGGTGTGGTCCTCCCTGCCTCTCATGTCCAGTGATAAACACAAAATGCTCTGAGGCCTGATGTGACCTGGGCAAAGAACATTTGCTGAGACACAGCACACAGATGTCACAAGGGCTTCCTAGGGCTCTGGGCTCACTACATCATCAACACTCCAGAGGACTAAGGGATGCCATCTTTCCCAGGGCCCACAACACAAAAACACCATTTCTGGATGAAGTTAAGCTCCCTGCTGGCCACACATGCCAGTGGTTACTGCTCTACAGTGGAGCCTGTGCCAGAAAGATCTTTTAGACTCAGCCAGACTCAGGGATCACTCACTGGACAAAGAAGGCTGGAGCCTCTGAGATGCAGCAGCTGGCCCCAAAAGCAAGGAAACCTACTCTATTCAGATCTCCCAAGGTCGGCCTGAACAATGCTTGGAAAACCATGCTGAGTTTGCTGTCAGTACTGCAGCACCATGGGGGAGGGGGAGGATTCCACATCAAGTTCTAGATTCTTCTGACAAATCTGTGGGGCTGCTGGGGCTGGCAGCACCTTTGGAGAAGGCGAGACTCTGTGTAGCCAGAGTCTCTAGACCAAAACCCAGGCTGCGAGTTTCTAGACCAAAAAGAATCTGTGAGGTCCAAGCTCAGATGTGAGAACATACCCACAAAAGAGCTTGTGTTGGTGAGGCTGGGATGGCATCTTACAAACTGAGGGATGAAGAGGGAAGGCAGAGGCAGATCCCATGTTAAGGGCCAGCTGAAAAACAGCACCGATTCCACCAGCAACTCTGGAACCTAAAAGCAGTGCGGTGGCACCTTCAAAATCCCACTAGTGAATTATTTCCAATAGAACTCCACACTTCAGCTCTTCAGAGATGCTTTTAGCCATGGAGGACCTCTAACACTGTGCCTGCCATTCACCCTCAGTGCCAGAGACCAAACCAGGGCCTCCGACATGCCAAGCAAGGGCTCTACCACTAAGCTTGCCCCTGCACTCTGACACAGGATAGACTTGAACTTACAGTCTTCCTGCCTCTGCCTCCTGAGACCTCAGACTCTACGTGTGTGTGATACCACACCTAGCTCCCTTCATCTGAAGAGGAGGAAACCAGGGAAGAAGAACTGTAAACCCAGGACAGCCAAGACAGAGATGAGGAGGCCATGGGTGATGGCTAGCCTCAGGGCTCCCAAGCACGGGACCTGAGGAAGACAGAGCTGGACTAGAAGAGGGGCTGGAAGCCTGTGACGATGACTAATGGTGACAGACAGGGATTCTGAAAATGTACATGGAAAAAGGAGCAATTGTTCACCCCAGGGAAACCAACTTACAAAACAACCACTTGGGGTCCCTACAGTCCAAATACTGACCATGTAAACGGTCTGCAAAGACACGAAGAGAAATGTAGGCAGTGGGCTAGGGCATGGGGTAGCAGCTGAGAGCCAAGTCCTGCCTCTCACTGCAGGAGGGTACAGTTTTTGTTTGAGGATTTCCTGTTTGTTTCTTTGAAGTGGGGCTCTTACACCATAGATTAGTCCAGCCTTCAATTCCACAGCAATTCTCTAGCCTCAGCTTCCTGAGTGCTGGGACTCTAGGCAGGCTCGGTGTGAGGGCCAACCTGGTTTTAGTTTGTTGTTCTAAAGGGAAAACAAAGTACAATGCCATGGGTTTAGGAAGTGGTGCTGTGGGCACAGCAGCAGGGAAGGGAGAATGAGGCTCTTAGAATGGGGGCGGAGGAGGATTGGGGCAAAGGCTTCATGAACCTTGTGCCATCAAGGTTCATAATAAAATAAACATTCAGAACACGTGTTATTCCTCTCAAGGTGAAGAATTAAATAAAGACAAAGGGAAGAGAAGCAAACAGAAGATCAGCCTCCCAACACCCACTCCGGGTGGGAGGCACCCCAGTATTTTACTGGCTCTTCCCACATGGTAATCTACATATTCACATGTCCTGCCGGCTGCCCTCTAGCATTTGATGTCCTTCCAGGTTCTGAATATACGTATGTACATGTACACACACCTTACTGTTCACCCCTTGGACATCTCCTCATGTCAGCAATTGGGGGATGGCAATGCCTACTGCTGCTGGGTTGATAATGTGATATGGATGGCACCACCCACTCTGCTCAGTGCTCGGGAACAAAGCACCCAGACCTCCTGGAGGTGGCAGCCCAATGCCCCAAGCCTGAAGTGGGACCCACACACAAAGGGACAGGAAGGAGGGAGGCCTACTTTTAGCAGCTTCCAGGTCCCAGACGCGGATGGAGCCTGACTGGGAACCAGCTACGATGAGCTCCTCAGGAGTGTTGAGGCGGACACTTTCCACAGGGGATGTGTGACCTGTCAGGCTCTGCAGAGAGAGGGTGGCAGCTCCAGTGAACTGCAGGGGTGACCCCCCGGCCACTGCCCCAGATTTCGGGTCCCTGAGAATGGCTTCTGTAAGAAATAACATGTGGTGAGCTGTTCTCGGGGGGCCCCACCTGTATCCTGACTCAGATGAGCCTGGTGGCTCATCGGCACAGTGGATGAAGCAGCCCTTCCTTTAAACACCTGTGACCCTAGCATTTGGGAGACAGAGGCAGGAGGATGAGTTCCAGGCCAGTCTAGACTACATATTGAGACTCTGAAAAAAAAAAAAAAAAGGAGCCAAACTCAACTCAAGCCTCCTTCAACCTTATCCCTTCTATAGTGCTCCTGGCATGGTGTCGCCTACAGACATGGCTCTGGACCACTAGACAGGAACAGGGGATCAAGATAAGCAGATGCTGAACCTTTACTCTGAAGTCTGAATGAGCCCACCCAAGCTATCCCCATCTTTGTCTACTCTAGTTATAGAGACCATAGTGAGCTAGGAGTGCATCTCCGCTGCCGGCCTGCTGGGTGCCTGACTCCTGGGGGTTGTGTGTGGGGTGCCTGCTTCATGCTCCCAGGGGCCTGGGAAGGTCTTCTGGAGAACAGGTAGGTTCTTGCACGTCTAGAGCACACAGAACAAGGAGAGCTGGGCCAGGTAAGGTGGGAGGTGGTGTCGTCCTCAGCTCTTGGAAGGGAAGACGGTAACCCAAGTCCAAGGTGTCTGCCACTCTCTGCTCAATGTCAGCCCCTCACAGCACTGTGGCCATTTCTTCAGTATTGGCTAAGGCAACATTCCCGATGGAGACTTGTGGGAAACGGGGGTGACCCTCAGCACCAGTGCCCGATCCTGCAGGTGTAGCAGCCTGTTTACACTGGTAGGAGTCTGCATGGACCCCGGCTTCCAGGATCACAACTGGGCAGAAACAACCCCATAAGGAATACATATTCTCTTCAAACCCATGATCTAAGGCTGGGTGTGGTGACATACATCTGAGATCTCAGAGGTAAGGACCATCCCTGGTCTCTGAGGCAGAAGAATCTCCAAGCTCAAAGCCAGCCTGGGCTATATAGTAAGACCCTGTCTCAAAAAAAAAAAAAAAAAAAAAAAAACAATAGTGCCACAATTCTTCAGGGACCTTCTCTGCAAGCACAAACCCAAGGCTTTTCATGGCAAGAGACTGGAGCCCATGTAAATGCCCTTCACAGTAACCCTTCAAACATGAGGATGGCTGAGCACCAAGGGCTACTGTGCTATAAACAGCATGAGACCCCGGAGGGAAACGGATATATTTTCTTGTCCATGGACTAAATAATTCCAGAACACAGAAGGAGGCCTAATTATCTCCAGAGAGGACACAGAAGTCACTGAAGGGAGCCATACTTCAGCATTAACCAGCTTATCTTTTGGTGAATTTTATTTTATTTTATTTTATTTTTAAATATTTAGGCAAGCACTCTACCATCGAGCTCTACGTGTCTAGCCTGTGCTGATTATTTTTCAATTTATGTATATTACTTTGGCATTTTAGGGGGAATGAAAACATTTGAGTCCTAAAAACAAAACCAAACCAAACCAAACCAGGGGCTCGGGAAATGGCTCAGCAGTTAAGGGTACTGGCTGCTCATCCAGAGACCCTGGAGTCAATGCCCCCCATCAACATGGCGGCTACCAATCAGCTGTAACTCCAGTGCCAGGAGATCCAGGGCCACCTTCTAGCTTCTATGGGCACTGCATGCACACGGTACATAGACATACATGCAGGCAAAACACCCACCCACACCCACACCCAAATAAAATAAACACAAAAATAAAAAAGGATAACAATAAAAATGAAAACAAACAACAAAGCGAGTTTCCTCTTACTGAACCCAGACATACTGAGCTGAACGGGTCTCAGTTTTACTCAGTCTCTCAAAGATCCCTGAAATAACCAAGCTTTCACTAACAGCTGTCAAGTTCCCCCATTTTTTGTTTGTTTATCTGGTCAAAAGTCAAAAGAATGACAATTACTTAAGGTGTCTGGAGAGGACATGGGGCACAGCCATGCTCTCGTGCTGGGGGTGAAAATGTCAAGTGACTCCCGGAACCTGCCAGGACAGCTTCTCAGAACTGTATACTCCAGGCCTGCTCAAAGGTGTGGACAAATGAGACTGTTTGACATAGTGTGGTTTAGCAGAAACTAAAAGCTGGAGCCAGCAGCCCTGATGATGACAGGGTATGGCTAAGCTAATTACAGCTCATTCTGGCGGTGGAGCCCAAAGAAGCCATGTAAAAGCATGCTGTAAATCAGTATTTGTTGACATAGGAAAATCCTCATGACACTGTCCTTCTAAAGAAGCAGGTCATACAAGAGTAAGGTAGTATTCTGAGATACGTGTGTGTGTGTGTGTGTGTGTGTGTGTGTGTGTGTGATGCGCGCACACCATCACTTACCATGATGCAGTTAGGCTTGTTTATGGACCACAGGTTGACACGGCAGTCATCCCCACCAGTGGCCAGTAGCCGTCCTGAGGCCTTGCCCAGCACCAAGGAGGACACATTGCTGGCATGGGCGACGATCTCTTCTGCATAGGACAGGAGGGAGGAAAAGTGGCCAGGGGACTTTGACAGGCCAAATGGAGGATGCTCAGCCACCAGCTCTGAGCATGACGCCCAGGTAACCCCCACCAGTTTCAGGACCAGCAGCAAGGCAAAGTGTGGGCCAGAGGCTGAGGTGACTGTCTCTCCACGTTAGCCTGCCCTGCTCGGACACTTCCTCCTGAGTTCGTTTCTCTTCACAACAGTTGGCAACACAGAATGCACAGCACACCCTCCATACACACGTATTCAACCAACTGCTGATGGGGAATGCTTGGGACAGGCACATCCATTCTGCTGAGCACATGGCACACATTTGTAAACTCAGCACGTGGGAGGCTAAGGCATTAGGATCATGAGATCCAGGCCGGATTGGCCACATGCAAGACCTTGTCACAAAACAAGCACCTGTACTGAGCAGTATGCATGGACTTTTCCTAATTGTCAAACACTATTGCACTATATTAAGTATCATGGTAACCGAGATGAGTCAAGGTACCCAGAGGAGGGGCAGGTTTCTGCACATACACACATTACTGTATAAAACAGTGAGCATATAGAGATTTGGCTATCTGTGTGGAGGGGTCTTAGAACCAATCACCACAGATACTGTGGGAAGACTAAGCTCACTTTTAAAAACTGGCTTCTGAATTTTTATCTTCCTTAAGCACTAATATCCAGATATACTCATAATGCTTTGTTTTGATACAAAAAACATTAAAAATAATTTTTTTTAAAAAAATGGGCCCATGCGCCGGGCGGTGGTGGCGCACGCCTTTAATCCCAGCACTTGGGGGGCAGAGGCAGGTGGATTTCTGAGTTCTAGGCCAGCCTGGTCTACAGAGTGAGCTCCAGGACAGCCAGGGCTATACAGAGAAACCCTGTCTCGGGGAAAAAAAAAACAAAAAAACAAAAAACCGGGCCCATACATCACCTAAGAGCCTTTCAACTGCTCAGGTGCCACCCACAGAGACAAAGCCCACCCGGGACACACCTTGAGAAGAACTCAAATTCTGTCTAGATGGCTGTCCCTAGGTCCCAATTCAGAATCCTGAATCAGGGGCTAATCTGCCAGCTCTATGGCTTTGGACAAGTCACGGATCCTCTCTGAAAGAGGGTCCTTGTCCGGAGAACAGGATGATCCCAGGGCCAGGTCATTGGGAATGGGCCGAGATGCAGATAGAAGACTGGCCACAGGGTCAGAGTGGCCATCAGGGTCCCAGGTAGGCAGGGAGTAGGTTCCATACAGATAATGGCAGGAGGCAGCAGACACAGCAGGCGCTGGGTGGGGAAAAGCTGACCCTGTAGACAGGAGATAAGGTCTGTGGACGGTCCACCAGAGCCCCAGGCCTGAGCATGGTGGGAGGGCCAAAGTGGGGACCAGAGGTGGGCCTTATCAGTGCTCCAGAAAGAACAAGCTCAGCAGAGAATCAACAGGCAACAGGCGCCTCCATGCCAGTCCCTGGGCTCCAACCTCCTCTGGGAACAAGTACAAAGGAGAGGGGAAGGGGAAGCCCCAATATGCAGGTGCCCTAAAGGAGCTGGAAACTGGTCTAGGTGGCCTGGAGAAGGATGCCATGGCTGTTAGGAAAGGGTCCTCCCCCTCCTCCCAGGTCCTACTCTACCCAGCCTGGGCAGCTCTTATGTGAACCATAAGGAGACTGGAAAACAGGGCCAGGAAAGCTAGACAGTTAATTTCTGGAATGACACCTCTCTGCAGGGCCTGGAAGGACATGGAATGACACCACTGGCCTAAGCAGCAGCTGACCCAATCAGGGTGAGAGCTCCTCCTAAGCCCAGACACTTCCAATCTAGGTACTGGAGGACCTGCCACCTGAACCTAGTGGAGTAGGGTCTTGCTCTCATTCTCAGCTCAACTAGAGTCTTGTCCCCTGCACACTTGGGGACAGCTGCCCACAAGCTTGAGGCATACCCCCTTATATATCTTATATATCTGTCCAGCCCAGCAGGAGAGCGATGCAGCTGTTTCTCAGCTCTGGAGGCCCAGTCCCTGGCTCTGCAGCCACACCCTGTCAGAGAGACCCCAGGCATCTGCCCTGTTCCCACCCTCCCCAGGCAAGGAGAGAAAGATCTGGTTGAGTCCCACCTCACCTCAGAACCACCTCTAGAGACAGCCATAAAGGTCTAACAGGCCGGGCAGTGGTGGAGCACGCCTTTAATCCCAGCACTTGGGAGGCAGAAGCAGGTGATTTCTGAGTTCGAGGCCAGCCTGATCTACAGAGTGAGTTCCAGGACAGCCAGGGCTACACAGAGAAACCCTGTCTCGAAAAACCAAAAAAAAAAAAAGAAGAAGAAGAAGGAGGAGGAGGTCTAACGGAAGGGACTTCGGGACTTCTAGGCATCTGCTTTAGGCCTGGCACTGGGAGGCTGTGGAAGGGGAGCTTCCTGCCCTCAGGCTCCAGGAGGATCAGATGGATCCTGCCAGGACCTGAAATGGGCAGAGTCACAGGCAGGGGGTAGGGGTTTGATAACTCCACTTTAAACAGAGCCTGAGGGGAGCCTGTCCGGACCAGAAGACACAGCACTCAGGCACCAGCAAAAAGGATGCCCAACCCTCACAGGAGCCTTCCTCTCTGGCTTGTCTTGGAGAACACCGAGCAGCAATGGCCCACATGTGGGTACTGGATTTTTATGCAAACAAATCAAATTCATCAAAGTCTCCTGCAGGCTGCTGCTCTCCCTCCAACCATCAATGTCTCCTGCAGGCTGCTACTCTCCCTCCAGCAGAAGCCAACGGCCCCTCCCCAAGCACCAGCAGTAGAGCCTGACACATCTCAGCCAAAACTGAGGATCATGCTTGGTCTGCCCACAGGTGCTAAGGACTTACATCCTAGGAGGAAGATACAAGGAACAGGGGTTTAGCAACCCCACACTGGTTAAAGAGCCTTCTGATCCTCATCACACCCTGAGCCCCAAACCTCTGCGGCCTCAGGCTATATACCCAAAAACCTTTGTGCACAAGAAACTGCCTTCTGCTCAAATACTTTGATGCTTGGGTTTTTAATAACAAGGGTCTTATGGACGCGTGCCCCTGCAGAACTCACTAGGTTTCCGTGGTAACCCTTCCCTCTAGCTGATGTGTGAAAGCTCCACGGTCTCCTAAGTCTTTCCAACATACAAAGCTTCCTGTTTCGGGCCTTTGCACTTGCTGCTCATGCACCCTCTACCTGTATCAGTAATTAACTGATTCAAAGCATGTGTGCACGCATGAGAGCGCACGCACGAAAACTCGGAATTAGAGCAGGACTGGAAACAGAGGGCTGTGGTTCTGACTCCTGCCAGCTGCTCTCCCAAGGCTAAGCTCCCACTATAAAGTGACCTTGGGTGTTTTGGCCCTCACCTGCTCCCTAGCATCTGGTTCTACCTTCAGGTAGGGTAAGCCATTACAGAGTGTATGCATAGTGCCAATAAATACAAAGCTACTCTGCCTCCAGGAGCCATTAACAGGGTCTTCCCAGAACCCTACAGCTTTGGGGAACAACTTGAAAACGATCCCAAGCTCTCAATGAGGAAACTGAGTCCCCAAAACAGCTTTGCTCAAAGTCTCCTTATCCGATCCTGAAAATAGCCCAGGGTCAGTTGCCAGCAGAGTGGGCCCCGGCACAGCACACCAAACCCATGACCACCAGCTACAGCTGGAGAGAAAGCCACAGAGGTGAGCTGCAGGTCCTCCAGACCTGATCTAGGGATCCTTAGGAGCCTTTTAAAGGATCCGAAAGGCCGGGCAGTGGTGGCGCACGCCTTTAATCCCAGCACTTGGGAGGCAGAGGCAGGTGGATTTCTGAGTTCGAGGCCAGCCTGGTCTACAGAGTTAGTTCCAGGACAGCCAGGGCTACACAGAGAAACCCTGTCTCGAAAAAAACCAAAAAGGAAAAAAGAAAAAAACAAAAAGGATCCAGAAGAGCAGAGCTATTATGTTAAATGCTAACATGCTGCTGGCCTTGGGTGCTCTCGTTTGCTCCAGAGGAGTCTTTGAGAAGACACATATGTGATGACATCATCATTCCTGTCAGGTTTGAGTGCACATATGTCTCAGGACTGTTTTCTAACAGTATGTATGTATAAGTATGGCTTTCATAAATGAAAGATTTTTGGAGTCCTCAATAATTTTTAGGACTATGAAAGAACCAGGTATGGTGGCACAGTTCTTTAATCCCAGCACACAGGAGACAGAGGAGCGTGTCCCAGGCCAGCCACGGCTACAAGGATGCCCTGTCTCTAAAAAGGAAAATAATCTAAGAGAGTTTAGACTAAAGAATTCCCCATCCCAAGAGACTTTCATCTGATGGAGGAACAGGAACTTGGAACATGTCTGGGATTCTTGGAACGCCTTTCAGCCTTCCTCAAAATACTCCGCTCATCAGCTGGACTAGACAGATCTCACTTGCACCCCAGAGCACAGGCATGATTATTTCACTGTACAGAAGGGTTGCTTCATCACCTGCCCACTGTGATGTACATCTTTGTCTACCTTAAAACAAGGACCTCGTGTCTCTCTTGTGCCAGGGAGAGGAGACGAGAGCTGAAGGCTAAGACTATTCTGCAATGGGCAGCTCACAAAACGACAGTGTGATAAATAAAAAATGAAAAGTACTCACGTAACTTCCAGGCAGTCTTGGTGACCACAGGGGTGGCCATGCTTCAGGGGGGTGGCACCTGAGACCCCACCCACAAAACAGATTGTGCTTTCTCTGTGGGGTGGGGGTGGATCCCCCCCAGATCCGACAATCAAGTTGGCAGGGAGTTCCCACACATCCAGGCAGAGAGTCCTCCTCTCCTGGCCCAGGACTGCCTGGTGGTTTAGATCATCCGCTACCAAGCAGCAGCCTGTACACATAGGTCAGGATCCCAGATCATGGAATGTCAGGCTTGGGCCATCTCAGCTCAACACTGGGCTAGAATACAAGCAGAGTTGATGGTGCGTTAGGAACTGCTTGAGACTAGTTGCAAGTCCCTGGGTCGTCAAGGCCATTTGACACAGACCCACCAAAGCCTCCAAGGACTGGAGCTGCAGTGTGCACTGGGTCTGAAAACCTGTGACTTAGAGCCCAAAGATAAAAAACCTTCCTTAAGTAGCTGGGCCGAGTGGCCCATGTCTTTAACCCCAGCACTCAGAAGACCAGCTAGAGGTAGGCAGATCTCTCTCAGTTCCTGTCTCAAAGAGCAGAAAGGAAGGAAGGAAGAAAGGAAGGGAGGAAGGGAGGGAGGGAGAGGGAGGGAGGGAGAGAGAGAGGGAGAGAGAGAGACAGAGACAGAGACAGTAGGCAGATGGAGAGGCTGACTTCTCGGAGGCCTATAGCAGTGCTCAGGGATGCAGGGTGTCCTAAGTGCCAACACCTGCTATGGGGCAGAGAGGACCACGAATCTGCAGTCCACTCAGATTTGCACCTCATGTATTGGATGGGACACTGGACTCTGAGGCTATGTTTTGAGGCCCATGAGAGGCACCCAAAAGGCAGAGAGATACACAGAGACGAATAGACTGAGAGACAGAGAGAAGAGAGAGAGAGAACAGTAAAGGCCTTGGGAGGGTCCGGTTTCCTCCATCTCCAACTCTAAGGGAACCACGCCCACTCCTTGCAACTCTCAAGGGCATAGCTAGGAATTGAGTCTCCTGTCTAGGTGAGTAGGAATGACTCCTCAATTCTAAAAGGCCACAGCGTGGATGGAGCACAGCCACGGCCCTTCACTTCTTGCCCAGGAATCCTCTCGCTGGATTCTCTTTCTCCTGTTGCCTATGCTCCCATTCCGACACATCTCGTGCTCCCTTAGTTGGGAGATGCTTCGCCAGACCCTCTTTACTTCTCTTTCCCCGCTGCTACCTGAGTCCTCCATTCATTCGCTCTCCTGTTTCTGGAGCCCCAACTCAACACGGTCCTCCGCACACCCTCAGCTCGGCTTCCGGCCCACCAGTTTTCCCTCTCCGGCCTCCGCACACCCGTCCTGCTCGCTCATCCCAAATCTGCCACCGGTCCCTGAGCTTCGCTTGACCCTCTGCCCCTCTGCCTTGAGGGGCATTGGCTCCAGACTGCCCTGGCCGAGAGCCTTCTGCCGGCGACGGGACTGTGCCCTCCAGGCTCGGCGAAGACTAGGGCCATCTTCCCTTTGCCTCCAAGACCCCGAGAGCCACTCTACCTGCAGCTGTAGCTCTAGAGGCCAAGGCTTCCCTCCAGGCGCGACCCCCACTTGCCTCCATCCTTTGCCCTGATTGGTCGCTGCTTGACAACCGACCCTCACAACAAAACCTCCGGCCTAGAGTCCCTCCCACTTTACTTCTCACACCAATCAGTAGCCACGAACGCCCCGCCTTCCTCTGGAATTGACCAATGGAAGCAAGCGCTTCTGCAGATTTACGTAACTACCCGCCTCTTTTCCCCGACTCAAGACTAATCACAAGAAGAAGCGCTTACGGACCGCCCTTAAGTCCAGAAGAACCAATACGAGCTTCTGTGTTCTTAGTCCCGCCCCCAGTCGGGCTGGGGTTTTCCGCCCTTTTTCTCCATTTCCTGGAATTCGGTTATGTTTAAAAAATCCGCGAGCCGCACCCGATGGCGGCTGCACCAATCACTCCAGCAACAGCTCTGAATGGACCAATAAACGTCAGCATTATTGGAGCACCAACTCTGAGGTAACCAATGGGAAGGGGGCTTCTAGAGCAGTATGAAGTTGCAGATCTTCCATATTGGAACAGGGCAGCCGGGACACCCCCCCCCCTCCAGTCTGTGAGTGTTGCCCGCGTGGTGTGAGGACTTGGCTTTAACTTGGATCCACACACACTTTGAGTTCACTGACCTCGAGGGAAACAGAGCTTGATTACGTGTGGAGTCGATGTCGAGCCCAGGAGTGCGTCCCTAAGATCACAGTGGGATGAGTAGGCTTGTGTCTGCTCGCGTGCGTGCGGAAACTATAAAACTACGGAACCAGAGAAAGGCTGATGTCTGTGACACGTTAGGCAGGTTGGGATCGTGGAGAGGCTACATAACCCACCATGAGTCGGGGCCCCCTCACCAAGGTACTCGGTCCCAGCCTGTTGCAGAAATAACCTCCAACCCCGTTCTGTCCTACACTCACTCGCTTCTGGTCCGGCCTGCTGCATCTGGCGTTCGGCTCCACACAGCCCCAAACGGGAGGAATTTCCCATTTATAGTTGAGAAAACAGATGCTGTGGTGGTGGAAAAGACCAAACATCTGCAAGAACGACCCAGGACTTGAACTTTTGGTCTTAAAGCCAAGGCATGCAAAGTCCCCTTTAAATGCAAAACCTCTACAGGAACAAAAAGACATCCACCCCCCCATTCTGGGGAGTCAGCCCTGAGTAGAAATTGTTAATTATTAAGAGACCTGGATTCGGAGAATAACATTTGATCAAAATTTTGTAGTTTGCTGTTCCCTCAACTTTTTATTAAAAAATAATAATAATAAAGTCAAATTCTTCATTTTGACACATTTTGCCTTATCTGCTTTGTTTATACAATTATTTGAACATTACAGACCCCCAAGACATTTCAACCATGGCAACACTGAGCATGAAGTTCTTTAAGGGCTCTTGGTCACATAACCAATGTCACCACCCCTAAAATAACTTAATCCTCTAACATACAGACGATGTTAAAATGACTGTCATC
Source organism: Arvicanthis niloticus (assembly GCF_011762505.2). NCBI lineage: Eukaryota > Metazoa > Chordata > Mammalia > Rodentia > Muridae > Arvicanthis > Arvicanthis niloticus. The sequence continues at coordinate 22,357,341 of NC_047675.1, read as the reverse complement.
ATTCCCTATACACATAATAACTTTTAAGTAGGGACTAGACTGGAAATGTAGCTCAGGATTACAGAGAGGGCCGTGACTAGTATGCAGCAGGCACTAGCTTCAATTGCCAGCACTGGAAATAAAAACTTCCTAGGAGCAAGAGAAATGGCATGGCTCAGTGGCTAAGAGTGATTGCAGTGTAAGAATGAAGACCGGAGTTCAAATCCTCACCACCCATGTAAAAATCTGGGCGTGACTGCATGTGTGCTTATAAGGAGCAGAACTGTGGGAAGCAGAAACGAGGATTGCTAGGGGTTGTCGGTTTGTCATTCTAACTATGAGTTCAGTGAGAGACCCTGACTCAAGGGAATAAGGTGAAGAATGTCAGAGCAGAATGCATAGTGATACAATGGGACTTGCATACCAACACCACACATGTGGAGGGTACACAGTATCTTTATAGGAACCAGGCAGGATTCTGCATCCTTGGCATACTTGACTCTTCCAAGATCCATCCTATTTCTGTCCCTTGGATCTCTCTTCCACCACCTCTCCTCTCTCTCTTCTCTCCTCTCTTTGTATCAGGGTCTCACTTTGTAGATCAGGCTGGCCTTGGAGTGACAGAGATCAAGAGCTGGGATTAAAGGCATGGGCCCCCACATTTGCCACGAGCCCCTGGTTTTAACCGTGGGTTTGGAACTATGCACTGAACCTTACTGGGCTCATCTTTGAGTGAAGACAATGACTGCTCCACCACCAGAATTCATCAACAAGAAGGGACAGGGACCCATGAGTCCCTCCCCAGTCCATGATTGCCAGTCACTGGCCCAGATAGTACAGGCAGCCACAGCTGCAGTGAGGGCTGCTGTGGCTGTGGCTGGGTCATGAACTTGAGATTACAGGCCAGGTTTTCTTTACTTTTTTTTTTTTTTTTTTTAAGATTTATTTATTTTATATATGTGAATGCACTGTAGCTGTCTTCAGACACACCAGAAGAGGGCATCAGATCCCATTACAGATGGTTGTGAGCCACCATGTGGTTGCTGGGAACTGAACTCAGGACCTCTGGAAGAGCAGTCAGTGCTTTTAACCACTAAGCCATCTCTCCAGCCTGTTTCTTTTTTGTTTGTCTGTTTGTTTGTATGTTTGTTTTAAAGACAGAGCCTCGTGTGACCCAGGCTGTCCTCAAATTCCCTATGTAGTTGAGACAGATCTTGAACTTCAATCCTTCTGCCCTCACCTCCTGCAGGGATTACAGGCATGCACTACTCTAGCAGTTTTCTCTGCTTTTTAAAGACTTATTTCAGGAAACATCACCAGCCCCATTTCACAGGTGGTACATGGGAGAGGAACTTGGATTCTCTTCCTTGTCCTCTAATATCAAGCTGCCCTGTCGTGGGGTGTGCTCCTTAGTCAGGCTGCTCTCCCTTTATGAGCTGACCCACCATCAACACATTGAGCTCTAAGCAGATGTTGGCAGGTGGGTGTGGAACCATCTGGAGAGCTAAACACTTGATAATCCAGCAGAGAGGATGACTTAAGAGAAAGACTTAGGGTGGTGGGGACTGGAGCTTGTAAACACTGACTACTGTAAATGGCAAACAGGAAGTGCATTTATTTGAGGGAGGCTACAAAGGACAGGGAGGTAGTGTGGCAGTGAGGCTGGTATAGGATCACAGTGGCTGAGGACAAGGGAGGGACTCCATCCTCGGGCAGGGTCTGCCGCAGTCCCTCCAGGGGCCATCAGACAAAGACTTTCACGAAGTCTATCAAGCGCGGGTCCTTGTAGAGCTTTTCCTCCAGCGCCAGGTACTTGAGTGGAGCCAGCTCTTTGTGCCTGAGCAGAGTGAGGAAGGAGAAGGTGAGGGATGATCCAAGCTATCAGAGTGCTCCCAGGAGTCCTCCTGGCTCTGCCCCTTACCGATTGAGCCGCTGTTCCAAGATCCGGATGCGGAACATGGCCTGAGAGCAGTAGGTCAGGTAGAGGTCTTCATCCTCAGGCGTCAGGGTTACCTGGTTCTCCTGGTACCATTGCTGCTTCTTCTGCAGCTCCTGGGTCTCCTGGAAGCATACAGAGGTGAGCATGGGGATTGTGTGAACTGATCTGCAGCCAGGCTATAGGCCCATAGATGACCAGGCAGTCCCCAGAGGATAATGCCCCAACCCCCAAGGGAAGGGACAGAGTTAGAGCATCACAAAATATCTTGGGTGGGAACCACTGGGGGTGGGGTGGGGTGGGGTCATGATTTGAAGGACAGCATATGCATGAAAATCAGAACAGGGCCAAAACAGCTGGTCAGAGCTAGGGGTGTGGTTTAGTGCATGGCCCCCAGGTTCCACCCCTAGCCTCTCATATACAACAAAATCAAAACAACTGGATATGGCGGTGCACGCCTTTAATCCCAGCTCTCATTTGGCAGAGGCAGATGGATCTTTGTGAGTTTAAAACCAGCCTGGTCTACATAGCAAGTTCCAGGCCAGCAAAGGTTACAGAGTGAGATCCTGTCTCAAAAAACAAAGCAGAACACTGACTGCTCTCCAGAGGACTGGGGTTATGTGGGGAGCCGACAGAAGGCGGCTATCATCTGTACAGCCAGCCATCTTGAGCCATATACCCTGACAAGAGACTTAATTACAACAGCCTACAACAGCTGAGCACACTCTGATAACATCTTGTTTTAGATACCCAGGATCTTCCCTTGGGTGTGTGTGACTTAAAGGTGTGACTTAGAGCAGAGACTTAAGGGTGTGACTTAGAGGCGTGGCTTAGAAGTGAGACACATAAAAGGCAAGAGGCAGACAGAAGAAATTATTAGACATTAGGCACTTAGCACTTGGAGAAAGAACTTGGAACTGGGAAAGAGACTAGCAACTAGGAACTAGGGACTAGGAACTCAAGACTTGGGACTTGGACTAGGAAGAGAGACTTGAGAATAAACGGGATTGAATCACACTCTGTCTGGTCTCCATTCCTCGAGTCCATCCTCACTCTCTCTCTTGCTGAACCCTGACCCGCGGACTGGAGCAGCTTGGGGCAGTGTGGGCTCTGACAATTTAGCCCCCAAGGCTTTTGGCAGTGCAGGTCCCAACACTGATAGAGCAGTCTGTGACATTTTAGCCCCCAAACGTATGGCAGCTCCGGCCCCAACAGGGTTAGATTCCCAGAACTCACATGGAGGCTCAGAATCATCTGAAACTCCAGTCCCAGGAGATGCGATGACCTCTTCTAGCCTCTGAGGGCACTAGGCATGCATGTGGTGTACATGCACATATGCAGACAAAACACCCATACACACAAAATAGCTACATGATCTAGACAAGTTGCAGGCATGCTTAGAGCCCCCAGCAGCTCGTCTCCAAAAATAAGGGTCATTGTGTCCCGTTCCACCCAATTCTCTCACAGGTATGCACCTCACCTGTCTCACAGAAATGAGCCAAGGACTAGGTGTTATTATAATGTTCCATCCATCTGTCCATGAATTCACAAACCCACCTATCCACTCCTCTATCCCTCTGTCTGCCCATCTTAGTTACCCATTTATTCTATCACTTATCCACCCATCCATCCATCTATCCATCCATCCATCCACCTACATCTAATCCTCACCCACATCTATCTACCCACAGATCCAACTGTACCTGCCCGCCATTCCCCCCACCTAGTTACCCATCCATCCACTCATCCATTTACCCAGCTATCCACCTATCCACGAATATTCACCTACCCACCATCCATCCGCTCATACAGTAACAAAGGGGGAAAGAAGAAATCAGGTTTTTGGAAGCCCTGATTACAGACACACACTCATCCGCTCATCCGTCTCTCCTGTATTCCATGAGGCACTGAGCAAAAAGACCTCAGGTCCAGTTTTCTGACTGTGGATAGTGAGGTCACCTCCCCTGCCTGGGCCCCGGCCACACCTTCTCAAAGCGAGCCTGGATGAGGTTAGCCTTGTCGATGAGCCGCTGCTTGAAGTCGCTGAGACACTCGTCCTTGAGGCGCACCGCTTGCCAACGTGTTAGCTTCTCGCCTGGAGGGAGCTGTGCCAGGAATGGGGCCAGGTAGTCCAGCTGGGCCTCCACCTGCCGCAGGTGCTCCTCATGCAAGACACGCTCCTGTGGGCCAGGGAATCAGCTGAAAGAGCGGGATATCCAGGAGACCTCCCAAGCAGCTGAGTCCACTGTGCAATACTACAAAGCCAGGCCCTAAATCCAGGTCTCAGGGTAGGGTTCCTATGAGACATGATTGCCTCTTTATCCATGTTTAGTCCTTTCTGACATGTAATTCCTGTTTCTGACATGAATTCATCAACCAGTGTGAGCCTTAGTCTCCTCTTCTGAAAACAGACCAGCTCAGGTCTGGAAAGCACATAGCCTAGGCCTGCCAATCCAAAGCAGGTACTTACAGTGAATGGTGGTGGTTTAGCAATGATTCTGAGCTCCCATTTTTCTCTTTTGCCCATAAGGCTGGCCTTACTTACATGGGGCACACGGGAGCCAGAGAACATGGAGACATGGTCTGTTGCCCTTTCCTATGGACCCAAGAACATTCCAAGGCCCAGCCTCACCAGGCCAACTCCTAACTTCTTTAGAGTGCTGTACTGCTTGGTGAAGAGGATTTAGCATCTAGTCTAGGAACCCGAACTGGTCCTCCCACTTGGGGGAGGAGATAAAGCCCAAAGCCCTGCATTGCTGAGTCCTGGTGCTCAACCTGTGCCTGAGTCAGTTGGCTGGACTCCCAGCTCAGGTCACAGCCTCAATGAAGCCCAGTAGAGATGGGCATGTAGTTCTCATTCTTTCTCCACACAAAGTGGAGACTTTCATTTGGCCACAGCCCTGGGTAAGTACACCCAGCCTGGATCTTAAGTGCTCTTTGGGGGTGACCCATCAGCACAGTCAGTTTGGCAGGTAATACAAGAATACTCACCTGATATAACCAGTGACTTCATCCCTTGCAGAGGGTTGACATACTCTCTCATCATCCCTTACAAAGGGTTCCCATATTCTCCCTACCCTGGAGGCAGGGCTCCAGGGAAGGAGACCTGGCAAAAGAAGGGAGGCTCACCATGGCCTCCCGGTACTCTTTGCTCTTCTCGTTACGCTTGGTGTCATAGATGGAGATGGTCAGCGTATGTGCCTCCTCCTCCTCTTCACGAAGCTTCAAGATCTCCAGGACCTTGATAGGACATCATGGAGGATATGCATCATGGAGGATATGCATCATGGAGGCCCTGTCTCCTTGCCACCTTTACTGTCTGATAGGACCTTACCTCCAGCTCTGACTCCCAGGCCTGATGTCGGGACAGCTTTTCTTCATTCTTCAGGTGAATCATGGTCTCATACTGGTAGAGGAGTTTCTTGGTGTGTTCCATTGGCTCTACCTGAGACCAGAACCACCAGAGTGACGGGGAGGCTGTACCAGAGCAAGTCTAGGGACCACTTGGTTTAAATCTACTCCCTTTTTCTAGCCATGTGACCTTGAGCAAGGTGCTTAACCTCTCCAGACCTCAGGATCCTTCTCTACAAAAATATAGTAACAAAGAGGGACCAAAGATAGGGACTTACAGTTATGCTATTAAAATAGGAAGGTGAGACCATCCTAGATTCTAGGGCATAAGAATATCCTGCTACCTTCGGGATAGGTCCCTGAGATCTGAGGACTAGGATCCTCAGAGGTGCAGATAGGGACCATGAGGAAGTCTCAGCCTGCTGGGTTTTCAGGTTTTCATTTTGGTGGAAATGGGATGATTTTCAGAGGAGCTGAAAGGGGAAGGTCCTCATACGGGAGTTTTGCCGGTTATCAGGGACAGAGATGGGTTTCCCGAGTTACCAGAAGATGCTGCAGGCACAGTTTCCAGAGTGTGCCCTCAACCATCCTGTGTGCCATGCGGTCACCAACCCACCTCGTAGCTGATGCACATGTCTGGTGTCATGATGATCTTGTTTCCCTTGCTGTCGACCTCCGTGCGCCGCAGAAACTCTCGCTTGGATGCGGTGATGTAGTCGTCGCGGCAATGGTAACGAAGCTGGATGCGCTCCTCCGCTATCAGAAACACTCGCTCTGCCACATCCTCATCCGCAGGTTTCGCTGGATTGCGGAAGAACCGCTCTGTGATTTTCTGTGTGGCCAGAACACACAGAGGAGGGAGGGGGGTTTCTGTGGATGCTCTATGGGCAGGAGGGAAGGACTCTCAAGACCCAGGAGTTCAGGGGTGCGAGTTGTTGATCGATCCTTTCTGGCCAGACAGACAATGATTCTATGACCCCTGTGGGTTCTCAGGACCCAGCTTCACATGCTATTGGTCCTTTCTCTAGTTTCCTCCACAAGACTCTGCTTGTCCACTTCTAGACGTGGGGAGCTCTCTGCCTCTCCAAAAAGCCTGTCCCATTATCAGATATCCCTTACTATGGAAAGGAGCATCTTTGGTGTATGGCCAGGATTTCAGTGCCCAAGTACTTTGTAGCATCTTAGAGGAAACAAAGTTAAATTTGAGGCAAAGCTGCTGAAAACAGGTATTCTAACCCTCACCCCAGATCTCAAAAAATTTTAAATGACTCTCAAGAACAAATTGTGTGTGTGCCTTGGTGTGCATATACACAGTTGTGTGGTGGCCAGAGACTGACGTTGCCTTTCTTGATTTGCTCTCCTGTTTGTTTTTTGAGACAGGGTTTCTGTCTCAAAACTTGGGCTCACTTGAACCTGGCCCTCAATGGTTTGGTTTGACTTGGCAAGCCAAAAAAACCCTGGTGCTGGGATTACAGATGTGAGTCATAGGCCCGGCTGTTGTCATGGGTGCTGGGCATCAAACCCAGGTCTTTGTGCTTACACAGCAAACTCTTTACTGACTGAGCTATGTCCTCAGCTCATTGAGATAGGATTTCATGTGGCTCAGCCTTGGACTCACTATGTACCTGAGGGTTGCCTCAAACTCTCCACCCTTCAGCCACCACCTCTCAAGTGCTGGGATTAACTGTCCAGCAATGAACAAACCTACTAGTCTACAGTAATATTGGAGAGAGGTCATTTGAGATATTTTTAAGTTTCTTTAGTTTCCCATGTTTCCAGATGTCTGGTTATTATGTGTGTATTTGTTCATTACAATAAAGAAACCATGCTTCTTTGGCTAGTAGCTGGGGACACAGCTTGGCCCTAACAAGCCCAGGGGTCTGCTTTTGTTAAAGTGGTTGTTTCTCATTTAGAACCCTGGCAAAATCACAGGCATTAATAATCAGCCCAGAATCAGGGCTTCCCTGATCCTGATGATCCTCTATCTGCCAGAGCGGGTGGGCAGCCAGTCCCCGGCCCAAGTGTATTCTCACCACCATGGGCCTCGGGTTGGACTCTGCACTGTTCTGGGTGAGCTTTTTGACTCTGGGTCCAAAATTGATGTGTCGATAGGAGAGGAAGTCTGAGCGCCCTTGATAGTACTCGGTCATTGTCATAGGTGTCTCTTCCCGCTTTACCAGGCCATCCACACGGATCATTTTATAGAATTCCATGACGCGGTCCATCTCAGGTAGCATAGACTTGTATGAGTGCACTGAGTGGGGAGGGGACAGAAGGGGAGAGGGCAGGGGCTGGGTGAGCATCAAAGCTGTGGCAGCTGGCTCTGTAATCCAATCCCAGGCCCAGGGAAAGGGAAGTTCAGAAGTATGCACGAGTATCAGTCATGTACCCAATCCTTACTTTCTGGGCTCATCTGTATGGTTACATCTAATTTTTTGTTTTTATAAACAATACCATGATGGATGACTATAACGTATATTTACTGTTCTTGCTCAGCCTTTGCTAAGAACAAATTCTCAGCAGAGGAATTACCGGGTCAAGATGTGCTCACATTTTAAGGCCATTATTGATGCTGTTTAGAGATGGAACAAGGGAGCTGGAGAGATGGCTCAGTGGTTAAGAGCACTGACTGCTCTTCCAGAGGTCCTGAGTTCAATTCTCAGCAACCACATGGTGGCTCATAACCATCTGTAATGGGATCTGATGCCCTCTTCTGGTGTGTCTGAAGACAGCTACAGTGTACTCGTATAAATAAAATAAATCTAGAGATGGAACAAGGGGGCCTCAGGCATGCTAAGCATGTGTTCTACCACTGAGCTACATCTCCAGATTATTAACACATTTAGCTCAATAATTCTTAAGAAAGAGTGACTTGCTGATATCAGTAGGAAACAAATTTCTACCCCTTTCAACCCCCAACACACATACCACACACACACATACATACACACACACACACACACACACACACACACACACAACACAGGTTAGGACCATTTGCCCACAACAGAGGTTGTGGCATGGTCCCTTCTTGGTTTAATCTTGGAAATTTTCAACTCCCAAATGTGGTTGGTATCTTTCCATGTGTGTGTTGGCTCCAGACTTTTCTCTGCCGGAGTCTAGGGTAGGATATTGATCTCAGGAGGCTTATTCTTTCTTCCTCCTCTTCCTAACCTCATGGTCTCTTAGCCATACCCATACAGTGACCACTCTGCTCCTGTATTTGCCTTTGTCGGTGGTGTTGGTTGGCTTTACTGCCCAACATTCTTAGACCCTTTACATGTGACCCATATCATGTGTCCTCTGGTGGAGATTCCTACCTGATCCCAGCCACAGAACGACATGTGAGCCTGGCTTTGACTTTCCTAGAGAGCCGAATGGCCATGGTGTTGTCCTTTTTCAGAGCTTCCTCAGCTGCCTGCACACCACCTTATCTTTCAGAGTCATGCTTGCCACCCAAGAACCCCGGTGATGCCTAGGGTTGGTTCTCCCCATCCGTGTCACTATATGTGACACACCTCTTCCCCCATGGCTGCTGGTTTGCCCAGCAATGGGATCCACACACCACAGAGAGCTTGGGGATGGCCTGGCTTGAAGTAGTCCACGTGCAGGCCTGTGGTCTTGTTTATGTGCTTCAGCTCCAGCATATCCTCCCGGTTCTGGTACCACTCCTTTATCTCCAGAACCTTTGTACCTGTGGGGACACAGAGACGGTTGCTGCAGGCAGACCAGCTCCGCTGGCTTCTGCCACACAGACACTAAAACAAGTAGAAGTGATTTTACCCAGAGTCACCAAGCACAGCATTTGGCTGTTCCCCTATTCTGTGCCCCAAAGGTGCCTTACACTGTAGGTCCTCGTAGGTGGTGAGGCGACACACCAGGCCATTGTTGTTGAGGTATGGGGACCACTTCTCCAGGTGTGCCTTCTTGTACTGTATCACTTTCTTTCCACTGGGGCAACGGGTCTCAAACTCTGTGGATGTAGAGGGAGCTGGGGTCTTTCATTCCACCCATCTTGGATGCTCATCCATTCTCTCCATTGCCTATAAAGTGCCTCCAGGCCCAGAACCAGCTCCAAGGAGGAAGAGAATACTCACCAGTGCTGGCTTCAACTCTTCCCAAGGTATCCTTGGGCCAGCCAGCATCCCAGAGCTACCCGAGAATCCTATCTGTGATCCAGCCACTCCTTTCCCCTGCCAGGCCTTCACCACTGAGAACAACGTGCTAGAATGACATCTGATACTTCAAAACCCAGCCCCAGTGACCACTACCTCTTAAGACACATTTTGCCTCCATCCCTTATCTAGGATGTAATGGGTGCTCCTACCCCAGCCTTCATGACCACTTCTGTAGCACTTTGCCACCTGCCGGAACAACCTATGCCTATGCCCCTCTTCTGAGTCTAGGCATTTCCAGGTGGGCATATGTAGACATTGGGCAAAAGATAACCCACACTCTTGCCTTCTTTTGCCTATTTTTTCCTGTGGCCTGGCCCCATTGTACCATATACAACATATTCTGCCCATGGCCTCCTCTGAACAGGGGATCTGGGGAAGGGCCATGTCCCGGACCTTGGTGCTCATGATGTTAACAGTCCCGTTGTGAGCTAGATAGTGTCAGGCTCTGGGCACAGAGCTGGCAGGGTGTTGACAGGGATAGAAAGAAGGGCCGAGGGAGCCTCTATGACTTCTCTGCTGAGCTGTGGGCTGAGAACCAGTGAATGACAGAGACCTTCTGGGGTGATCTCGATCTGGGCGACCCATGAAGGCGGCATGTCAAAGCTCTTATCCTCCTCCTCTTTGCCCTGTGAGGAAAAGAAGTGGTTGCTGGCCAGGGCCTTGGAGCAGAGGCCATGGCGTAGCTCTATCCCCTACCCCAGACCCAGACTTGCTAAGAGCAAGAGTCAGAAGGGAAGGAGAGGAGAAGGTTTGGGCGGACCCCTATTCCCCACTTGCCTGGTCTAAGATGGTAGCACCTGCTCTCATATCTTACCTGCAGCCATGACGGCTACTCAGAGAGGGGATCCTGAGTCAGAGGGAGCCAAACCTTTGACTATTAGGTTTGGAGATAAGGAGGGCTGGGTAAGTTTTTCATCCACTCAAAGCCTAGGTTTCCTTAGCTTAACTGGTCCTCTTGAGAAGAATAAGGATGTCATGAATAAGGCTTGGGCCCTGCATGGCTGTTCTTCCCTGGTCTGTGAAATAAGGCCTGGTCTAGACAAATGATCCTCAAACCAAGCTCAAGAGTTTCTCTGTATGTATTTTATTTTATTTTATTTTATTTTTTTGCCACAAACAATGCTCAGATCTTGGACTCTTGCTCAGCTAATTGACTTCTTTTGAGGGCGTGCAAAGTGATTAGTCAGCAGTGGGCAACAGCAACTTTTTTTGAGACAGCCCAGGTTTAGCCCTACAGCTGAGTGCTGACTCTCAGGATGTATATCCCCTGTCCGTGTTAGAGGGACCAGGACTCTCATTCCAGGGATGTGACAGGGCTTCCAGGCTCCTAAGTTTAAGGGTGCACACTGCTGGTCTATGCCCCAAAGTCAGCAGTGACACCAGTGCTCAGAATCAAGGGGAGGGAGAACAGGGTAGCCTCAGTCATTCTTAGGCAGCCCTCAGAGCTGAATAGTCACCACTGAGAGCCCAGATATGCAGCCAGACTGTTGGGGGTTGACTTCTAGCTCTCTCACTTACTGGGTGGGTCCTTACTGGGTGGGTGTCTCATTTTGCCTTGCTGTGTGTAAGTTGTCCTCAGCTATTCAGGAAGTGGAGATTTAAATGAGTGAACTCAGATTCTGCACCAGAAATAGAACCTGTCCCCCCTACCCCCCACCCTAGTGTTGCCTGTTGATATGGGCTTGCTCAACCTACCTGTAAAATCGTATGCTAAAGCCCTCACTGCCAGTACCTATGAATCCAGTTGCATTTGGAAGTAAGGCCTTCACAGTTAGGCAATGGAGTCTAAGTTGGGTCTTTAGGTGGTCCTACTACAATATGCTAAGTGTAGACAAAGGAATTAGGACGCAGATTCATAGAGAGAGGTAAAACTACAGAGCTCGTGGCCATCAGCAAACCCAGAGGATCTGGGAAGAAAGCAGCCCTGCCAGCAGCACCTTTGATCCTGAATTTCTAGCCTCCAGGGGTGTGGGACTTCCAGTTTGTAACACTCCCCTATGGCAATGCTAGCCGACTGATACACCTGTCACTGTTGCTATGGATATCAAACACAGACTGTGACCCTCACCCTAGTTTTACATGTAGAAGAGACACGGATGATTCCCAAAGCAGGGGGCATTTGCCTCCTAGTCTCTCATTTCTCACACAGGACCTCATGAAGAAAGTACCCCACTACCACACACACACACACACACACACACACACACACACACACACATCCCTGATGAAAGATGACAGATGGAAGGCTGATGAGGGGATACCCCAGGCCAGTGGTCTTTAGAAGACCTAATAGAATTGGAAGGTAAGGTCTGGCTTGATAGAAAAACCAGTGGTGACTGAAGAGGAGTTAGCAGAGTGGACCCTGGGACTCCCACTCCAAAGACATGGCCTCTCTAAGAAACAGTCCAATTGTTGATCAGGGCTCCAGATAAGAGAGACTGGATTTAAGTACTGTCCCTCCCCTGACCTACTGCTAACCTACTGAGAGCTTCTGGGATGGTAACTGGATATGCCTAGACCTCTGTTTACCCATCTGTAAAATGAGAGCTCTACAAGACCCCTCTGCTTTGAAGAATGTATGAATGATACACTTGGACCTCCCCCATGCATGCACATGTTTGCAGGGATGTCTGTCAGGCTGCCTGATGCAACCTGGGGTGAAGGCCCTCCACCCACCCCCATGCTACCAGACTCACCAGGTCTTCTGCATCATCATCATCATCTAGCCCTTCATCATCATCCTCAGTCAAGGACAGGTGAGGCTTATCGGTCCCCAAGAGCATGTACTCCCATCTCACAGGGTCTCCCAGGTCAAAGATCAAGTCCTGATGGAAGGGAAACCAACTGAGTGTACCCCGGGCCCCCATGACTACACCTGCTCCTAAGGGGCAATGGCTAGTCCCCGAGGCCATCAGGGGCTGTGCAGAATGTCAGCTTCATGCTTCATCCAGTCTCTGAGAGTCCAGCCACATTCCTCATCTCAACAGGGAAACTGAGGCTTCACTCTCATTCCATCATCCCATTTCTCAAGGAAGAAATACTATAGCATGTCCAGAAGAGACTCAGCAGTGCCCCCTACTGGGGGCAGTCTGTACATGAAGACGTTGTATATCACTACAGAGCATTTCTGAGCAGGAAATGACTGGTTTAATGTGAGCCTCCTTGTTTTTTTTTGCTTTTGTTTTTATTTTCTCCCAGCCAGGGAGATAGGACCCAGGACCCGGGACCCGGAAGCCTGGGAGTCAGGAGCAGAGCGCTACTAAGGACTCAGGAGGAAATAGGAGATCTCAGAAGGAACCGGCCCTGTCAGGACCTCAGCCCTGGATTTCTAGTCTCCAGAACTGTAAATCAAAGAATTTTTGATCTTTAAGTTCCGAGCCTGCTGCACTTTCTGGTGGCAGGTACAGGTGTCAACCAAGGGGACTGGGGTCCTGTCTACTCGCTTTTCTCCCGAGGATCATCTCCCAAGGTGACAGAAAGATGGAAGCCTGGAGAAAAGCTGCTCAAAGGAGACTGAGCATCCAGCCACTGGGAGGCAGCCCCAGTCCCGTGTTCACTGTCCTGTCATGTCCCAAGAGGGCTCCTGTGTACTGTGCCCTACCTGGTAGTAGGGATGGAGAGGTGGCCATAACAGAGGGAGGGAACAGAGGAGAGGAAGGCTTCTGGATACAGCAGTGACTGGGAATAAAGACTAAAGTGGTGGAGCCCACCTGTGTGGATGGTCACCTATCATCTACTCTTTGCTAAGGCCTGTCACTTTTATAACTGGCAAGCAGTAGTCACACATGTTGTGTTGCTTCAATGCCAAGTTCTGTTCCATGGATGGACAGTGGTTGCATCTCGTGCTCCTGGGGCACTTGTACCAGGCAGTCTCTGTAAGGATGCTGCCCCATCCCCCAAATGCCCAATGCCAATGCAAGGTTCTCAGTGGGAATAAAGCCCCAGTGCTGTTTTAACAATGTCCGTACTGGCTAGTGTTATGGTCTCTTCTTCTATTCCCTTACGTGGTGACTCGGTACTGGCTCCCTGGCCTCACTCCTGCCTAGAATAAATGTCCTCCCCATAGCACCAGTGTGATGTGCACTGCACAAGGACCTGAAGGCTAGAGGAGGAGCTGAAGGATTGCAGCCAACTCTGAAGGGCCATTATCCTTCTGGGATGCTACCCTGCATCATCTGCCTAGTAGTTTCGATAATCTGGGTGTCTGCCGTATGAAGAAACAAAGCTGACACTTGTGAAATGCCCAGGACCTATTACAAGCACATTCTGAGCATTGTTTCTCTGGGAGGGAAACAAAGGCTGAGAGGCCCTGGAGTCAGGCCATGGAGCTAAGTAGGGCACTGAGACAGACGTTTCCCTATCCCAGTAACTCAACTTCCTTCCATTCACAGACTCAGAGTCACTGGCCACCTCGTGGAAGCATGTTCACCCTGTTTGGCTCCCAAGGGGCCACAGCCATTCCTTGGATAGGCACATTGCAACAGGGTTCTATCTAGTCAGAAATAGGGGACACTGGGTATAACAACAGAGCACAGGACTTGGAGGCCTGAGGCCTGAGTTCAATCCCAGTGGCTTGTTGCTTTTCTCTTCCATGAATATGCCTAATGGTGGAGATCTGCTCTGTGTCATGTTCCATATGTTCCTAGGCCAGGTTCAGGGCCTGGTACACAGCAGGTGCTTCAATGGAGAGGTTGAACACGCCACTTCCCTCCCAGAATTGCCACTTTGACCCCACCAAATGAGTTAGTCACGTCATTATCCATACCCTGTCTCCCACATTTCTCTTCTGTCAACCCATATTTAAACATTTCTTCCCCACAACTAGACCCACAAGAGCTGGGCATGATGGTAGACCTGTAATTCCACACCATTCAGGAAGCTGAGGCAGGAGAATTGTTGAGTTCAAAGCCAACCTCGGCTGTAACAGAAGATGTTACTTTAAAAACAAACATCAAAACCCACAACAATTAAGAAGCTGTGCTGGGATGTAGCTCCGTGGTAGAGGGTTCATCTAGCATGTGTGAGGCCCAGGTTCCATCTACTACTAAGGGGAAATTACGCAGCAAAGATCCATGAAAAGATGTTTATGGTTGGGGGAGAGTTTTCTCCAGGCAGGGGTCTGAAGCAGTTAAGAAGAACTTCTGGGAGGGGCGGAGATGTAGCTCAATTGGTAGAATGCTTGCCTGACATGGATAAGGCCCTGGGGTCTCAGATCCACATAAACTAGGCATGGTAGCACATGCCTGTAATCCCAGCATTTGGGAGTTGGAGGCAAGGAGATCTGAAGTTCTGAAGTTCTGCAGTTCAAGGTCATCCTCAATTATATAGTAAGTTCAAGGCTAGCTTGGGATGAGGAAGAAGAGGGGGAGGGAAGGAGAAGGAAGAAGAGGATGATGAGGAGGAGGAGGAAGAAGAAGAGGAGGAAGAGGAAGAGCGGAGGAGGAGGAAGAGGGAGAAGAGGAGGAGGAGGAAGAGGATGAAGAGGAGGAAGAGGAGGAAGAGGAGGAATTTATCCACAGTACTGTAGTACTAAGGGAGAGAAATCAGATGTGGAGTCCTCCAAAAAGAAAAAGGTAGGCAATCTCCCAGACTCTGCACTGGGCCTTTGATGGACCACACCCACGGACTAAAGATAACAGAAAGGCTCAGGTAAGGTCATCCAGGATTGCTACATGTCTTCTTTTCTCACCAGATTCTCACCCAACATCTCTGCAGGAGATCAGACATCCAATTATCTCTAAAATGTTTGTCATATGTGGCTTTTAGTTACATACACACATGTACACATGGAGAATGGAAACAGGTACTAGCAAATGAAAAATTAGATTTTTTTGTTGGTGTCTCACTGGGTATACAAGCCACACGCAGGGCAGGCCCATGCCCGGCAGTAGATAGCCAACACAAAAGGAACTTAGTGATATTTTTGGAAGGTTTTTTTTTTTTTTTTTTGGCTTCATAATGTTTTGTCTTTTGTTTGTCTGTCTGTCTGTTTTCTTGTTCTTGTTTTGGCTTTTTAACATTATAGATCTTTGCTTATAAATTATAGTTTCTGGTTTTCCGTCTTTATGGGATTTCTGCATGTGTAAATGTGTATGTGTCTATATGTTTCTTGTGCTTTTTCTTTCTATTTTGTTTGTTTGCTTTGTCTTTTGCTGATTTGTTTGTTTTTATTTTATCTTCTATCATTATTATTATTACTATTATTATTATTTCTGCCTGTCCCAGTGAGAAAGAGAAAGGGTGTGGATTTAAGTGAGTGGGGAGGTAGGCAGGAGCTGAGAGGAGTGAGGGGAGGGGAAACCATAATCAGAATATATTTTATGAGAAATTTTTATTTGTTTGAGATGGGGTCTACCTATGTAGTCCTTGCTGTCCTGGAGCTTGCTATGTAGACCAGACTGGCTTCCTGCCTCTGCCTCCTGAGTGGTGTCTAGCTTAAAAATCTATTTAGACTATGTGGCTTTTAAAGGTAAGAACCTGGGGGCTGGAGAGATGGCTCAGCGGTTAAGAGCACTGACTGCTCTTCCAGAGGTCCTGGGTTCAATTCCCAGCAACCACATGGTGGCTTACAACCATCTGGAACAGGATCCAATGCACTCATCTGGTGTGTGTCTGAAGACAGCTGCAGTGTACTCATATAAATAAAAATAAATAAATCTTTAAAAAAAAATCCTAGTGCATGAAATGGCCTAAGCACCATCACCAAGAGGCTGAGACTGACAGAATACACAAAGACCCGTAAATCATGCTAAATATAGAAAATACAGAGTTTTGTTTAAAAAGCAAAGACAGCCTTGCTAACATAAGCCAAAAGAAAGCCAGAGGAACTATATTTATGGATTTTAAATAAATATCAGGATTTAAAATATTGATGGGGGAAAGATGGGAATTTACAATACAAAGGAGTCCGTTTATCAAGAAGACATGGTAACCTTAAATGTATAGTCACTACATTACATATTTCTACATTGTTTGAAGCCAACACCAATAGAGGAAACAAAGAAATCCAACATTCTAATCCAGTATGTGGGTAACATCAAGAACTTTAGAATATAGAAAACCAGCAAAGAAGGCCAGAGAAGAGTTAAGCACCATCAGCGGACTTGTGATGATTGATATTCAACAGAACCTTCCAGTCAGCTTCAAAGAATAGTCATGTTAGTCAAATTCACAGAACAGTTGAGAGGCAGCATAAGCTGGACCAAAAACCAAGCCTTAAGAGACAGTGGGTGCCGGGCGGTGGTGGCGCATGCCTTTAATCCCAGCACTTGGGAGGCAGAGGCAGGTGGATTTCTGAGTTCGAGGCCAGCCTGGTCTACAGAGTGAGTTCCAGGACAGCCAGAGCTACACAGAGAAACCCTGTCTCGAAAAACAAAAACAAAAACAAAATGACAGTGGGGGTTGCATGGTAAACACTCTCTAAAAACCACACAATTAAAACCGAAATAAAAGAAAATAGATCACTGGGAAATACATCTACACTTCTATAAACAAAACCTTTAAAAAAATTTGCACAAGAGGATTCATGTAGTATGGCTGTATTCTTTCTGATTCTGGGTTCAGGAAGCAGGGCCTTCAGTGGACTGTGTGCTTAGCACTTCAGATGTACACACATTTTTCCTGTGCGAATGTTTCTCTTCCACCCAGAGTTCATTCACATAAACCAACAGCACATGGGTTAAAAAGGATGCACACAGCAAACTGGAGAAGTTCATCTTGCCAGAATGGTCCTTGATAGGCGGGGGGTGTGGATTCTGGGACCTCTACCAAGCAGAACCCTGCTATCAAGGGGAAGGTGGCCAGACCACCCAGGGCCCCCATCCCCGGTCTCAGGCCCACCTTGCAGCAGTTCCAGCAGTCCTGCATGTTGATCCAGTAGTTCTTGTGGTTCCAGAGGCTCTCAATGCCCAGGAAGTGGTCATCCTTGGTACTGTAGCTGCGTCCAGTCAGAGGGTCAATGAAGAAGCTCTCAGGCACTTCACGCTTCCCTGACAGCACCAGGACCCAGGAGTGCACCCGCAGACCATGCAGGGGGTCGGGCTTCGCTTTCTCTGCCTCCTGCACAAGGAAGGTAAGTGACCACCAGAGAATGCTGGAGAGTTAATGCTCTTTCCAACATTCCTCTGTAGAACTCCAGGTTTCAACCACTAAAATGCTGGGGGGACCAGATCTGTGGTTCACTCTTTGGGGACTCCTGGGTGAGATTTCATCCAAAGAAGGGAAATACGTTCTATGGGTAAGGGGCGCTTTGGTGAATCTTAAGAGAAGGCCTATGGCACTGGTAATTTATCCATTGGGTCCACCGTGACCAGCTATGAAGGGTGCAGTGCCGTAGAGACCCACCAGGAGGCGATCTTCCTCTTCCTTAAGCCGCTTCAGTTCTAGATCCTTGATCTCCTGTAGTCTCTTCTCCTCTTGCTCCTGCTCAAACCTGCTGGTCAGGTCCCGGGGCGGCTTGATAGCGTATTTCTTAGGCACCACCTTCTCTTTCTTCTTGACTATCTGTCACCCAAGAAGAGTGGAAAGTCGAACTCCCACCTGAACTCTTTACGGGCTTAATGGGATGGGGGGGCGGAGGGGCTAGCCCTGATAGAAGAGGGAGCTGCCGCACCACCGCAACAGCTCCAGGACCTGTAGGGAGGAGGGGAGTCGAGGTGGAGGTCCTCTTTACAGATCAAGCCTAGCCGCACAGCACAGAATACCTCCCCACCAGCCTGGCGCGGGAACATTTAAGCATGCACGCATGCACGCATGCACGCACGCACGCACGCATGCACGCACTCACACACGCAGGCACGCACACATGCACAGCCCAGTTGACCTGGATCCCAGACAGAGGGTGGGGCAGATAGTCTGGGGTAAGAGTTTTCAGGGGTTATCCTTGGGAGAGTTCATAAATTGATTCCAAGTTCAAGTTTTCTGGGCCAGGAAGGAAAAGTAGTGTGTGTGTTTCTACATGTATGTGCGTGTATATGTGTATATACTTAAGTACAAAATGATGGTATGTGAAAGAGCTTTCCAGGAGCTGCTGAGGTGGGCTTGTGATTGTGAAAGAAATACAATCTCCAGTCTTGAGGATCAGACCCAGGCTTTCATCCCTGGGTCTCCATCCTCCAAAAACACGTTACCACATTTTCCTCTTGAGCATGTCATTTTATCTTTCTGTATGCTAAGAGTGATAACACCAACTACCCAGGGTGCCATGAGTAGCCACTAAGTCAACCCAAGCCCACATTCAACCTGTTTGCCATCCAGAAAGTTCTCTACCTTCATTACTTATTGACATAAATTTAATTCTTTGCATTGCCTCTGAAGCAAGAAGACCAGGAGGTGTGATCTCAAAGGCTCTGGAAGGAAAAAAAATGTAAGAGAGCATTTGCCCATCCCTTGTGTGGTGGTTTGAATGAAAATAGCCCCCCTAGGCTTATAGGGAGTGGCACTATTAAGTTTGGCCTTGTTGAAGTATGTGTGTTCTTATTGGAGGAAGTGTGTCACTAGGAGGTGGGCTTTAAGGTTTCAAATGCTCAAGCCAGGCCCAGTGTCTCTCTCTCTCTTCTTGCTGCCTGCGGATTGGGATGTAAAACTCTCAGCACCTTCTCCGGCACCATGTCCACCTGTGTGCCATCATGATGATAATGGACTAAACCTCTGAAACTGTAAGCTAGCCCCAGTAGTTGCCAAGGTCCTATTAATCCCAGCATTTGGAAGGCAGAGGCAGGTGGATTTCTGTGTTTGAGGCTAGCCTGGTCTACAAAGCAAGTTCAAGGACAGCCAAGGCTGTTACAAAGAGAAACCCTATCTTGAAAGAGAGGGAGAGAGAGAGAGAGAGAGAGAGAGAGAGAGAGAGAGAGAGAGAGGAGACTACCCTGGAGAGTTCTTTTCTTGACCTCCTGTTCAGTGCTTCAGATCCCTGGGTCTCTATCCTTCAGCTGCAGAAGGGCTTCACCCTTGTCATGGAGCCCTGGAATCCACCCAGGATGTAGAAAGCTCTTCCTGTGCATGCTGCATGGTGTTTTTTCCAATTTAAAGAGATTTTGGGTTTTGGGGGTTTTGTTGTTATCTGTGTGATTCTAGCATGAAACATATACCTATATGTTCATACACCGGTAATGTTCATTACCCACAACCATAACCCACTCATACTCAGTACTTCATATTTTTAAATTTGAAAAGTGCTTCTTTTGTTTGCAGAAACTCTGGTGATCATCACATTCTTAATGAGCAGACAAGAAACTCAAACGTCACTCACTGGGGGCAGTGCTAACTTTTTCCCACTAAATGGGCTGGGAATGTAGCTCAGAGTAGCATGCTCGCCTACATGGGTGAGGTTCTTGATTCCATTGTGAAACTATAACAGGTGTGTGTGTGTGTGTGTGTGTGTGTGTGTGTGTGTGTGTGTGTCTGTGTGTCTGTCTGTCTTGTCTATCTGAGTGGGAGGAGGCCTGAGAATCAAGCAGTCACTTGGCCAGTGTTTCCCACCATTAGAAGAACTGAACAGGCTTTCATCAGATGCAAGGGGAAGTGGGTAAGCTTGTGATAGCTGTATATAAGGAAGAAGCCATTTGTGTTATGAAATTTTCCCAGTGGGAGCACAGCGTCTTAAACTGAGCTAAGACAAAGCAAGAGGGACTTCAGTTTGGAGAAGTGGGCTGTGGGTGGTGCTGAGGACAAAGAAATCACCAAAGGTTTGCAATAGGGGGTCTGGAGCAACAGCGGATGGGGCAGGAACCCATAAGTATAAGGACAGCCTGCATGGGGACCTGCTTCTTCAATGATGGCCAGGGCAGAGACTCAGCCCTCACTTCCCTAAGAATGATCAGGGCAGAGACACAGTTCTTGCCTTCTCTAAGGATGGGTAAAGGCAGGGCCCTGATCTTCTAAGATGGATGGACAGTCCCAGGACTGTGCGTTCTTTGGGTTGCCATGCATCAGGCATACCTCTTTGGCCTTCACGGTGAGTGGACACACTTCCCTTGTCAGGTCCATGAGGCACAGGTCCAGTGAGCCATAGCCATTGACACAGTAGGCATCATAGCCAGAGCCAATCAGCATGGAGCAGAGCAGGGTGCTGAAGTCGAAGCAGTTCCCCTTCTGGCACTTGAGTACGGTGGTCGAGGAATACAAGTGCGTGGGCTGAACACAGCACACCCATCAGCTCGAGAGATGCCTTGCCACTCACCACACAGCCACCCACTTGTAGGGGAAGGGTCCCTGTTGCAGCCAGAGCCTCTCAAGGAAATGCCACAAACAGACCCATGCAACCTACATGTGTCCGCCATTTTAAGAAACAGGTGGGCTCTCCTTCTTATTCTTCTATCAATGATTGCTTATTCACCCCTCTTTCCTGTCTCCCTCCATTCTCAATGAAAAGCTGACTGAACCTTTTGGAAGCCCAAAGATGGGGTTGAAGGCTTTAGGCAGCTTGGTATCCCCCAGCTCTCAGCTATCCCTCCTGAAGTTAAAAGGGGAGACTGAGGCAGAATCCAGCAGGCAAGAGACTGGGCTTGCTATGTACCCTTGGGTCAGTGGTTATCTCTTTCTCTTTTTCCCCTACAGGTGTCTCAGAAGGCTGGAGCCTGGCTGATTTTCTATCAGCCAGACTTGCCTTAAGCCTGCTGGGCTTGCCCTGTGTAACCAGGGAGTAGCACTTACCGGCTTGAGGGGGTCAACCAGTGGAATCATGGTAAGGAAGTCAGATACGAACTGAGCGCAGGTGTCCCAGTTGTAGAGTTCAGGGTAGGGCATCAGTGTGGGCCTCAGGGTGGTGCTCACGAACTTCTGCAAGTGAGAGATCTTGCCAGGGACCCTGTATAGCAGGGACCTGTGAGGGTCCATGCCTGGCTGGTCCAGACTCCTTTCTTGAATTCTCAGGGGGGACCCTGAAGAGACCTGGTTCACAGGCCTCAGGGTGATAGAGCAGTATCTTGCTGGGAAGGTCTGGCATTGGCCAGGGGAGGTGGCAATGGCAGAGAGGCACCCATTCACATCACTCCGTGGGGGTACTACTAGCTTTTTCTGGATCTGGCTGGAAGGACAGGGCAAAAGGCCTTCCTTTCAAGCCCAGAGAGGCCAAGGATGATGGCTATGCCTGATTGTCAACTTGACTACATCTGGAATTGACTACAATCCAGAGATGTGATCCAGATCTTGAGGCCTAGTGACTACTGGAAAGCTTAGGCCCAGGCAAGGTAGTACATGCCTTTAATCCCCGGAGACTGACGCAAGCAGATCTCTGAGTTCAAGGCCAGCCTGGGACAAAATATGTTCCAAGTCCAGGTGTGGTGGTACACACCTTTAATCTGGGCCATACCTTCTGCTGGAGGTCTACATAAGGACAGTGGAAGAGTTCCTTCTTCTTTGCCTGCTTGCACTTACTTGCCAGCACAGGTGCTGGAACCTGCTTCTTCATGATTCTAGCGTATACAGAAGACTAGCTGACACAGCCAGCCAGGACTGGGCACTTACTAGGTTCTTGGATTTTTTCATTCACAGCTGCCCATTGTTGGGTTAGTTGGACTGCAGTCTGTAAGTCATTCCAATAAATTCCCTTACTATTTAGAGACTCACAAGCTCTGAGACGCTAGAGGACCCCAACACTAAGACTAAGTGAATTGTCTAAGCTTGCTCAATAAGAAAGCACGAAAGGCCACAGATCTCCAACCAGGATGATGCCTTTTCAGAGGCCTATGGAGGTTCTGGGCAGGGGTAGGTAGTGACCAGGGTGGTCTTCAGTAGCAGGTACCAACCCCTCAAAGGAAGAGCAAAGCAACAGGACAAAGTGGAACAGAGCAGGCTCTTCCCTCCACAGGGCCCCAAGTAGCTCCCTGAACTCTCTCCAGGCCTCAGTTTACCCCATCTATGCCCATACTCTACACAGACATGGAAGGTCTCCTGGAATGTATAGTAATCAACACTGGAAGCTAACTCGAGGGCATCCTGGGCTACATAGTAACACCTCACCCATCCTGGGCTACATAGTAACACCTCACCCATCCTGGGCTACACAGTAACACCTCACCCATCCTGGGCTACATAGTAACACCCCACCTTAACTCAAGACTAAAAAGGCTGGCGTCGCAGCTCAGTAGCAGGGCGCTGGCCTACTATGTGTCAGGCCCCTGAGCTCATCTGCAGCTTCCAATTCAGATCCCAGGCCTGCATCTCCCCACCCCCCACACCACAGTAGTTTGTATGTCCCCCCCTCCCCCATGGGCCAGAGCAAATTCACAGGAGCTTCCTGCTCTTCAAGACAGCTGTGATTTAAGCCAGAGACAGTGAAGAACTGGACATGCTCCTCCCCACCCCCCACCCCCCACCCCCACCCTCACCCCTCACCCCCACCCCTACCCCCTCACCCCCCACTCCTGCTCTGGCCTTGCCCTTCAAGCCCCAGGCTTACAGGCACGTTGCACTCATTTAGCGGGTGCAAGAAGAGAGGCACTCGGTCTGGACACAGGTGGCTGTACTGGCGGGAGAAGTTGTCTGCCACCAGCAGCAGATGCTCCTCCTTCAGTGAGTTGGAGGTGTAGGAAGGAGGCAGCTTGGTGACATCTACGGGGGCCTGGCTTATCATCCTGTGTCCCAGCAGAGAAAGCAATAACCTGAGTGAGGCCATGCTTGGCACCTCCAGGAACTCCCCCTGAGCTATCTTTGACTTTGCCTTGTCTTCATTGGATCCTCACAGCTCCGTGGAGACTGCCACTCCTCACACTTTCACTCTTACACAACGTCCGCCGGCCACTAAAGGTTCACAGCTGGGGGCAGGGTGAGCAGTCTGGGAGGTAGAACCTCAAACTGAACCACATCCCTCTATGGCCCCCTCCAGCCCTGACCCTTGGTCCTTCCTATGGCTTGTCCTTTCTGATCATGCCAGCGCTGAGGTGGGAAGCCCCAGTCCGGGACACTCACGTGTGATCAGCTGGGGTAGGGATCTCGATGGCCATTAGCTTCCCCTCCAGGTCTCGAAGCTCATCCTGGCTCAGGATGGTCCCCTCTTTGCTCACTTCGGCTGGCTTGATCACCCGCTCCACCTTTTCAGCCCGTTCTGCTCTTTCAGCTGCTTCCTCACGCTCAGCCTCCTCCTCCTCCTCCACTTTCTCTCTCAGGACCTCCATCCCGACAGCTAGAGATGAGTATCTCTTCAGGGAAAAAACAAATATGCTCAAACAGGCTGTTGTCTGTCAGGAAGGAGTCACCGAGACCACTCGTGCATGCTGAGTGGCCAGAGGTACTTTTCCTCACAGAGGAGGAATAGCGTCCCTTGGAAGCTTCCCTTCTACCAGTCAGGGACAGACCTCCAACTCAGCAGCATGGTCTGGTTTTTAAAGCCCTTTTCTGCCTCTTAGGCACAGGGGAGACAAACAAGGAGTGGGTAATACACTTTTAAGGTATTCACAACTCACTAGACACCTACTGTGTGCCAAGCCCTGGGGCTACACACACACACACACACACACACACACAAAGACATCCCTCATCCACAAGAGACTTGGATGTAGTTATTTCTGAGACCCATTCTTCAGATGAGAAGACCAAGGACTAAAGAGCCTAAGAGAATCATCCAAGTTACAGCCAACAGAGGGCGGATCTGACTGGAACCCATGGATTTCTGGCTTTGAAACCCATGTAAGAGGGCAGCTATGGAAGGGAAGAGGGTCGGGCGGGGATGGAGCAAGGAAAGAAACATGACAGAAAGATCAAGGTGTCAGTGGGCAGGCAAGCTTTAGCTGGGGCTCAAGGTCACAGATTGGGCCATCAAAATGGGTCAGGGTCCAGACCTACAACTCTACCCCCCACGCAGGCTACCTCCTCAGCAACTGACTGACCCATAGTGCTCTTCCCAGCAGCAGCCTTCTCTCCACAAAACATCCCTTCCCGAAAGGTCAGGGCTAGGAGACCTCAAGAAGGAATACTTTGCTTCCCTGGTCCCTCCTCCTCCCTATCTCAAGTAGGTCCAGCCATCCCCACTCCCCAGTTCTCTCCTTACCCTCCAAGAACAGTCTTACTAGCTGTTATTTGTCTCTATGGTAACAGCGGAGGGCAGGCCCTGGGAGAAGAGGCTTCTGGGAAATGTAGTTTCCTGTGATTGGTTAAGCTCCCGGTTCCTCCACCACCACCACTACCACCATAGTGTGCTGGATGGTTGAGTAAGAGAATACAAGAGATGATCATCACGCTTTTAGGAATTTTTGTGAGCCAGTTGTCAAATACAGCATTATTAAATGATTAAAAACTTCCAGTGAATTATTGTTCCAGGTACATGAGCGAGGCAACATCTGAAAGAGTTTATTGAGGCTCAAGGTTCCAGAAGGTTAGAATCCATGATCATTGTGGCAGCAAGCACGGCAGCAGGTTGGCTGGTATGGTACTAGCTGAGTATTTACATCCTGACCTACAGTCACCAGGAGGGGTTGTGGGGGTAGCTAACTGAGAATGCATGGACTTTTGAAAGCTCAAAGCCCAGCCCCAGTGACATACCTCTTCCAGTGAAGCCACGCCTCCTCCAGTGAAACCACTCTTCCAAAAAGGGGGCGGTGGGAACCACCAAACATTCAAATATCTGAGCCTGTGGGAGTCATGTCCTTCAAGCCACCACATGAAGTACTTATATTAAAAAACCAAAGCAGAAGCAGAAAATGCTGAAAGCTTATCACTCTCCAGTTCTTCGACTACTTTCTGAACTGGAAACTTAAGGGTTCTTTTGGAAAGTCGGCTGTGTTGGTGGGTGGTGGGCTAAAAGGAAAGCGTTTAAGAACCATCGTTAAACAACAGATTTTGAAAAAAAAAAAATAAAGTTATAACTTTCCGTGCAGTTGAGGTAATTTCCACCAGTGCCATATGGGTGTGGTGGGAATGCAGTTACTTCCCTCTTCCCTGCTTCATCCAGGGATGTCAGAGCAGTAGTGGAAACCCGACAGTGGGTTATTTACACCATGGGATTCGTCTTTGGCAAAGGCTCCTCTTGGGAAGCAAACGGCTAAATACTGTCAAGCTACCTCTGCCCTGCCACAAGGGAGGTACCCTTCACCAAGACATCTGGAAGCCAATGTGGGGATCTAGGGTGGCAGGCTGCCTGACCGTGTTGTGCTTTAGGCTAATCTGGACCTCCTACTGTAGTAGGGATTCATGATATAGAAGATGTCCCAGTGGCTGCAGAAACTGAGATGTTACATTCAGCCTGGTTTCTTCTAAACATCTAAGGAGGAGCTGGGCCTGCTGCTCAATGGTAGAGCACTTACCTGAGCTATGGAAGGCCATGGATTTACTCTCCAGTAACACCCCCCCACACACACACACACTGACACTCTCTCACACACATTCACTATATTTATTTATTTATTTTATTGCTCTGGGAAAATAGCATGAGCAAGGTAACTTATAGAAGAGTTTATTTGGGGTTTATAGCTTCAGATGGTTAGAGAGAGTCCATGACCACCAGGGTGGGGATCATAGGAGCAGACAGGCAGGTGTGGCACCGGAGAAGCAGCTGAGAGCTCACATCTGGATCCCCAGACAGGAAGCAGAAAGCACATTAGGAATGGCTGGAGTCTTTATGACATGAATCTTCTGAAACCTCAAAACCTGCCCCCAGTGGCATGACTCCTTCAATAAGGCCACACCTCCTAATTCTTCCCAAACAGCTCTAATAATTGGGTATTAAATATTCAAACATTCAGCCAATAGGAGCCATCGTCATTCAGACCACCACACCCACTGACACAGACATCCATATACACTCACACATACACGGACATACTCTCTCACAATGACACACACATTTATATACTCAGGCATATGTGTACACACACACCGACATACTCTGTTACACTAACACATTCATGCATACACATACACGATATATGCACACTCAAAGCAAAAAAAAATAGAATTATCAATAAATATCTAATTATAAGTTTAGTCCAGATTATATTAGTCTTTGTACCAATACAGTCTCAAAAACAAGATTTTTGCTCTTTGCTTTTGAAGAAAGGAACCCATAAAAGTCATAATAGTTCTTTATGGGCTGGGGGTGAGTTCGGGGAAATCTTGCCAATGTCTTGATATTGTCACAATATAGAATTATAGATCACCTTAATTCTCAATAATAATGCACAATACTTTTCTCTTCGGTTGGAATATTGTGCAGCTGTGAAAAAAATAAGGGTGAAATCTAACTTTAAGATAGAGAAGTTTATTTTGAAGGTCAGTCAAGCCTTGTAGCTTTTGGCCCTGTGGTGCTGTCATGGTGATAGCATGGCAAAGGCCCGATGGCTGGAACTGAGAGAGGAAGAGACTAGGTTCCTAAAGTGTCCTTCATGGGCAGACCTCCAGTCACCTAAGCCTTCACCTCTTAAAGAATCTACCACCTCCCAGGAAGCTGAGGACCAAGACAAGCCTTTGGAGAACATTCAAGATTCTAACTATAGTAACTAAATTCAGTAAGGGAAGCTGGTAAGAGAATGTGAAACCAGCATTATACAGTATCCAGATTCCCTGGAAGGGCCAGGTAGCCTGGGATGAAGGCTGGAGAAGGAGGAAATGGTAAATGGGTCAGTTGCTGGGAAGAATGGAAAGTTGTACTCTTAAGACTCACCTTGTTACAGTGTGGAGCCTCACTAATCATCTCTTTGTCCCTCCATTGACAAACACACCAGTGTAGGTGCCCCAGAACTCCCCAAGTGCCTTTGTAAGGGTCCAAAAATCGCTGAAGGAAAACTCCAGACTCAGTATGCAAGGACAAAAAGTGTTTATTCTGCAGAAACATCCAGCATGCAGGGGGTCAACCATTCTCCAAAATGGTGACCCCAGACAAAGGTGTGCAAGCCTTCTTATAGGGAACCAGGGAAACTCTCTAGAAGGATTAGGTAATCTAAAATTTCATTGGTGGGTGCTAGGGGGGTCACAAGTGGTCAGTGGTCTGGGATTATGACATGAACATTTAACCATAGGATGAGATAGCCCAGCACAGATGGCTCATCCTCAGGTGAGATAGTTCCCCATTTTTTGGGTTATTCCCAGGCTGTTCTTTGGGAGGGGGTTTTATGATCTTGTTCTGGATTTTATGGTTTGTTCCTAGAGCTGGTGACTTATGGCCTAGTTTCTGGGATTTATGGTCTGTTCCTGGAGCCTTACGGCCTTTTTTTCTGAAATCAGGCCTAGTCCTTAAATGGAGACAAATGGGGTTTATGGCGCTCTTACACCTTGACCTTTCTGTGCCTGTTCTCTCTCTGGCAGCTTGACCCAAGGCAGGACCTGGCAGATCCCTCGGCATGGATGAGGGTGCAGAGGCTGTTCCCTGAAACGCTGAGTAATGAGACAGTTTGCTAAACACGTTAAAACTTGTTCTGTAAGCAGCTAAATTCCTTAAACAGGTCTTTAAACTCCGGATCTGCCCCCTCCCCTCAGACATGGGCGGAGCCTCCCGCGCTGAGTTCCATCTCTTCTGTGCTGTGTTACAACTCAATGTCCAGGCCTGGGTAACACTCTAAAGAAAAGTGGGTAGTTAGCTTACGGTTCTGGAAATTTAAGGGCCTGTATATGGTGATGACCATCTTGTGGGTAGAGTCCTGAGGTGATGAAGGACATCACATTCCAGGAGTCAGAGAACGTGTCCAGGTTTCTGTAGATGGAGGTCAGGGAACAACCTGAGGGTGTCAGACCTTACCTATCACCTACTTTGCAGGACAGCCTCCTTGTTTGCTTCTGCCTTGTGCCCTGTAAACTAGGTTAGCTGGCCTAGGAGCTCCTTCCTGGGTGTGGTTCTGTCTTGCATCTGGCTGGGGAAGATACTAGGATCCTGAGTTCAAGGCCAGCTTGAGCGACGGGAGCCCTCGTCTCAAACAAAGCAAATAATAATAAAAAGAAAACTGTTGATTTAAGGGGCTGGAGAGAGGGTTCATCAGTTAAGAGCTCTTACCGCTTACGACTCACAGGGATCTGTTAACTCCAGTTCCTGGGGATCTAGCACCTCTTCTGACCCCCATGGGTTCCTGCATGCATGACATATATGTAGACACACTTGGACACATACAAATAAAGCCGATACATACTTTTAAGATGTGTTAGTTTAAATGGGCAAAGATAAGGAGATTGGAGAAAAGATGATTGAAGTAAATTGTCCATCAGGGTAAGACATTCATTGGTACATCAGACAGCACACAGCTCATTTCTGAAGGGAGTTCAGTCCCCCATACAAAAGGGACCCCTTCTCAGGGCTTTCTGAGGGAGCCTGATCCCATATATTTACAGTACACACCTGTAGCCAGGTTACCTCTGGTTCCTAGGCTGAAGGGGAGGGGAAAGGATTTGGTCCTTTATTTTCATTTTAGTATTTCTTTAACACATTCACTTATTGAGGTGCGGGAGGCATGTGTTTGAGGTCAGAGGACAGCCTGTGGGAGGCAGTTCTCCCCTCCCATCATGTGGGTGGTCTGGATTTCCGCTCAGGCCACAAGGCTTTGAAGCACAAGCCTTTACCCTCAAAGCCACTTCAACTGCCTTTTCTGACAGCAGGTTACATGTAATTTCCCTGTAGCTGAACCTGAGGGGAGCGGATGACTACAGAGGGCATGGCCAGGTCTATGAGACGCCAGGCCCCAGTCACAGGAAAATCAGTAGGGATCACAATTTGGATGGCTTTGGATTAATGTTCTAATTTGGAAAGAATTTCATATATTTCAATGTTAAGATATTTAATGAGAGCATAGAGAAAACACCTCCTATTTCCCATGGTTTTTTATGTTTGTTTGTTTATTTTTGAGAAAAGTTTTGTTTTTTTTTTCCTGTGTAACAGCTCAAGGTGGATTTGAACTCACAGAGATCCACCTGCCTGTCTGCCTCCTGAGTGCTGGGATTAAAGGTGTGAGCCATAGGTGCAGCCACCGCCACCACCTCCTGTCTTGTAATAAACTTAAAAAGTGCACTGGCAGCATAGAGTAATGAGTAAGAATCAGAGGTAGGGACCTTCCACCATGACCACCAATGGGGCAGGCCAGGCCAAGCTCTGTCTTAGTCAACTTCATTGATGGCAGGGGTCAGGTACTGGGCACCGCTGAAGCTAACATCTCGGAAAACCACTCTGTCATGGTCCTGAGGCAGCAATAGAAGTCTTGCTTTCCAGGTCACCAGGAGCTACAGAGGCAGAGACAGCCCATCATATCCCATCTTGGGACTCTGGTTCTTCTAAACAGATGTTCCCCTCCTGGGCAGTTACTGTTGCCAGGCAATGACAGAAGAGTTCTGCCTATCAGTCCCTGCTGGGTATACTTAGGATGCTCTTGGATTCAGCCTAGGAGCTCTGCTGTGCATCAGGAGCTGCTTTCCCGGACACTCTCGAAAATGAGATGCCCCAACCCCACAGGGAGGAGCCCTGGTGTTGGAGAAGAGTCACCTGCCTCTTCTACATCAGGCCACACCTCCTAATCCTTCCAACAGTTTATGTTAGTTTAGACTAGAGACTAAACATTTAAATACATGAGCCTATGGGGCTAGTTCTCATTAAATTCCCGGAGTACCCCAGGCTGACCTGAAACTCGCCAACCTCCTGCCCCCAAGTCTCCATCAGCACTGCCCACTGTCTTGTCATTGGTTCTGCATGCTCTTGAGAGTTGAATTGCAAGTACGTTCTCTCCTGAATTCAGAATCCTGAATTCCCGGCCTTAAGTGGAGTTGGCATCTCAGAACTGCCACTCTGGCTCTAGCCCAGCCTGTGGAGGGCTTTGAGTAGACAATGTTGCTGTCCTCATGTCCACATCCCAACATCCTCGGCCAGTCATTCTTTACGTGGAGGTGTGGGATCACTAGGAATCAGGGCTGACAATGTATTTTTTCCACATTCCTTAATCCTCTCAGGACAAGGCAGGGACTCTGTAATACCTATTTTATTTTAGGCTCTGAGAGGTGAGACTACATGCCCAGTGTCATACAGCTCCGGAGTAGCGGAGCCAAGATTCAAATTCAGGCCCATCAGAGTCTGGAGCAGTTGTTTCTCAGATGACTTCAACATCAGCTCTGAGGCATAAGAAACATCTGTGTCGATAAGGCCCAAAGGCCCCCAGCCTGTCTACCAAAACAGACTGTGGCTCAACAGACACTGTGTCCAAACCACAGGATCCGCAACGACGGCCTTCTGGCCTTCCTTCCTGTTGTGAGCCAGAAGTCAGGAAATAGATATGTTCCTAGGGCTACCAGCACAGCCAATTGGGCAGGAAGGGGCTGGCAGCCACATCTACTGGCCAGCTGGGGGTGGTGGCAGTGGGTAGTGAGGGAGGCAGGAAGCTAAGTAGAGAGAAAGACCTGGGGAGGGAGGTAAGGAGTGCTCTACAGACCAAGGCAAGGCAGGGGTGTGTCTCCTCACTACGGCTCTGTGTTAGTCAGGATCCTCTAAAGGAACAGAACTGGTAAGTATTTACACACACACACACACACACACACACACACACACTCACTTATACTTTTATACTTATACTTATATGGGAGTGATTGGATTACAGGAAGGATTTGGTCTAGGTAATCCAACAATGACTGTCTCACTCTAGAATCTGCGAATTCCTGGATGCTTTAGCTGTCTCAATCTGTGGATGAAGGCCTGGGAGATACCTAGAGGACTTCTTGGTCTTCAGTCTACATTAAAATCCCAAAGAAGTTGGTTCTCCTATCAGCCAAGGAATGCCACAGCAGCAGAATAGATGGACTTGCCATCCAGAGTGAGGGCAAGCAGGAAAAAAAAAAAACCAAAAAACCAAAAAAAACCAAAAAACAAAAAACCCAAAGTTTCTTTCTTTCTTGTCCTTTTAAATCTGGGATGCCACCAGAAGGTACCACTCACTCACTTAGAGTGGGTTTTCCCGTTTCAAAAAAATCTGTCCTTGAAAATCTCTTACAGGTTGATTTGAGTTGATTCCAGATGCAATCAAGATGACAATAAAGATCTCGGGGCTGGAAAGATGGCTTGGTGGTTAAGCATTCATTGATCTCCCAGAGGGCTTGAGTTCAATTCCCAGCACCCACACAGCAGCTCACAACTGTCTGCTGCTGTCTACTGGTGTGCAGAGTACACGCAGAAAAAGTACCCATATACATAAATAAATTCTTTTTAAAAAGTTAGTCCCCATACTTCCGATACTTTTTTTTTTTTGGAGACAAAGTCTCATGATGTATTATCCTAAACCAGCTTTGAACTTGTGATGATCAACACCTTGGCCTCCTGAGTGCTGGGATTACAGGTGCAACCCACCATATCTAGCTTTCTTTATTATTCCTGCTGTTTTTTGCTTCTTATTGAGGCTGGAGAAGGAAGGGGATTGGGATCGAGGGGACACGGGAGGGAAAGGAGGCCCTCACCTGGGAGTCTGATTGAAGACTCTCAACAGTTGAATGTCCAGCATCCGGCACAATGAGCATTGGTTGTGAGCGATGCCCACACAGCACAGCTATTCTTCTTGGAGGCATTTCAAAGAAGAACACAAACACAGCAAAGAACTGTGCTCCAGGCCGGAGCATATGTGGTGGTTTTCCTTTCCCAGCTGGAAACCTACAGCATTTAAGGAACCCCATTTACAGTGACAGACACAACTCTTGTGCAGCCCCATGACAAATAGTCGACCTATGTGGCATCTCTGAGAAAATGTATGATCTCTCTTATTCAAAAGGAGGAAAAAAGAAAGTTCCTTATCAACCTTAAGCCATAACTCAGAGCCACCCAGATCACACAAATATCCATGGCAACTGCTAGGTCATGACTCGGGAGTCTCTCTTGAGGAGCCAAGTGCTCGGGTGTGTTCTATCACTTCTGGTCTTCTAGCCTCCATGCTTAAATCTACATTTAGATCTCTCTCTTTCTCAGCCTCTCCCCCTCCCTTTCTCCCTCCCTTTCCCCCTCCCCCTTTCTCCCCTCTTCCTCCTTTCCTTTCCTTTCCTTTCCTCTCCCCCTGCTCCTCTTCCTCTCCCCCCTCTTACATTGGCTCTGGTGAAATTCCTTTCTTCCACATAGTCCAGGATAAGGAAACACCTCAGGCTGCAGGCCTTTGTCTCCTGAAAGGCAGCTGAAACTCCATAAGAAAACCACCTGAGGTTTAGGTTGAGCCACCCATAGCAACAGACTTAACCTAAATCCTGCCTGAGGCATCCCCTTCTTCGGGAGTCCTGTCAGGTTAAAGCAAACAGATAGCTTCATTTGCTCATCCAACAATTATTTGTTTATTTAAATGTGTGACAATTATTGGCTTGACATGGCCAGGCCTGATAGCCAGGCTGGGTTGAGATGTTGGTAAGGTAGTTCAGGTCCCTGCTCATAAGAGTACAACATCTTGGGATGGACATCTTTTCTCCCTTTCTCCCCTTGGCCATATATAGATGGAGCAGGTATGCCTCTGGTTCTGGACCTCGACTTCTGCCCCCACAATGACAGCAATCAGAATTGTACCACACACCTAGCAGCCAAGTGGGACAAGGAGTGGGGGACGTTGCTGAAAGCTCACCTGCTCAGTAGCATTCTCTGCAAGTGTCCTGAGCACCAAGAAGGACCTCAACCCTCATTGACGCAGTAAGCAATGAGGATGGGCCCTGACTGGGCAGCAAGGATGGGGGAAGAGTAGGTATAAGAGGATCATAGCCCCAAACAAACCTATCCTCTGCTCCCTTAGCACATACAGAACAATGGCCTCCTGAGTGTCCCTTGGAGGGATAGGCAGCCTCCCAAGTGTAAGTGACAGGTGAAGAGGGAGAAAGACTGAGTTTCTTTAAGGGGTTTCTCCAAGTCTACCCTCTTTGACTCAGGCTCCTGGTGAAATTAGAGGTGGTCCATGGCTGAAAACAGCTGCATAGCTATGGAGATCTGTCACCATAGCAGCAGGGGTAGAGATAACACTGTTGGCTGGGGCTCTCAGGCTCATAGGGACATTAGAGTCCTGCAGATCTGCATTTGTGGCTTTCTGGACCCATGAACACATCTGAGTGGGAGCTTTTAAAATACTTTTTTGAATTTCTATTTTATATCTATGGGTGTTTCTGCCTGCACATGGATATGTATGCAGCACCTTCATGCCTGGTGTCCTTTGGAGGCCAGAGGAGAGCGTCAAATCTCTTGGAACTAGAGTCACAGACAGCTGAAAGATGCCATGTGGGTGCTGGGAACTGAACCAGTGTCTTCTACACGTCATCGCTCCAGCCTTCTGAATGGGAACTTTAAAGCCACATGGCCCAGCTTGGTCTCCATCCTCTCCCTCCTTAGACACCCTGTACAGAGAAGGCAATGGGGCCCAGAAGGAAGTAGGTAGCTTCAAGGTCACACAAACCAGCCAGAGGTGAGAGCAAACTGCAGCCACCTATAGACTACTCCTGGGACGTGGAGTGGGCCTGGTCCAGGCGGGCGGTGCCGGAGGAGGAGGCTGTGGTGCTCTGAGTTGGGAAGTAGAGGATGATGAACCAGCAGAAGATGTAGAGTCCTGTGGTGAAGAGACGTTTCAGTTAGGCTGGAACAGGCACAGACCCAGAAGGGACTCCACTGTAAATGTTCAAGCACTTAATGAAAAAGTTAGGCAAAAGTGAAACCTATTCCTGAAAGAGAGCCAAATAAAACCCTTAGAGACCACAGACATCGGCCTTGAAATAAATTGCACACATATCTATCACCAAAAAGGAAGAAGACGAAAACAAAAGTATTCTCAGGTGTGTAAAACCATTGGTCTCCCCACCTCCATATTTTTTTTTTATAAAGGGTTACTAAAGGATGCACGTCAGCAAGATGAAAAGGGGGGTTTAGTAGAGTATAGGAAACCAAAGTATAGAACAGACTGAGAAATGCAAGCTTTGTGTTTAAAGACAATTTATAAGGAAAACACTACACAGTAATAACAATGTCGAGAACTTAAAGGTACCAAGGGCTCTGCTGTGCATGGGAGGTTGATAACTGAATGGCGTAGTCTCGTCAGAGTGAGACATGCAGGCTTAAATATGAGTGTAGCCTATGCAAGAAGAATGACGTCACCTCTAAGTTCAAGATGCCTCTCTGCCCAATTCTAAACCTCTGGGATTTTCCAAATGTGCACTCTGTGATTATTTTTCTGGGAACCCTCTTAGATGACCCTAAAGCAATTGTGTGTGTGTGTGTGTATTGTTTTTTAAGATTTGTTTTTTTATGTATGAATATTTTGCCTGCATGTATGTATGTGCACCTGGTAGCTGCAAAATCCAGAAGAGGGTGTGGGATTCACTGGATATAGAATTACAGATGGTGGGGAACCTCCTGTATGGGTGTTGGGAACTGAACCTAGGATCTCTGTGAGAGCAGCCAGAGCTCTTAACCACAGAGCCATCTCCCCAGCCTATTGCTTGTTTGTTTGTCTTTTTACATTAACATAGAAAGTAGTAAGTTTACTGTAGCACTTTCTTTTCTTAAAAAAAAAAAAAATTGTCTTTATTTTGTGTATGAGTTTTTGCCTCTATGCAAGAACACTGTGTGAGCGTCTCGTGCCAGAGAGAGCCAAAAGAGGGCACTGGATCCCCTGGAACTGGAGTTACAGATGGTTGTGAGCCACCTTGTGAGTGCTGGGAACCAAATCTGGGTCCCCTACAGAGAAGCCAGTGCTCTCAAGCACTGTGCCACCTCTCCAGGGACTCTCTGTGGCATTTGTTTTGGTTGTTCTCCCTCTCCACCCCTGTCTCCCAGCTGTACCTTTCCCCTCCCATAGTGCCCAGACCACTTTCAAATTTTATTACCTTCTCCCCTCTTCCTTTAAACCTCTTTTTTCTCTATGGTCCCTTCCTAGTAAAATGACCTTTGCCCACACCCCACATACTGTGTGTATAAACCTTAAAGCCAGGTCCTTCATGTGAGAGGATCTGTGGTGTTTGATTTCTACTGCAATCAATACTGCATCTGTAACAGCGTGGAGGCTGCTTTGCTAAGAATATGGCTCTTCACCTGGGCTAGCAGATGCCAACGTGTAACTAAAAACAGGGTTAAAGTTTGGCATGTCTCCCCTTCGCTACCTTAAACCGGGTGAGACTGGCTTCAACTCTGCACACAGACATGCTAAACATTTAAGGAGTGTTTGTCTAAAAATGGTGATCCTCCACTCGAGGCTGATGTAATGGGTGGATTATTAACCAGCAGCTTTTGCAGGATCCTGTTCCAGAGCACGGGAGTGGTCTCCAGTCACATACTACATGTGAAGACCCAACATACCCCACCTTGCCTTTCTGGTCTTGCTCTTTTCTCTGAGTCTTTCTCTCCTGTAGTCACCTTGGATTCTAGGTATAACAGGTCTAAGAAATGAGCATCTTTTGACAAAACTTGAAGCTACTCCAAGGCAGGAGCCACTTTCTTATTGCAGATGGATCCCTGTGTAATTGTTTTAAGATAATGACTAACAAGGTCCTGGCTGTACATGCTGCGTTCCCTGGCTCTTGTGCCTTCCTGTATAACCCCGAGACTGGCATCACCCTGAAGTCAAGGCAGAGGATGCAGTTTCTCCTGTTTCTCCAGGATAGCTATTCTCAGTATACCACCCCCTTTTATTTCACTGCTAGTTTTACCAGCTGGTTGACTGGGGCAAGTGGCTTTGTGTGTTTTACTGGGGACCTCTGGAGCTGGCCTCTGACTTAGGACTCTAGAACTATGCCCTGTGTATTGAAGACCTCCTGGGTCCCGCACATGTAGTTATTCATCATGAAACATGACATGAAAAAGGGACAAGGACCACCCTGACTTAGATGAATGAGGAACACAAGTACTGAGTGTCTGTCTGTCTGTCTGTCTGTCTGGGCAATGGTTAACAGTGACTGTCACCTTGATAAGACTTAGAATCACCTATGAAATAAACCTCTGATCCCCAGAGTAAGTAACTGTAAGAAAGCTTCTAGATTGGTTAATCCAGGTAGAAAGGGCCACCCTAAAAGTTGGAAGCACCATTCCAAGGACCTGGAAGAAATATGAAAGAGGCTTGGGGACAGGGTTCAGTGCCTAAAGGTACTTGTCAGAGAACCTGACAACATGAGTTCCGTACCAGGATCCCTCATGGTAGAAGGAAAGAAGTGACTTCCATAGGCTGTCCTCTGACCTCCACATGTGCATGTACACGTAAACAAATAGATAAATAAAATTTTTTAAAAACATAATTTTAAAAACTAAAAAGGGAAAGTGGCCCACCAGCACCTCTCTGTCTGTCTATCTGTCTGCTTGACTGTCTGCTTGTCTGTCTGTCTCTTTGTGAAGCATGTATGGTGTAGCCAACTGTGTCATGCCTTTCCTGTCAATTGTATACTCTGCACTCTTGAAATGGGAGCCAAGATAAGACCTTTATTAGGTTGCTTTTGTTGTGTGTGGTGGTTTGAATAGGTTTGGCCCCTATAGATTCATGTGTATGAATGTTTGGCATATGGAGAGTGGCACTATTAAGAGGTGTGGCCTTCTTGGAGGAAATGAGTCACTGTTGGGTGAGCTTTGAGGTCTCCTAGTACAGAAGCTCCACCCAATGTGGACCAGTCTCCTCCTGGCTGCCTTCAGATCAAGATGTAGAACTCTCAGCGCTTCCAGCACCATGTCTGCCTGCACACTGCCATGCTTCCCACCTTGATGACAACAGACTGAACCTCTAAAACCGTAAGCCAGCCCCAAGTAAATGTTGGCCTTTATAAGAGTTTTCTTGGTCATGTTGTTGTCTCTTCACAGCAATGAAACCCTAAGATAATGGGTATTTTGTTGCAGAAAACAAAACTTTAAAAGCTTCTTAAGGATTCTATGTCATGTCACATCAAATCTCATGACCCTGCCTTTCTAGTTAGAACTAGTCATCTGACTCAGAGCACAGAGTCAGCAGCCATATTAGGCAGCCATTTTGTAAAGCAGAGAGAAGAGTAAGTTGTCTCAGAGGCCAGACAGGAGACAATACTCAGCTTCAAAACAATAGGTGGGGACATCTGCTTTGATTTATGTGGCTTTTTCTGATCCTGACCTCAAGACACCAACCACCCTTGCTGCCCTGGGTCCCACAAGAGTCTTGGATATCTAAAATTAGCACCTTTGACTTGAGCTAGCTTCTATGGAACCCTGTGATCTGTAGAGCACCCTCCCCAATTCCCAGTGTCCTGTGGTGCCAGTGAGACAGCCTGTGGCCTCCCTGGAGCCTCACCTTGCAGAGAGTTTAAGAGGGTGAAGATGTAGACGGTGGACAAGCCGAGGGGGGTGAGAATAGCCAGCCCCCAGGTCATGCCCACCAGGCTTGAGAGGCCCAGCACTGTGAGGACCGACTTCCAGGACTGCCCCGGTCCTTTGCCTGCTGTGACACTGGGCAGAGTGAAGATCTTCCAGGCCACCAAAGCCAGCACCACAGCACCGAAGAGGAAGGTAATAAGGAAGTAGCCGTGGACAGTAGCATAAAGGGCAGGCTCTTTCTGGAACCAGCACCTGCAGGAGGTGGATAGCCACTGGGGCTGGGGAAACCCCTGACCACTGAGCCCCAGGATAATTCCCTGGATGATCCTTCATGACCAAGAAGATGCCCCACCCCCCCACCCCCCTTGCCATTGGCTTTCCTGGGCCTCCTCCTTTATTCCCCTTTCTGACTCAGACTTCTATTTACCTGCTGTACCACAAGCCAGCTAGATCTGACTATCTTCCCGGCTTTGACATTGCTGGTGTCTCCCTAAAACCTCTTCCTCTCCTTGCTTCTACACTCTCTGCTCCCCTCAGCCCCACTCACAGCTCCAGCGAGGTGCGATTCTCCTGGTTGCAGATGGTGTAAACCCCATAACTGTTGCTACTTCCGGCACCAATAACTACAAGAACAGGCAGGCCTGTGGACAAGGGGGAAGGGGTGAGCTGTCATTGCCAGTGTCCCCTTGATGGAGATTGCCTCCTGTCCCTCCACCTATCCATCGCTTGAGCTTTGGGCTTCCCTAGGCTCTTCCCCATCAACCCCTCCAGCCTCCCTCTACCCACCCACCCCCCCAGCCTGTGCCTACCCCAGCCCAGCAGGCTCAGCTTCAGGAAATAGTGTCCAAAGTAGGTATTGAAGACCTTGATGACTAGCAGGTAGAGGTGGAAGGCCTCCAGGCCCATCCAGGTGAAGACGCAGAGCAAGAAGTAGTGGAAAATGGCAGCTCGGACCCAGCAGGAGGCTG
Organism: Arvicanthis niloticus; assembly: GCF_011762505.2. Classification (NCBI taxonomy): domain Eukaryota; kingdom Metazoa; phylum Chordata; class Mammalia; order Rodentia; family Muridae; genus Arvicanthis; species Arvicanthis niloticus. Next base: position 22,318,776 of record NC_047675.1, on the reverse strand, counting down.
GGGAGCCTTGAGAGCTGCTCCCGACATTGATCAAGAAGGTAAGATTCAGGAGAAACAGGCTGATGCTCAGAGCCATGTGGATCTTAGGGGCATCTTCAGACTTGAACCTCTGCAGAGAGAACCTGGGAGAGAAGAGCTAGTGAGCAGCCCCAAGGAGCCACAGCCTGCACGGGTGCCCAGGCTGGTCTATCCTCCTGCCTCAGTGCCACTGATTGCTGCTATCACCTTCATGGCCACTCCTGCCTGACCATTCAGTGTCCCCCTTTGCTGGGAGTCAAGTGTGTAAGCTCTCAGGTTCTAATGCACAAGCTCCTTCATGGCTCTCTGGGCTCTGAGGACGCTCACTGGGTCCTGCCAGCCTCGCCGTTTGACAGATCCCTTAGCTAAATTGTGTCATTTGTGATGCTGAGGAATTGACAATGAAGATGGGGCTGGAGACTGTGTTCTATACCAGTACTTTGTGGGGCAGAAGAGGGGAGTCATGGTGAAAGCACAGCTCACAGGGGCTGAAACCCTATCTCGAAAAAACAAAAAAAAAACAAAAACCAAAAAAAAAAAAAAAAAACAAAAAAAAAAAAACAAAAAAAAAAAAAAAAAAAACAAAAAAACCCACCACGACTAACAACAAAAACCCCCAAAAAGAGTCTCATTTCTACCGGATACTGTGAGGATGGCAGATATTGTCTGGGGTTCAGCCGAGCTTTGTGGATGCAGCATGGTGGATTGGCAGAGCCATCTCCCATATCTCCCATGCTGGTGTCTCATGGGTGCCAGGGCCTGTGCATCTAGCTAGCCAGAGCACTGGTCAGAGCTGAGGAGTTGCAGGAACATGGTGGCTGCCCAGGAACAAGCCGGACCAGGTGCCGTTTTCTAAATATCATCCCCTACACACACACACACACACACACACATATACATACACACATACATACATACACACACAATACATGTATATGCCTGTGCATGCACATGTGCACACACACTATACACACATGCAAATACACACTACACACACATATATACATTAGCATGTACACACACACTACATACACATACATACACATACTTGCAAACACACCACCCACACATATACATGTGTATGCCCATGTATGCACATGTGTACATACACACTATACACACACATATACATGTACATGCACCACACACTATGTACACATGCATACACATATATGCACATGCATACACCACACACACATATACATGTGTATGCCCATGCATGCACATGTGCACACACACATATATGTGTGCACACACACACACTATGTACACACACACATACACACCACATGCACAATATCTAAAGCAGTGGGACTGAAGGGGTCTTGAGACTACTTAGCTATGCTCTGCCAGTGCCAACTTCCTGGCTTTGATGATACTCTACAGTTACATACGACTTGATACTTGAGGAAGTTCCGGGAAGGAACCACAGACTGTCTGTGCTATTTTTGCAGTTTCCAGTTAGTCTATAATTATGTTGAAATGTTTGTTCTTAAAGGCTTCAATTCTGGAGCTTCATTTTTGCTTGAGTATCTAAGGAGCTGGACCTGAGCCTGGAAGTTCTCAAGGCACCAGGGTGAAATTGGCATCTTGACAGGAGAGAGAGCAAGCTGTGAAAAGGAGAGACCAATCCCCGGGGCATCAGCTGGGGCCCTTAGTGCTTTCCCTGCCTGGAGGCTACATACTGTGAGTTTTCTCATTCCACAAATCACGCATGCCCTGTGTTGGCCCATCTGAGTTGAGTTTCTGCCACTTTCAACTTCAACCCTATGTCCCACCTTCTCAGTGAGCTGACAAAAGACCAGAGAAGACAATGAGGGGCCCCAGAACAAAGACACCTTATGCCTATTCTGTACCTCCCCGAGGGCAGGAGGAAATGGGGTGTCTTCACTTACCTGAAGACCACATAGAGAACCATGGTGAAGGTCAGGAAGATCATGGAGACTGCACAGCCTGCCTGGGAGATTCGAGTGAGAGTCTGTGCCGTGGCCAGGTCCAAGATCGGCCTCTGTAGATGACCCCGAGTTCTGATCACATCACTGAGAGTCCAAGCCCACATATCTCCCAAACCCTAGACAGCCAGGCAGCCTCTCCCAGGGACAGAGGCTGGGCCGCTTCGATCAGGATGGCATGGGCTGTTACCAGCAGCAAGGCGAAGAAGGTCAAATGATCACAACGGCAGACGGTTCTCCCATCCCCGAGCTCCGTGGAGCAGCCGTGGGAATCCCAGTCTCCTGTGGGCCACAGCAAAGTAAGAGCAGGGGAGGAGGGAAGGGAGTGCCTGCCTCGATCCTCACCCTCTGCCCTGTGGAAGCCTGTAGCGTCCTCTTTTCTCATTCTAGAAAGGTCTTCCAAACCTACCTTTAGCCATATCCCAGAACACACAGGTGAGGATCATATTCTGAAACCAGAGAGTGTGAGTCAGGAGAGGAGGGAGGTGGGAAAGTGGGGAAGGGAGAAGACAGGGCACTATCAGCAGTCTGTATGTGCCTTAAGAGGAAGTCCTCTGTAGCCCACATGCGGAGATTGACTACATCAGTTAATGCTCCCTGGACCATTGTGCATGTGGGAGACACAACCCATATGGCACAAGTGTGTTTGCCTGTCTGTTCATGCATGCCTTCAGGATCATTGCCTGGTGGGCATGGAAAGCATGTACACACATGGGTTCTCCACGTCCCTACACATTTATGAACATGGGGGTAGGAGAGTGTAGGGGGCATGTGTGTTCACATGTGTAGGACAGACAGATGACTTTGGGCATAACTGTGCACGATCCCCATGGTTTCGTCTGCATGCATGTAGAAGGGTAAAGGACACAAGGTCCCATGTGTGGCTTCTCAGAGATCATGCATCATGTGCCCCACAGTAATGGCAGAAGACTCACAGGTAATGGATGCTGGTGGGAGAAGGTGATCTCTACAGGTTCCGATAGCCCAATGGCGTTCATCTGGCCCACGCTCAAGCCCACCATGCGGTTGTTCAACACTCTGCTGCCCTTGTCTTCAAGGAGCTTGGGGCCCTGGGAGGAGATTGGCAAGAGGCTAGCTATGGGATGGGCTGATCTTGCCTGTCCTATCTAGGGTTCTTGGAACTCTAGGACATGCCCTCAACTGGGACATCAGGGAATCAGGGACCCAGGGGCCATAAGCACCCTTCTTCCTGCTGCTTTCTATAACACACTTGGGTGGGGCTAGGCAGGGCTGGGCTCTAGGCTCTATAGTCCCTTGCTGAAAAGCCACCCTCTGAACTGGAAGAGCTTGATGCTAAGATCAACCAGGATACGGGGAAAATGCCAGCGAATACCTCAGGATGGGGGTCAGGGGATGAGTGCTTCTAGATCCAAGGGTGCACATATGTAAGCTTACATGGATGGATGCATGTCTCAGGAGCACACATCTGTCATGTGTTGGTAAGGGATACTATGTTTACCCATGTAAGAATAGTCACATCTGAGCACACCTGATTATACGCACTCGGGAATATAGAAGGACACATGTGTTTATGCATGTGCAAGGACACATGAACATGCACGAGCACACTTGGACATCATCATACACAGTCAGCAGGTGCTGATGTCAGGGTATCACAAGAGTCTTCAGGTCTCAGACTGTAGAAATGGTTCTTGGATGGACCTGGCTGCCTCAGAGACAATCTCAGGGACCCTGGGCATTTAACACTGCAGCTTCCTGGGCTCCCAGCAGGCCTCTTACCTTAAAGACATTCCCTGCACCAATGTCTAGAATAGTTATGGCCAACTGGACTGCAGACCTGTTGCCAGGCAGGGCTCCAAACAGGCTCTTGGGAAGTCGGACTCTGTCAGCAGGCTGGTCCTCACCTTGCATCACCTGCCTCGGGATCTGTAAGCATGGATCCAGCAGCTCCCAGCTTCCCCTTAGGATTCCAGCCCCAAGTCAGATGCCACTACCAGTCCAGTTGGGAGGGAAACTGTAGCATGCCAAGTGGGGGGACAGCATCTAAGGACTTTTTAGCTCGGGGCCGGGGCACAGAGCACCTGGCTCAGTCCAGGCTCTGCTCCTCATGGGCTGGGCCCTTGGACAGGCATTAACAGTGGAGCCCCAGTTTCTCTATCACAGGGATCAGTGGAGCATGTCTACATTGGTACAGACACGCTCTGCTTGTGTGTGTGTGTGTGTGTGTGTGTGTGTGTGTGTGTGTGCACGGTGAGGCATGTCCCGGAGGAGAGTGGTGTGGAGGACTTGTGCTCACCTTGACTGTGAAGCCCCTCCTCCCAACAATGAAGTGGTTTAGAAAGCAAGCACAGTTAGAATGTTAGAACAGATCTCTACAGAAATCACCAGGCATTCTTTGTCTAGTCTCTGGCCTCTGGGGTACCCTAGAGCTTCAGCCTGCAACCACTAGCTCCTGTTTCAGAAGGATCCATGTTCATGGAAACAGGGGACCAGGTGTTGAGGCTGAAGCCCCAATCTCACTTTGTCAAAAAGGACACATAAGTGATGTCTTGGCCTGGTGAGGATCCTTCCCAGAGGTCACAGCATCATAAGAGATTGATGAGCAACTCAGCCAGCTCCCTGGACCTTTAATCTCTGCAGGGATGCTGGGGACTCACTGTGAGCCCTCACTGGACCAAGAACGTCTTGGTATTAACTCAGATGTTCTTTCCAAGATGCTTATGGGTTGTTCTATTTTGTTGTTTACATTTGTTTTGTTTGGAGAAAGAGGCTGTGCTGGCCTGAAGCTCAGGAGCAAGCCTCCTGCCTCTGCCTCCTGAGCGTGGGGAGGATAAGTACGCATCATCCTGCTTGGCTTCAGATACTCTTGGAAATGGGCAATACTCTTATAATTTACAGGTGAGAAAACTGAGGATCAGAAAAGTAAGTGCGCCCACAGAGGCAATGGCTGGTAAGGGCAGAGATGGGGTTTGAATCTGGGCCAGTGTAAATATAGACTCCTCAATTCCATCTCTCTGAGGCCAAGCCTGCCCTTACTCTGACTTTGGATATGTGCTCTGGCAGAAAGGTTAATGGGAACCTTAAGTTGGAGGAGCCAGAGGTTCATCTCCAGGTGAACACCCCAGGGCTCTGGTAGAGAGGAGACTTCCTGAGGACATCAAGGGCAATGGTAGGAGAGCCAGTTCATGGATCTCCCAGCACCCTGGCTAATCCACCACCAGGTTCCACTCATTCAGTTAATTCACTGACAGCTATGCTGAATAAGACTTAGTGGGGGGATAAGCTTTGATGGGTACCAGCAGAGGTCTGAGCTAGCCAACAAGAAGCTCTTCACCTGAGAGGGCATCAGAGAGTACAGCAGGTCTTCTGAGACATCTGTGCTGACATTCTGGATCAACGCCTTAACAAAAGGCATGTTCACAGTCTCCAAGGAATTCTCCAGCAGGTAGGACTCATAGTTCAACCAGTATCTGCAAGGGGCAAGAGATTAGGGGAGGAGGAGTTTGCAGACTGAGCCATCCACTCATCAAGCTCTTGGAGTGATAGTGAATCCAGAATACCAGAGACCCTGGGCTCTTAAGGTAAAGAGGAGGGGCTTGGGAACTGAACCTGAAGGAGTTGGATGAAGATTGGGTATCTGTCTGTGATGGTTTAAATAGGTTTGGCCCCCATAAACTCATGTGTTTGGATACGCTTGGCCCAGGGAGTGGCACTATCAGGTGGTGTGGTCTTGTTGGAGGAAGCGTGTCACTGTGGGCATGGGTTTTGAGACTCTCCTCCTTGCTGCCTGGGAAAGTCTTCTGGTTGCCTTCAGAACAAGATGTAGAACTCTCAGCTCTTCCACCATGCTTGCCTCGATGCTGCTGTTTCCCACTTTGATGATAATGGACTGAATCTCAGAACCAGTAAGCCAGCCCCAATTAAATGTTGTCCTTTATAAGACTTGCCTTGTTCGTGGTGTCTCTTCACAGCAATGGAAACCCTAACTAAGACAGTATCTTCATGTTTGTCTCGAAACTGTTTATTTTGTGCGTATAAATGTTTTGCCTCTGCACCATTTGCATGCCTTGTGTCCTTGGAGTTAAGAAAAGGACATCAGAGCTTCTGGCATTGGCGTTAGGAACGGTTGTGAGCCACCAAGTGAGTGCTGGGAACCAAACCTGGGTCTTCACAAGCTCGATCAGTGCGCATAAGCGCTGAGGTATCTCTCCAGCCCGGGCTTATCTTTTAGAATAGTAACTAACATGCCAGATATAACCTGTATATTAACCATTTCAGCATGTAGTACTCAGTGGTATGGAGCACACCTACAATGCTCTGAAACCATCACTGCCTTTTTACTTTAGAAGAGCCCCATAGCCACAGAAGGAAACCCCATGCTCACCAAGCAGCTACCCTGTCCCCTTCCTTCTCCAGCCCCTGAAAACCATTCATCTGATTTGCTTTGTCCTCAGTAAATGCCCCCTCTTCTTCTTTAGGCTTCTTCATGAAGCCTAGGCTGGACTTATACTCACTATGCAACCAAGGATAACCTGAGCTGATCCTTCAGCCTCCTCCTCCTCCTCCTCCTCCTCCTCCTCAGTGTAAGGGTTATAGGCATGTGCTAACCACACCAATTTCTCAGTGTTGGGCCTTGTGCTTGCCAGGTGAGTGTCCACCAACCTAGCCACATCCAGTCCAAACATTGCCTATTTTGAATGTAAGGTATATTGAAGCACACACTACGTGGCCCTCTGAGTCTGGTTTCTTACACTTAGTATATTGTTTCCTCTCATAATTTCTGAAACCTGCGTTGTGGCCTCAGTCGTTCTGGATGAAATGCACCCATCTACTGATGGACTTATAGATCTGCTCACCTGTCCATGGTGGGCATATGAATACATTGCTCCACCAGTGAGCACATATGGATCTTAATCATTGATAGACATATGGCTCTTTGCATCCATCCTCTGATGGACACATCGCTCTGTGCATCCACCCATGAATGGGCATTTGACTATTTCCCATTGTGTTGGACAGTTTTTGCCAACGTGGCACAAATTAGAGTCACCTCGGAGGAGGCATTGACCGATTGACTACATTATTGTGTCCTGTGGACATGTCTGTGGGGCATTTTCTTGATTAATGATTGAGGCAGGCCCAATCCACTTGGGTGGTACCACGGCTGGGCAGGTGACCCTGGGCTGTATAAGAAAGAGTCATGGGGAGCAAGGCAGTAAGAAGTGTCCTTCCAAATTTTCTGCTTTAGTTCCTGCCTCTGGGCTCCTGCTTGAGTTCTGGCCGCCATTTCCCTCAGTGTGAGGGACTGTGATGTTGGTGTGGAAGCCAAATAAACCCTTTCATCCCATAAGCTGCTTTGGGCTGTGGTGTTTATCATAGCAACAGAAAGCAAACAAGAACACCTTTTGGCTACTATGAGTAGGGCTGCTGTGCAAACCCATGTATGAGCTTTCACGGAAGACTTATTTTAAATTCCGTAGCCACAGCTTGCCCTATCCAAAAAGCTCTCTCTCCCTCCTGCTTCCTCTCTCCCTCCATCCAACCAGGAAGTACCACCTCCCCGCCCAGTGATTGGCTCCTTTATTCATTAGGCGATTGGTTCACAAGAAGTCACCTAAGTACAAGGCTCACTCCAAGTCCACAGCCCCTCCCAGGAGATCAGAATTAGCATTAAAATACAAACCGCACCAGGTCCATCCACAACAAGGTCATATGGTAATTTTCCATACAGTTTCTAGGTCAGCCATTGAATGGTGTTCCAGAGCAGCTGCAATATTACACCCATATCTGCAGTATATGAAATTCTCACTAGCTCCATGGCCTTGACAACACAAGGGTTTTGTTTTCATTATTTTGTTGTTGTTGTTTGAGACAGGGTTTCTCTGTGTAGCCCTGGCTGTCCCGGAACTCACTCTGTAGACCAGGCTGGCCTCGGACTCAGAGATCTGCCTGCCTCTGCCCCCTGAGTGCTGGGATTAAAGGTGTGCAATACCATGCTTGGCTTTGTATTATTGTTTTCATCTGTCTCTTATGAGTACCAAGAGGTGTCTTCTGGTGGCTTTGATTTGCATCTCTTTAATGACCAGTGATGCCGAACATCTTCTCATGCACTTTTGGCGTTGTATATTTTATTTGAATAAATCTCTTTGAACACATTTATCTAATTATATAGTAGAAATTCAGCATTTGAAAACTGAGCCATAACAGAAGGAATAAAGGAAGGGGGAAGGAGGGTGGGGAGAAAACTGGGCAAAGGCACACGTTGGGCAAGCGTGATGACCCGAGTTTGATTCCCAGAACCCACATAAAGGTGGAAGGTGAGAACTGACTGCATTTATCTTTAATTGTCCTCTGACCCCCACAAATGTGCAGTGGCATCCATGACCCTGTCCACATCATAAACACAACAATAAACACATTTTTAAAATTTTTTAAAAGATAGGTCTTGTTATGTAGCCTTGGCTGGGCTGGAACTCACTATGTAGACCAGGTTAGCCTTAAATACATAAAGATACACTTGCCTTTGCCTCCCAAGTGCTGGGATTAAAGGCATGTGCCACTATGTCTGGCTTACATAAATGGTTTGTTTGTTTGTTTGTTTTTTAAGAAAGAAACCTAAGCCACGTGGGAACTGACTACCAGGGAGCAGATGGTATTAGAGACAAATAGAACATAGGCTTCTTCTTAAAAAAAAAAAAAAAAAAAAAAAAAAAAAGCAGTTGGAGTCACTCTCCGTGGTGCTGAAATTTAAATGGTCCTCATACTTGGGTCCTTCCCTAGCCTTGGGTCCCTCCCTAGCCTTGGGCCCTAATTGCTGCTTTCCTAGCCCTGTGATAACAGCCATGTATGTCTGCCTCTTACTTAAAATCATCCTTAGTTACCTTTACTTATGTGTTTATTGCATTGCATGCCATAGTTTGCACCTGGGCTCAGAGGACAACTGCAGGGACTGGTTCTGTCACTCTTCTATGTAGGTTCTAGGAATTGAAGTCAGGTTGTCAGACTTGTGTTGAGAGCCTTTACCTGCTGAGCCATTCCTCCATCACCCCTAACCTGTTTTTACATAGTCCTGGAGATCACAGGTCCTCATGCATGTGCACCAAATACTTTACTGATTGAGCAGTCTCCCCACCCTCTAGCCGATATTCACTTTTCCAAGAAGCTCTGATCAGGTGATAGCTGAGACAGTGGTAGGAGGCAAGGGGCTAGCGGGGGAGATACAACCAACCTGAATCAGTGAAAAGGAGTAGCTATAGAGACAAAAGAGAATTCTCTCTTTCAGTCTCCTTTCTTTCCTCTCTCCCTCTTTCCTTCTCCCTCTCTCTTTATCTCCCTCTCTCTCCTCTCTCCTGTCTCTCCTCTCTTCTCTCCCCTCTCCCTCTCTCTTCTGTCTCTTCTCTCCTGTCTCCCTCTTCCCTCTTTCTCCCTCCCTCCATCTCCTCTCTCCCCCTCTCCCGTCCCTCCCTTTTCTCTCCCCCTCCTGTGTGTGTGTAACACAGGATCTCAGGCATGCTAGGCAAGTGCTCTACCACTAAGCTACAACCCAGCCTTGCCTCTGTTTTTAAATAGCCATAGTTATCAAGGAGAGAAGGCTCTATAGAGAAAACAGAAAATAAATTGTAGAATAGAAAAGTGAACCATGTAAATATATGCAAGGCTTACGCGAGGCAGCATAAGAAGATCACTGACCAGAAACAGAGGGGTGAGGCTGTCAGAATTCATTGAGCAACACACATTATCCTGTTTTGACTGTCAGAGAACTGTTGGCTTTTATTGGTACCAAATAAAATAGAAAGTTTTAGAAGTATCAAGACTTTTGTTGCCACATAAAGTGGTGAGCCACAAAGAAAGTGACTGAATATTTGTTTATACGTGTTCCTACCTTGTGATCTTTCTCGGAAGAGTCCCAGTATGCCTCTCAGATATAGTAAGTTCTTATTATTATCTGTTATTTTGGAGCCTCCCCTTTCTCTTCTGTGAGACAGGCCCAGGCTAACCTCAAACTCACATCCCTCCTTCTTCCATCTCCTGAGGCTGGGATTACAGATCCACCCCTACTCAGGAGCTACCAATCATCCTGAGTCTAAGATGCTCCCATTTAGAAGTGTCCACACACCCACCCCTCCAGGCTTTGGATGGGTTCAACCCAGACATCTGCCGCATACCAAGGTGCTCCTGGTGACCACTCCTCAAGAGGACAGGTAGAAATGTTACTTGACTGACCCCTGACCCCCACACCCTATATGAACCCTGAAGGTACATTGAGGTGACCACCCTCTGTCAGAAAGTAACCTCTTGAAAATTCTGACAAACAAACCAGAAGAAGGAGGGAGGGAGAAAGAGAAGGAAGGTGGGAGGGAAGGAGGAAAGAAGAAGAAGAAGAAGAAGAAGAAGAAGAAGAAGAAGAAGAAGAAGAAGAAGAAGAAGAAGAAGAAGAAGAAGAAGAAGAAGAAGAAGAAGAAGAAGAAGAAGAAGAAGAAGAAGAAGAAGAAGAAGAAGAAGAAGAAGAAGAAGAAGAAGAAGAGAAGAAGAAAGAGGAGGAGGAGGAGGAGGAGAAAAAAAGGAGGAAGAGGAGGAAAAGGAGGAAGAGGAGGAGGAAGAGGAAGAAGGAAAGAGAGAGAGAGAGAACCATTTTACCAAAGAAAAATCTCCAAATAGCCAGTGAGCACACACAAAGATGTTGGGGTAATTTTTCATGATGGAATGCCAGCGGGAAGCTGGGGTGATGTCCCTCTACACTAGAGTGGCCAGAAATACATGATGTTCTGCTGACAGGAAGCAAATGGCACTATTGCCTTGGGAAACAGTTTGGCAGTCTTTTATGGAACTCAGCATATATTCAGTGTATACTCCAGCAATTCTGTCCCCAGGCATAGATTCCCCTATCAAATGGCAACATATGGACTCAAAGACTTGAATTAAAATGTTCATTCGAACAATATTCAGACTAATCAAGATCTGGCACCAATTCAAATGCCCATCAATTGGCACATGGGCAACATAATGTCCTATATTTGCATGCGGTAATCGAACTAAAATAAATATCATAAAATATGGATGAGGATCACTGTGCTAAAGGGAAGTCAATGCAAAAGAGCTCCCTTCATACAAAATGACCAGAGACAATACTTAAAGGGAGGAGGCCAGCCAGAGCTGACTGCGGTGAAGCAGGGGCAGCAGTGGGGTATGGACAAGCAGAAGAGAGCAACTGCAGTGTTAGCCTCACACGCCGTGTAAATATTCTGATCCTGAACTGTGCCCATGATGAGCAGAGCATTTGGGGTTATCAGGTACATCCACATCAGGATACCAGACTCTGTGGTGGTGCACCCCTCTGATTCCAGCTCTTGGGATATGGAGGCAGAGGGGTCAGGGGCTCCAGATCACCCTTAGCTACACAGCCGATTTGAAGCCTGGCTCTAGGAGACCCTGACACTCCCTGCCCCCACAAAAATTAAAAATCAAATGACATGTAGCGTGCCAGAATCCAGTTCTGCATAAATCAGGTGTTGGTGGCACATGCCTGTAATCCCGATGTGTAGGAGACAGTAGCAAGATGATCAGGACGGCAAGGTTATCTTTCATTATATAGTAAGTTTGAGGCCAACCTTGGCTGGAGACTCTATTAAGAAAGTGTGTGTGGGGTGGGGGGGAGAGAGAACTGTGGCACAGGCATGTTAATAAGGGGGAAATTATGTGTTGCTTGAAAACAAGAAAAGTTAAAAATGAATGAATAAATCAAGCATCAGGGTATAGAATGGTAACCACAGGGCACTGGTGTCATTGTGTGCTTTGCCTGAGAGACATGGTTTAAAAGAAAAACTATTTGTTTCAGCTCACGGCTTCAGAGGGCTCAGCCCACGGTTCAGCGTCTTTACTGTTTCTCTGCCATGGTGAGGTAGAAAGCAATGGCAGTGTATGGAAGTGGCGGCTCCCCTCATTGCTGCGGGGAGCAGAGAGCATAGCAGGAAGTGGACAGGGTCAAGAGGTACCTTTTTAAAGGATGCCTCCACGTAGGACACCTTCCCAGTTCCACTCTCCTGTCCCCAGCAGTTTATGCAGGGTTTGGATCCATGAGTGTGTTGAACCATTGGCAAGGTCAGAGCCCTCATAATCTTATTATCTCTGGAAATGACCTCAGATACAACCAGAGGTATGTTCTGTAATTTCCTAGTTGCTCAATAGAATCACATTGACCATCAAGAGTCACCATCAAGGACTGGAGAGATGGCTCAGCGATTAAAAGCATTCATTGCTCTTGCAAAAGACCCATATATACACGACCCCATATATACAGCGGTTCCCAACCATTCATAACTCCAGCTTCAGCGGATCTGATGCCCCCTTCTGGCCCCACAGGTACTGCATGCGTAGGGTACACATACACATGTAAGAAAAATACACAGACAAAAATATATAAATCTAGAAAAAAAATATCTAAAAATAAATGTTAAGAAAAGTGAAGTACCAGTCATAATTACCACCATGGTGGAGTGTTACTTGGGGGAAGCATGAGAGGCCTTCTGTGAGACTAGAAACATTTTTCAGCTTTCTGAGGGAGGGGTAGAAGGATGTGTGTTGACACATGTAAATTGCACAGCCTTTGAGACAGGAGCCTGAAAAAGGCCAGAAGCGGGTGTTGGATCCCCTGCAACAGAAGTTACAGGTGCCTGGGAGCCACCTGGTGCAGGGACTTCAGCCTGAATCATCTTGAAGAGCAGCAAGTCCCCTTAACTGCTGAGCCATCCTCTCTAGCTCTAACATTTGTGTATTTAAATATAATAATAATAATAATAATAATAATAATAATAATAATAATGATGATGATGATGATGATGATGATATATCAACAACAAAAGTTGTTATTATTTCTTAGCATATCTATTTTTTAAGAACCATGGCAAAAAAAAAAAAAAAAAAAGCCAGGCAGTGGTGGCGCATGCTTTTAATCCCAGCACTTGGGAGGCAGAGGCAGGTGGATTTCTGAGTTCAAAGCCAGCCTGGTCTACAGAGTGAGTTCAAGGACAGCCAGGGCTACACTGAAAAACCCTGTCTTGAAAAAAAAAAGAAAGAAAGAAAGAAAAAAGAGAAAAAAAAAAGAACCATGGCTTTAGGCTTCTGCTTCTGAATCAGGAAGAGCTGTTTGTTTTCCTAAGAATACATGGAGAAATGAAGTCATAAAAGATGATTGCCACTCGCTGTCAACAGCAGCTAGGACAGGGACGACCTTGAGGTGACATCCTGTAGAAAACCATAAACATGAGGTTCAACGCTTGTGGCCTCTCTTCTGGGAAGAACATCTGTTCTTCCTAAGCTCTTTCTACTGAGAGTTTGAATTGCTGATGAATGGAGGTCACTGCTGGTCACAAAACACACCTTACTGGTCACGGCATGAACGGATCGTAAGAGCACGCTAAGGGGAGGAAGCCATTCGCAAATACTGTTCTCTTCCTGTGTGTCATCAGGACAGACATGTCCAGGGGAAGAATGTGGCTCAGTGCTCACTATGGCCTGTATGAGATGAGACTCTGCCTATAGACAGGCACAGGGGCTACAGAGCCACAGCAGGGCATCACGGTCTCAGGGGAGGTGGGTGAAGGAAAAGAAACAAACCCGAGACTCTATGGGCCTCAACAAACAGCAAGTTTTTCTTCTGCTCTTTTCTTGTCAGATCTTAGTCCCGTGAGCAAGGAAGCAAGGAAGCTTTTGAAGAAAGCAGAGAAGGAGCATCCTTGTGGTCTTGGTGTAGAAAACAATTGTTTTTATTGTTTTGTTTTTGTCTGTGACAGAGTCTGGTCTTAAATAGCTTAGGCTGGACTCTTTCACCTAGTACCTGAGGACAGACTTGGTCTCTTTGATCCTTCTGCTTCCATCTGCTGGGTTTGGGGATTAAAGGTGCTCCAACAGCCATGCCTGCCTAGTTTAGAATAGGATAGGATAGGATAGGATAGAATAAGTAACAGGCAATAGGCCTGGTGAGATGGCTCAAGGAGCGTGTGTGTCTCACAAGTCTGTAAAGGTGGAGGGAGAGGCTTCACACATGCTGTGACATGTTAGTCCACCAACATCACATCTGTATGTGTGCATGCACACACACACACACACACACACACACCAATACTTAAATCTAAAGACTGATTGATTACACTAATAAAATAAAAACCTTTGGGCTGGAGAGATGGCTCAGTGGTTAAGAGCACTGACTGCTCTTTCAGAGGTTCTGAGTTCAATTCCCAGCAACCACATGGTGGCCCACAACCATCTGTAATGGGGTCTGGTGCCCTCTTAAGAAAAAAAAAAAAAAACCTTTAGCAGTGGTCAAAAGACAGTGCTGAGGAGGAAGTGAACAGGAAACCCACGAAAAGGAAGAATATTCTCAATGTGTATATTCACAACAAAGAGACGTGCAGAACAAACAAGGGATCCCCCAAACCACTATGACAAATTCAAACAGCTTTGTAGACCAACAAGCAGAACTAGAGATGCCAAGATATGAAAGGAATGAAACGAGGTGCTTGATATAGGTCATCACAATCAACGAGAGGTGCACCAGCAACCTGTAAGGATGGCTAAAGGGGAAAGGCAGACAATACTAAGAGTTGGCAAGACCACAGGGCAACTGGAATTCACAATCTGCCTGTGGAAGTGACATTCGACCTGACTAGCCAGTTTCTGCTGGAGCTAATCTATGCCTGTCCCCACAAGTCACTAATTCCAACCCTAGGAATACAAGTTCACCACAATACATGATCAAGAATGTTCAAAAGCATGAGCCGCCCACATCACAAAATAAGCTATATGTCATGTAAGAGGCTAAAAAGATACACATCCAGATAAAGACAGTAGCCATCGCTGGTTGATGGGTTAAGGGAAATTCTCACTTCCTTTCTATAGCGAATTTCCAATGAATATGTATTCCTTTTTGTTGTTGTTCGTTTTTTCTGAGACAGGCTCTCACTATGTAGCCCTGGCTGTCCTGGAACTCACTATGTAGACCAGGCCTTGAACTCAGAGACCCACCTGCAGCCTTAATGGCTGCACCACCATGCCCAGCATGTGTTACTTTTATAATCAAGAGACCCATACAACAAAGCCCACTAACACTGATTGAGCTCCTGCTATCTGCTAATAGCTCCTCTCTGTGTTATTTGCTCAGTCTTCAGTGAGGCTATGAGGAAGCCTGAGAGGTCGGGAGCAGGGGCGTGAGGATGCGGCATTGTAACCATGTGGATGATGGGGTTACCACGGCACTCAAGTGCAGGACTATTTAACCTCCGCCATCATCCTGTAAATCCCATTTTACAGGTAGGTAAACTGGAAGCCACCTGAGCACTGGCAGTCTGGGGCCAGCCTATCACATCAAGTGCCTCCTCTGAGCCTTCTATACAAGCGCCTATCAATTTTGCCTCTTATCTGCTGTGTAACAACCTCAGGCAAGTTATTCAACTGCATAGAGCCTCAGTTCTCTCATCTGAGAAATGGGTTGATAACAGGACCTACCTCAGAGCACTTTTTTTTTAATGGTCTGAATGTGAAATGTCCCCATAGGTTCATATGTTTCAATACTTCAATGTCCTCTGGTGGTACTGTTTTTTAGAGGTCATGGAGCCTTTGAGAAGCTGGGCCTACGTGGCATATATAGAAGAATAGCCAGGCCTGCTTCTTATTCCATTCAGCTTCTGTGTTCCTCCCTAACAAGGTGTGTGAGAGCTCATGATGCTGTAAGCCTCTGCTGCCATGGACAGAGCCTCTCCATCCACCATGCTTTCCTCACCATGGTGAACAGCACCCTTTTCTCCCTTGGGCTGCTCCTGCCATGTATCCCGTTACAGCGGTAAGAGAAGTAGCTGAAGACATTGTTGGTATGAAGAGAAAAGGGCAACTGAAGGGATGGGGTGGGACCAGACCACGCCTTTCAGTATCAAGGCGCCTGCTTTCTCCAAGGTGCTTATCCGAGCTGTGAGGTCACTCCGGCACCCTGGGCTTCACAGTGTCTAAGAAGCTGGCAGAGTGACTGTAGGCAGGGCTCAGGTCATTTCCAGGCCACTGAAAGAATGAACTTCAATATGAACACCGTCTTAATAGCCAGCCTTGAGCAAAGATTTTCCTTCGTCCCTTCAACAACTGTTTTTTGAGTTCTGGCTGTAAGCCGGGCATTTCTGTGGCATCCCAGGTAAGCTTTGGGTCCCTTTGTCTAGAGCCCAGAGAAAAGCAGAGAGACGGAGCTAGTTTGGCAATGATTCCAGCAGGGACAGCATCGGGAAGCTTTGTCTCTCCTGCGCCATCTAGCCAGCTTCTTGGTCTCATGAAGCCTGCCTGAGCCATCTTTCCTGAGCAGCTTCATAGCGCTGACAGAATTCTACCCTACTGGGTCACATCTCTACCTTTGTCACCACCTCTGGACATCCCTGAAGTCCAATCAATCAATCAATCAATCTCAAATGCAGAGTTGATCAGTTCTTAACTTTAAATATGCCATCCCCCTGTCTCCCATAATGGTCTAGTTAACTTGGTCCTCCACTTCTCACTCCTTGCTTGTATTTCAAGTTTGATACTCCCCTTGTCTCATCTCGACATTGCCACCTCTGTCCCCTGCACCTCTTTGCACACTTATAGTTCAAAGCGTTGTAGTCCTGTCCCAATACTGGGAAGTTAAGCAGCCACCCCACGCCCCACCATTGTGTGGGTTCACCAGAAAAACTGTTCTGTACTCCCCAAAGCCCTTTCCCAGGCCACCCCCTGGACAAGGTCTTGACAGATGTCCTCTTTTGTGCTAAGCTGACTCCTTGTCCACACTTCTGACTGAGCACCTATGACATCATCACTGTGTGCTTCTGACTGATTGCCTCTGATGTCATCACTGTGCACCTCTCTGTCCCTCTGCTGCTTCCAAGGCAGAGATTGGTTGATTCATCTCTGCATCTTCTAGTTCAGTGGTTCTCAACCTGCCTAATGCTGCGACCCTTTAATACAGTTCCTCATGTCCTGGTGACCCCCCCCCACTATAAAATTACTTTTGGTGCTACTTCATAACTATAATTTTGCTGCTGTAATGAGCATAATGTAAATATCTGTGTTTCCAACTGTCTTAGGCCACCCCTGTAAAAGGGTCATTTGACCCTCAAAGGGATCAAGACCCACAAGTTGAGAACCACTGTCCTAACCAGTAGCGACTCTGATAGTCAGGGCAGGGCCAGGGCAGGGAGAACATGAAGGGGTGAAACGGAAACAGCATGTTATTCTAGGGCCCTGGGGACTTATAGCCGTATGGCAACCCAACAGGCCATTCTTCCCATTCCTCCCAGACTCCTCTCTCCTCACCTCTGCAAGTTTCCCAAGTCACAGGAGATGTCGGCTGATTGCCCGCACTTGGTGAAACACTGAGCTGTGTCATTCAAGTCAAAGTCTGCATACTCAGGGTTCTCCTTGAGCAGGCAGACATTCCTTGGCCTTTCAGGGGTCTGCTCACCTAAGGGAGAAAGAAAGATGGGGCAGGTGGGAGAGGGGCAGCGGCCTAGGAGAGGTAGCTGGTCCATCACTCTGAGGCACTCTGGCAGACTCCACCCTCCCCAGTACGGCAGTTGGGGGGGAGCGTGGAGGGGAGATGTATTCTCACCTCACAGGGCTGGGGAAATATGGCCTGTGGTTCTCCAGACAAAGGTTTTGCGTGGTAGTGTGCAATAAGTTTTAATCTATCAGTACTGTGACTCTTTAACCACCGCCTCCACAGAGCCTGCCTGGTTTTCTGCAGTTGCTCCGTCAGATCCTCCCAGGCCGGGCAGCTGTGACCAATTCTATAACTTTTGTAAGTATTCTGGCTTGCTCTGCCTTAGCCTGGAGTGGGTAGAGGTGACCTGATGACCCTGCAGGAGCAGGCTGAGGCTGGGGAGCAGTCAGCAGATGTTGGAAGCTGCTCCAGGACTAGAGACCAGTTCTGTGACTTCTGGTGCAGAGCCCTGTGCTATGGAATGCAGAAGCTTCCTGTCACTGCTTGTCCGTTTGTCCTCAGGCAAATTACTCAATCGCTCCGAGGCTTGGTCCTCTCACACTTTAAGTTTTAGGGATGAAAGAGATAATATCCCTGAGCACACAGACCATCTAAGGTATTCTGGAGAATGTAACTTTTTTTTTTTTTTTTTGAGACAGAGTTAGTCTCTTTACATAGTCCTGGGTGTTCTGGAACTCACTATGTAGGTCAAACTGGCCTCAAACTCACAGAGATCCTCCTGCTTCTGCTTCCCAAGTGCTGGGATTAAAGGCATGTACCACCACACCTGGCTATGGTGTGACTTTTGGTTGGTTGGTTGGTCAGTTGGTTGGTTTTTTGGGTTTTATTTTGTTGTTGTTGGTTAGTTTCTTGAGGCAGGGTTTGCTTTTGAAATATCCTTTGCTGGTGTGTTTGATTTAAAAAAAATATATCATGGACATTACCACTTTCAATGTAAAGGAAACTGGTTCATTTTCAAATATTAGTACAGAAAATAAAATTCATAATAAAGGCATGGCAGGACACAGAGTGAACATGGCAGAATGTATTAGAGCATATTTTATAAAAGCTGGGTCTATATGTTGTTCAATTTTGCTTCAGCTTTCAGACAGTATGTGGGGCTTATAAGACATACTGAGGCCAGGTGCTAGACTAGTCTCTAAGACCAGCCCCATTTGCATTCACATGAAATCAATGAAGGGGAGGTGGTCAGGGGTTAGGAAAGGGGGCATGGGAGTGGCCTCAGTGTGGGTGAGAATACAGCTTTCCTCCATCTTGCTGGGAATCCCAGCCTAGTACTTGTGGTTCCCTAACCCCTCCCCCAGGCTCCCGCTTTGTCCTTTCCTATGGTATAGCCCAGGCTAGCCTCAAACTCAAAATTCTAGGAAGCACTGTGTCTCTGAGGTGTTTTCTGAGGACTTTGAGAGCCTTGGTGTGAGTTCAACAGTTGGGGGTATAGCAGGTGGGGGCAGGCTGGAGGTCACAAGCCAGAAGGTGACACATATGTTCCCTGTACTCTGCCCCTGTTCCTTCAGTTCCCTTCCCTCCACTCACTGCCAATCTCTTTTCCTTCTGTAGCCAATGCCTAAGGATAGCCCATTCCTTGCCCTTCAGTCTCAGGGTGCCAAGAGCCTCCCTCAGGCAAGCAGCTACCATGCTGTGCCTCTTTTTGGCACTATGTATGTTTCTTGAGTGTGTAAGCAAAGAGCCAGTGGTTAAATGGACAAAGGGCATCCAATTTCACCTCCTATGTCACTCAAGTGACTAACACATCACCCAGTCACGAGAATCCCTGCCACCCCTGGATCTACATCTCCACTCAGAAGAGCCTTGTTGGCCTGCCCAGCATTGCCTGTTCTGTCCCAAGGATGCCCCTGACCATGAGAAAGACAGTCCTGTCACCTATTATATCCACTTTTATATCTAGGGTCTCTAATAGACCAGGCTGGCTTCAAATTCACTATGTAGCTGAGACAGAACTCACACTCTTGACCCTCTGCCTCTACCTTCCAAGTGCGACTACATGTCATAATACCTGGTCCACTTTTGAGCCGTACAGAAGAGAAGAGATTTTTTTTTTCTGAACCAAGAGATGCTAATCCATGTGGCTAGTCGCCTGTCTACAAGTGACAGACACTCAGAGAGGTGGACACCTAAGGATACTTGCCAAAGTTGGAGCAAAGAAGGAGAGGCGGGGCACGGGGACAGGAGCACCTCACCACTCCACATAGCCATCGCTCAGCAGTCAAGAAGGACACAGCCATCCAGGGAGGTGAGGGTGGCAGCAGGCTGAACTGGGGTAGAGGCAGGACTGGGAACCTTGTGTTGGCATATTAAGCTGAAGTGTATGTGACGGGAGTGGTCTGGGTCCTGTCACTGACGACACTGAACAGTGCTAACAGACATGGGGAGCCTATGATGGATGGACTTTATGGGCAGAGCAGCTGCCCACCGTTCCAGGCTCAGTTTCCAGAGCCCCTGATGCCTTCGCCTGGAGCCCAGAACTGAAGAGCTTGTTTGACCTACCATGTCCTAGAACCTGGTTCTAGCCAGGCCAGATGGACATTCTCTTTATTGCCCACCCACAGCACACCATGGAATGCCAACAGGAGCCTGAGACCTGGCAAGATGGAACTTATTAGGACAGGGATGACCTGGAGGGACAAGGCCAGAAAAGATGATGAGGTTGCCACTATGACTCCCCATTTTCCCATCCTGGCTGAATTCTTGGGTCTCTTCCCATGCTTCCCTGGGGGGGCCTTTGCAGCACAGAGTCTTCCAGGCTTAGCCCGTTCACTCACCTGAAGTCAGCAGCAGAAAGAACAGGAGGCTCCTGACTGTTGCCATCAGTGCTCAGTGGAGTCCGATGGCTGTGCCGTCCCTCAGTCCCAAGCTCTGTCCAACTGGCCTTCTTCCTGCCCCCCTGACGTGTGGCCACTGTTTCCTGTGGCCTCTTTCTCGTTCTTCCTGACCAATGAATGGCGCCATCAGAGGGGTTGTGAAAGGTGAATGTGAGGAACTGGGCGGAGCTCTGTAACACACACACACACACACACACACACACACACACACACACGCTCCTGAGTCCACCTGCAGAGGGAACTGCCAGTGCGCCCCTTCCCCATCTCCCTACCAAGGGTGTCTGAGACCCATTTTTGCCTCCGTATGTGTGTTTGTGTATATATGACTCCCCTTCTTCCTGCCTGGACCAGCAGTGACCAGCTTTGGGGGGGGAGGGGAGCAGGGTGACTGTCGCTTCACAGAATTGATTACTATCAGGTGCTTGTGCTGGTTAACTGATTATCCACCTCCTCTACAGAGCAACTCCACGCAGCTCATGAGTCCTCACGTCATGAGCCCTTTTCATGGCCATGAGAGGGGCCAAGCAGTAGACAGCTCCTGCAGGGTCATACACAGGCTGATTGTCAGTGTCTGGATGTGATGAGGCCTGTAACCAGTCACACACACCCATGAGAACTAAGATGTGGAAAGCCTATGAAGAAGGCCAGATGCAAACCTAACCTACATGGTCCCCTGGAGGAGAGGGGAGGGGATGTGATGCCGCAGGCCTTGAGCCTCTCCCACAAGGGAGAATAAGCTCGTGGGTTACAATTGGGAATAGGAGGATGGGCCCTGTGAAGGTAGCTGGCATCTGGGGGAGGTCACCAGCTTGACATATCTGTGTGGCCACTGCCCAACCTGATGACCCTGCAGGAGCTATCTGCTGCTGGATCCCTCTCACAGGCTCGTGACATGAGCTGCGTGGAGTTGCTCTGTAGAGGAGGTACTTAATCAGTTAACCAGAACTAGCACATGATAGTCATCAGTTCTGTGAAATGATAGTCACCCTCCCCAGGCTGGTCACTGCTGGTCCAGGAAGGAAGAAGGGGGATCGTATACGTACATACACACAAACACACATACACAAATACACATGCTTGGGGAAGAGGTGGAGCTTATCAGTCTGCTGATCCCAAGAAAGACATGGCTAAGGCCAGGCCCTTGGTTGTCCACACCTACTCAGATGAATAGAAGAGTCTCAATACTACCTGCTACTGACACCCCTGTTAGGTCTGAGCTAGCTCTGCTCCACTTTCTGGGGAGCTGTCCAGCTATAACCGTCATCTGTCTCTCCTTCCTTTCACATGATCCCCTGCTGGGCCCTTTGGATCTGAGGGGGTGTGGGAAGGGATACAGGTCACTCTTGTTCTGTAGAAGGTGGGGTGGGGGAATATGGCCTGGAATCCCAGGTCAGAATCCAGAAGTTCCTGTGTCCCCAAGCTTCCTCTGACAGGAAGATGGGAGCCACTGGGCCTACCCCTCCCCGAGCCAGCCTCCCCTTGTGGCCTCCCTCCCAACTTCAGGCAAGGGCAAGGATGTTTTGAGACAGTGGTTTCTGATATGCTGGGACCACCCGTGCTGGCTCCATGGGTCTCACGGGTGCATAAAAATAAAAAGGCTGGTGACCTGCAGGCAGAGGCATGGTATGCAGTGTTCCTGGGAGACCAGTAAGGGCAATTAGAGAGGTGGGAGAGCCAGGCCCTGCAGAGCTTCTAGAAAGACACCATGAGGCTAGGTACTGGCCTGGGATCCTTTGCAGAGTCCTGGGCCCCCACATTTCAGGACTAACATAACTATCATGTCCTATCCAATCACCTGTCACTCCAGCTTATCCCAGTGTCTCCTAGTCAGCAGGGCCTCAAGCCCTTAGCCAGGCCAGCCAGCATCACCTGGCTGTATCCCGAAACAGAAAGGTGTCTTTAGAGACTCCCTTGTCTTAGTGGGAAGATAAGTGTGTTGTCTACAGACCTTCAGCCTAGAAAGACCCACTTGGGCCAAAGAAGGCCCTTGAAACCATGAGGGGTCCATTTCCTTTTCTGATCCAGCCTCGAAACCAGAGGTCCAGGAAAGAAATTGGGGGGTGGGGGGAGTGACCTCTGCCTGAGAGGAGATGGGATATCAGGCCAGGACACTCTGTAGAGGGGCTTGGGAAAGTCTGGTTCTTTCCTCAGGGGAAGGAACATAAGGACTCCAAAGTAAGCTGGGAGTGGTGGTCCACTCCTTTAATCCCAGCATGTAAAAGGCAGAGGTAGGTGGATTTTAGTGAGTCAGAGAGCAGCGTGGTCTACACAGTGACTTCCAGGACAACCAGGGATACACAGAGAAACCCTGTCTCAAAAAAAGGAAACAAGTAAATGCCAAATTTGTAAGATCAATGGCTTTTATGAACCAGTCTGGATTCCCCACGAAAGGCAACTGATGTGGCTTCCCAGGTCTCCCTCCATGCCAGCCCTGTCCAGCTGCAGCCAATGGTCACGATCTCCAGGTTACTGTTGATGTGCTTCTGCCCAGCATTACCCCCAGCAGACACCAGCTGGCCATTTCTCTTGTTTTCCTGAGAAAGTGTCCTCAGACACCTTTCCCACATTGCCTCTCCTCTTTACTGTTTCCTGATTGTCCCCAAGACACCTGACTCGGCAATACTAGAAATAGAAGTGGGGGAAAAAAAACCAACTTAGATGGGCAACTCTCCAAACTGCATTGCTTTGCATTAGCTGATTTTTTTTATTTTTCTTCTCAACAATCTCCTACAGTTTCCAAACTCTCTACAAAGAGTTTTAATATCAAAAGACAAATGAACTGGTATTTTAAAAGAACATGCTCTCCAACTTGAAGGCTGAGGTCAAGACGAAATGCTGCCTTCTGCAGGAAGTCCTCCTGGATTCCCAGCCCCATGCCTAAAGCTCCAGGACTTTGTGTGAGCTTTCGGGGGGCCACTCACTGTACGTTAGTTGGACAGAATTCACGATAGGCAGCCCAGTGTCTTCAGAGCCACCTGCAGGGATTTGAAGACCACTTCTCAGGAGAACATCAAACTTGGCCAGTGTCACCAGAGGGGGTTGTCTTGGTCTTCAGAATGCTGGGTTGAAAAGGGGGGGCTGTATCCCGCAGTTCTTGCCACAGGGAGGCTTCAGAAGAGGCGGAGGCCTCTGAGGTGTGAGCAAAGGTGAGGCAGCTTGGAGAGCGGCTCAGACAGGTTGGCCTGGTTCAGCCCAGGAACCTGAGTCAGAGGCCCAAACCCACACAACAGAGAGAAGTTTATAGCTGGTACCAGGAAACTCCTGGGAACTACGACCCCAAATCACAGCATTGGTCTAGGACCCCTGGCTGCAGGTGGAGGGTTAGGGGATCACAGAGGAGGGGGTGGGGTAGGGAACGAAGAGAAGGGCTTGTAGACAGGTTGGGGAAGATGCTCAGCTTCTAAGGGGCTGTGCCTCCAAACCTTCTCCCCGCCCATTTACCCCCAGTGCCACCCTTAGGATCTGCATGGTGACCACAGACAGAGCAGCAAGAGCCAAGGTAGCTGTGCCTCAGGCCGGATGTGTCAGCCTCCTTCAAGATCTAACCCCAGCTTAGGCCTGCAGGTCTCAACACCCAACAGCAACAGCTGGACCCAGAGGTGGCCAGAAAGACGAGGTCTCAGCTCCAGACTGAAACAGTTGTGAGGACAGCCCCACAAACAGAGTGGCAGTGTGCTTCTGAGCCCTTTGGGGACCAGAGTAGTCCCCAAGGCAAGCTAGGTATCTACCTACCAGAGCAACAACCCTACCCCTTCAAGGACCAGGGCCTTCTCTAGTATGCCACTAACCAACAAAGGCTGGGCACAGCACCAGGCCACAGATGATGTGAGCAGACGCCATGCATGTGTCCTCCCCGAGGGAGGTACGGCAGTGGCCTAGATGCGGCTGGAAGAGGTGCTGCCGGAGCTGATGGGGAGCTTGACACTGTCCGAGTTGCTCTTCAGAGGGGAGGGGCCGCCTTGGGCCTGGAACCGCATGGACCAGTACCACAGGAAGATGAGGAAGCCTGTGGGCAGTGAGGCACATGGGTTACCAGAGGGCAAGACCCCATCTGACCCTGTTCCCCTCTCAGAGTCCCTCTGCTCCAGGAATCCAGTCATATACTCAAGGCTCTGGAGCCACTCGGAATGACTCGGTACACTGTTGCCTATCAGGGGCTCAGTGCTGGCCTTGCTTAGAAGTCTCGGTCATGCCTCATAGGAGACAAGATGAAATGCCCGAACCACAAGATTTTGGAATGAATCCCCTTGTGTCATCCCACTCCATGGTGACTACATTGGTTCTGCAATAGCCACATGGGCCCTGTTCAGTCAGAATAGACAAATACAGAGGTGAATAAGCCTTTGTGTCTACGTATGAGAGGCTCAGGGTAGAGGGGTGTGGACCCTGCTGGTCTCACGCTGGGGCCTCCAGGATCCTGCCTCCAAGCCCTCACTGACTGACCTTGAGCCACGACCCCTTCCTCACCCTTCCAGCACTTGTCGTAACCGCAGGGCCTTTGCTTTCACCTCCCTCACCACCAGCTGTTAGACCAGAGCTCCCTGACCTGTGCCATAGGCAGGATGCCCTGGGCATCTTGCTAAGATGCAGAAAGGATTGGTGGGCCTGAGTTGATCACAGTTTGCCTTTTCAACAAGGTTCCCTGCGATGCTGATTACCCAAGACCACCGTCCACACCAGCCCAGGTGCTGGACATGGTCAACCACAACTCTCCTATTCTGAGTCTCCTTGGTTGCTGTGATCTTTCTTGACTCCACTGTTACCCTCATGAGAACTGAGTGGCCATCTCATGCAGTAGTAACCCAGGGACTTCTCCATAAGGCCTATACATAAGTAAGTGTCTAACAAAGGCTTGTCCTGCATGTGGCCTACATATGCTCACTTTGGAATGAGACAACTGAGGCCCAGAGAAAGGAGCATTTGGGATCCCCAGGGCATCTCTTCTTCCCGCTCCACATGTGGACAGCCTACCAGCTGGAGGGACAAGGGCTACTGACTAGGGGTGGGGCCCTCACCACACCCACCTTGGAAGGAAGTTATGATGCTGAAGAGGTAAAGAATGACGAGCTGGAAGGTACCAGAAGCAAAGGAAAAGAAGACCAAGGCCCAGGGGAGGCCGAGGACCAGGCTGAGGCCCAGCAGAGTCAACACGTGGGGCCACTTCTGACTGTGTGGGCGAAGCCGCAGGATCTGCACCACCATGGTGGCCAGCATAGCCAGGTTGAACAGGAACACCAGACTGAAGAGGCCCAAGTTAGTGACATAGCTCACCAGGGAGTCCCGGATCCAGCACCTGGGCAAGAGTGGAAGGCTCAGATCAGCTCAGGAGCGGGGGCAGCAGGACCCCGGAAGGTGCTGGGTGGGGTCTTGGGACTGCTCATTATTTACAAGCACCACTGGCCTTCCATCATCTTAAATGTTAGTTTTTTTAAAAAAAAATATTTTTTTATTATTTTTAATTGTGCGTATATGTTTCTATGTGAATATGTACATGTGTGCAGGTGCACATGGAGGCCACAGAGCTTAGTGGTACCAGATCATTTGGAACTGGATTTGTAGGTGGTTGGGGGCTGCCTGATTTAAGTGCTGGGAAGCAGACTCAGGTCCTCTGAAAGAGAAGTTTGCACTCTTAAGCACTGAGCCATCTTTGGCGCCCAGTTACCCAGTCAGGTAACTTAAAAGAAGGTGTTAAGGAAGCCATGTTCTTGACAGTACAAGGCTGAGGCAAACCCACCAGGCCTGGCACGGGGGTGGGGGGACATTTGGGGTTCTATGCTATCAACATGGAGCCGGTGAAAAGCATTCCTTCCTGGCCTGGAGCTGGAGCACCCTGGCTTCAGGCCTAGTTTTAGGATGTCCCCTGCTAGCTGGTGCCACATATTAACCTTACTGTGGTTACGAGTGAGTTTGCACCACAGGTCTCCATCTGCTTCAGAACCAATGGATGTGGGAAGGAGGCTGGGGGAAGACCATGTGGCCCAACACTCTTCCTCTGAGGCTCAGAGAGAGGCCAGGCTCTGGGCATTGGCGCCTGACCGCTGAAGGGCAGTCTTGGCTTCTCTTAGTCCCTGTGGTCCTTAGTTCCGGGCTCTGGTCCCTGCTGGGCCCATTCCTCTAGCAAACTGGAGCCCATAGCCTCCCAGCCAACCAGGGGAATTAAGGCTGCTGTCCCTGCCCGTCCCTTGAGGCCCTACATTCCCGTCCCTGCCATAGCCACTCACATAGACGGGTAGATGACACGGTCCGGAGTCCGGCGTACAGCTAGGATGATGGGGCCATAGTTATTCACATCGACTAAAGCCACCAGAGTGACCAGGAAGACAGGAAAACCTGTGGATAGCAAGGAGGAAGCTTTGGCTCCACCCTCTGAGCCCATTTTCTCTGCTCCCACTGGGCCTGAGTAGGTCCTCTGTTTCCAGAATGGGTAGGCTCTCTTTCAATTTTTCCCTGTCTCTTCCTGGGTCTTCTCAGAGAAGAGGCCTGTGGTACACTGTCAAAGCCTGGTCAAACAGGGAGATGAGGGGATGATGGGGCTGGTGGGGGAGGGCAATGAGAGGAGTGTGGCAGAGAGGACATCTGCCTTGGCCTTTTTGACTCACTTATTAGTAGAAATAGAAAGTTTATTGGGAGAGGGGCCAGCACATAGCCAGGGATGCCACAGTCAGCTCAAGTTTTGTAAATCCCGGGCAGAAGCGAATGGGAGAGACACGGGAAGAGCAGCGAGTGGAGTGTGGGGTCCTGGGTACAGGAGAGTCAGGTTCTGTGGACTGTCCAAGATGTCTCATGCTATGAAACTCTGGGCCCCAGTTTGACTTGAGTAGTCTGGGTCACAGGTGAACTAAGTTGTCACCAGTCAAGAAGAAAATGCCAAAGCCATAGAGACTCTGTCACAGAAGTTTGCAGGGGATCTACAAGCAGAGTCACTGCTAGGATATGCGTCCCCAGTCCAGGTAGAGGAACTGGTTGATTCCCTAACAGGGGAGGGCAGAACCTGTTGTCTGTGCTTGGCCCAAAGCCTAGTGGGTACTGGATGAGACAGTGGGTTCCGGGGTCCCCTCTCCCTTGCCACTTACCCCAGCCCACGATGCTCAGCTTGAGCAGATAGCCAGGAACATAGGTACCGAAGACCTCCACCACCAGTCGGTAGAGATTGTAGCCCTCGAGGCCCATCCAGGAGAGGCAGGCAAGCAGGGAGAAGTGCAGGAACATGGCACTGGTGCGACAGGCTGCTTCAGAACCCGCCAGTGCCACAGGCTCACTGAGCAGGAAGCTCACGTCCAGCAGGAAGACAGCCAGCAGCAGGTTCATGTGCACTTTGATGGTGTAGTCACGTGATTTCTTCCTACAGGGAGAATGTAAGCATGTGCTGGGCGGGCCAGCGCAGGGGCAGGGGCATGGCCCTGTCTGGTTCCCCTTCCTCTTTTCTCTCTCCCTCTTCCAGGAAGCCTTCCATGGCTGCTCCCTGGCAGTCTGTCCACACGGCTATGAGTAGCTGTGGACATGTGCCCAAGAGCACAGTGTACACCTGTACCATAGGATTCTAAGAAGCTCCAGAATTTCAGCAGAAGACACTGGCCCCACCATAACTATCCTTGACTTACTCTTCTGTACTGCCCTGGGCTAGTCCAGGCCACCTCAGAATGCCTTCTCCTCTACACAGCAGGAGGATGGATCTGGCTAAGTGTCTCGTGTAGGAAGTACTGCACTTTTATTAGTTCCCATGCCCCTGGCCCTGTGCTCACTGCTCTGCCTACCTCGGCCTCCATAAAGCCAGCAACTGCCATCCTCAGAAGCACCTGCCCAGCCTTGGGAGTGTGCACCTGCAGACGCACCTGGCCATGATGCACCTGCTTACGGCACACCTGTACCCAGCTCCACCCCTCCTTCTACTTCAGGGCAACTGAAGACCTACTGGGTGTCTCCCATAGCCAAGAGTATCTCTCCTCTACTCAGGCAGGCCCAGGTCCTAACCGACCTTAATGGAGGCTATACCAAACACTGATAATTGGACAACCTCTGCCACTCCCTCACTCCGAGGTCTCAAAGTCTGTTGCCCTCTTTGAACAGTGTGTGTCATGTGGACACTCCATGCAAAGTCACCTAGTTCTATTTCCATCACCATTATTATTGTGTTATTACCCTGTGTGCCCTGCAATTTGGGTTTTGACCGTGCAGATCCTCAGAGCTAATACTGGATTAACTAATGTTATTATTGGGGTCCAAGAGTCAGAGTATGGTGGTCAGCAGGGAGCCCACCCACAGCTTCCCAACAACACACATGTTTTGGGTAAAGCAAGCCTGTATGGTAGGAGTCCTAGTCTATAGGAATAAAATGGATCCCCTCTACGTTCTCTGGCCTACCTGGAGCAGAGGTAGGCAGCAATGGTGAAGACACAAGCCAGAGCAGAGATGACACAGCCCACGTAGGACAGGAGCGTGAGGTAGTGCTTGTGAGTGGCTTCTACCTCCATGGATGACACCTGAATGGGGACAGAATGGCAGTCTCAGCATGGTCCTCTCCCCAGTGGCCAGCATCTGTTCCTGGCCAGCTGGGAGCTTGCAAGCCCCTCCCACGTGAATACCCTTTTTGGAGACCTCTGTGTCTTCCATCACAGGAAGTCTCTGACCCATAACGCAGAAACCCTCACCCAAGAAGCAAGCTCTGGCCAGACCTGAGCCACACAAAGCCTCAGTGGAGGCAGCTTTAGCTGGGGATTGTCCACTCAAACCCTAGTTGTCAGTGGGAGCTCTGCTCAGACTTTGAGATCTCCGAGGACCACTGGAGATACATTAGCCCTGAGGTGTAGGAGATGCTCACCCTGTGTGCTCAGAAGAGTTAGTGTTGGGCAGAGTCTATGTATTTGTTGACTTGGCATATTTTCCCAAGGTGGGTTTATCAGGATATAGCTGCATTGTGAACCAAGAAGACTCCTTATTTCTATGATATTCAACTCAAGGATAAGCTCCTCAGCTTCTCACACAAAGGGATTCTGGGAGCATGAAGTGAGGCCAACAAAGCCTCTGAGATTTGGGGAATGCAAGAGCCCATCTCAGTGGCTTCCCGTTGGAGGTATATAAAAAACAGTTTCCTGGCTCATGCCTGTGGGTTAGGAGCAGGAATCTGCATGGTCGTCAGACAGCAACACTTGAGAACAAAGAACAAACAATGGTTTTACAGGCCAGCATGTAATGACCTGTGCAGCCTTACGTATGGTACTTAGCCTCAGCATCCTTTAAAGCAGGATGATGGCCTATCTTGGAACTATCTTGGCAGATTATTTGGGATTAAATGAGTAAGCCGGCTCCAAGTACATAACACAGGACATGAGCTTGGCCTGTGGAGGGACTACAAGAGGGTTCTGGGGGAGACCCCTACCATCAGCACTGCAAAGTAGGTCAGATGGTTGCACAGGCAGCTTGTCTGTGTGTCTCTGCTAACTGTCTCACAGCCTTCACTGCTCCAGCTCCCAGGGCTGCTTGCTGAGGGGAAAGCACAGGACTCTGGTCAACTCCAGTCCTCAAGACCCCACCCACCATGCCCTCAACACAAAACTGGGTCATTGCTGCAAACTTTTGCTCCACCAGCAGATCCCCCATCTCCATCATGCCTTCCCCTAAGGCCATCTTCTCTAGAAATCCATCCCTGGGGCTCCTCATTTCTCCTATCCCAACAGAACTCCATTTCTCCTCCAGATACTTGTTCCCCTGGAGACCCTGCCCTACTCACATGTCGGGTCTTCAACCCAGAACACACACTGCAGAGTCACGTTCTTCTGTGGGGACAAGAAGCATAGGGCTACCATAGCTCACAGCCTCTGTGTTCCTTTCCATAGCCAACTCCCCACATTTTCTCTTTATAGCCCACTCTGGGTTCTCTCTGCTCACCTCCCATGTTCCCTCTATCGCCCACCCTCGGCATTCCCTCCATGGTCCACCTTTCATTTATCCTATGACCCGCCCTTCATACTCTCCTCACTACCCCCCTTGCAGTCCCCACCCCCAACCCCAATCTGGGACCTGGCTGTGGGGTGCTCTCATCAGACAACCTTTCCATAAAAGACAAGTAAGTTGGGAGAGAAGGGAAGCAGACATTGACCCAGCAGGAAGGGCCGCTTGCCCTGTGGTTGGCTTGCTCACACTTACTGGCTGTGGCTGATGCTGGAAGGTGAGAACCACGGGATCTGAGAGGTTGGCGACCTTGGTGTTCTGCACGACAATACCCAAGACCTTCTGACCCAGGACTTGGCTAGAATTATTGTCCTAGATAGATGGGGGGCAGTGGGGGGAGGGTGGAGAGGAAAGGTTTAAGGCTGAGAAGAAAAGCTAAGAAGGCCTCTGACTGCTCTTTCTAGACTACTGTCCTCCTAACATTTTGCTCTGAGGGTCTTGCTGGTCGTTCACACTGGAGTGAGAACAGAACTGTTCACAGCTCTCACAGGAGCTTTGCGCATTGGAGTGCCCTTTCTGCTTTTATAGGAGAAGCTTTAGCTCCTGGAGGACGGAGATTAACCACTGCCTTTCCACCCCTGTCAGATATGTATGTATGTATGTATGTATGTATGTATGTATGTATACACCCATATGTATATATGCACATATATGCATATTATGTGTGTGTGTGCATCAGTTACCCTAGGAGCAGGTGAGAGGACACTGCGTACCTGGAATAAAGCCTGACTGCTGAAGTCCACTACCAGGAGCCTCTTGGCAGCATCCCGGCGACGGCCTCTGGTCTGCTGGAATACAGCCCGGGGAAGCAACACCGAGTATGCCTGGACTTCACTCTGCTCCTCCTATACATCGAGGACCCTCAGTTCCTGGCCCAGCAAATGCCCCACATTCCCCCTTACACCAAACAACCCCCTTCTAAACACTGGGCTCTGGGCCACCCCACAAGAGGCCAGGGAGTCAAGTGGCAGGAGCTAAGGCTAAGAGGTCTTGAGTGGGGTCTTACGACACCAGCTCTCCCCTGTGGGCTGTGGATTGTCCTTGGACCCAAGGAAAACCAAGGGGTGCCACTATGCTGTGTGGAGTGATCCTGCCTGCCCTTCTAGCCCGTCCCACCCTAGGGCACCTGACCTCCTTCTGGGAGTGGATTTGCAGATCCTCTAGCCCGGCTGTGGGTGGCAGCTTCCATACTGTGGCATTGACCCGGTCCTCCTCAAAGGATAATGTGTCTCCCAGGAAGTTCACAGAGGTCAACTTTGACTCCAGACTCTGTAACTGCCTGGTGTGGGGGAGAACACGGCAGGTGACAGAGGGAAGGGGGGAGGGATGGTCTAGATACACAGGCTACACAGGAACAGAGAGGAGAGGGAGCCGGGGACAAAGGACACAGACATCTGGGTATGAAGATACAAGGGAGTGGCAATGAGGGACAGTGTTTTGGAATTCAGCTCATGCCCCTGTCCCACTTATGCCTATCCAATCCTCTCTCAGGAATTCAACATGCCAGACTCCAGAATGGAGTCTCTTGTAGAGAAGAGGCTAGGCATTGCATTGGTATCTGTCTCTACTGACAATTCAGCAGGATCCAGTGAGGGAGGTACAGCCTCAGAGAAGGTTTCCCAGTTCCTCCTAGGCCAGGTTAGACCTTCCATCATCCCCTAGGAAGGTAATCCACACTTACTGGCTGATGAACGCTGCAGAGGGCCGCCTAGAGGCCTTTTGAGGATGTTGCAGGTACCGGCTAAGCATCTGCAGTTCCTTCTTGAGATCACACATGTCCACAGATGCATTGTGGGAGACCTTGTGCGGGGCATCTGGGAAGGCAACAGAGTGCCTGAGGTTGCCGCTTAGACCGATGGCCAGCATACAGCCTTATGCAACCCTCATGCTGCACTCCACAGAAGAGAGAACCGAGGGCCCAAGAGGCAGAGGGGGCCAGAGGTCACCGAAACATGAAGCCAGCTAGGCGGGTCTGTGTCTCCTAGGGCCTGCTGCAGGTAAGCATGGAGGGCTCTGAGGGACCAGGCCCAAGCAGATCTCCTTGGGAATGTGGGTTGTTTGTGCCAACTTTGGGGATCTACCAATCTTTAGCTTTTCTATCTTTACCTAAGCCCCTGGGAACTTGGGTATCTCTAGGAGGAGTCCCAAGTAAGAAAGCATTCATTCCCTGACCCATAAGGCCATGGTCCCCAGACCTTCCTGACAGCCTCCCTCCTTTCCCGACCTTTTATCCTCTTAATTCTTCCTGCCCCTGCTAATCAGCTGCTAAGGCCCCATCGGTTAGCCGCTTAGCTCTCTGCACTTCAGTTTCCTCTTTGTTGACACTAGGGTATGTGGAATGCCTGTAGTTCACGTTACTTCTACCTGTGCTTTGTTTTTTAATGACTTAATTAATTAATTTGTGTGTGTGTGTATGTGTGTGTGTGTATGCATGTGTATAAGCATGCACTGTGTACATACTGGGTTCCTGCAGAAACCAGAGGAAGGTGTGGGGGCTCCTGGAATTGGAGTTACAGATGTTTGGGGGCTACCCATTGTAGTTGCTGGGAACTGAACTTGGGTCCTCTGCAAGAACAGCAAATGCTCTTAACCACTGAGCCATTCCTCCAGCCCCTGCCCTTTGAATAGAAGTTGGGCCTTCTGGCTGGAGTGTGGCTCTGCCAGTGCTCACAGTTGTAAGTGTTACATTCCCAGGTCAAGCTGTGTTCCCCCTACCCTCCTCCCGTTGTGTCCTGACCTTTGTGTGCATATAAGTGTGACCTCCAGGTATGTACTGCACCTCAGGACCTGTAAGTAATAATCTATTTCTCTCCATCCCTTGTTCTCTGTGATAGTATTGATCATTCACCTGACAGGAGCCATGTCTGTGAGTAATTATCTAGGTTAGTTTAACCGAGGTGGGAAGATCCACCCTGAAGGTGGGCAGCACCATCCCCTAGGCTTAGGTCATGGGCTATGTAAACAGGAGGGAAGCTTGCTGAACAGAAGTATTTATCATAGTCTGCTTCCTGACTATGGATACAAATGACCAGTTGCTTCAAGCACCTGCTGCCAGGACTTCCCCAGCATGATGGAGTGTACCCTAGAACTGTGAGCCAAAAGAAGCCTTTCTCCCTTAAGTTGCTTTTGTCAGTGTTTTATCATAGAGAGGAAAAGTAACTAAGGTGCTCTCCTAATGGCTGAAGTGATGCTATAGTCTTCACAAAGATCTTAGATCTCAGCAGGGACAGGCAAACAGTCTAATCTTTCCCTCCCCAGCCATCTTTCATGGCTCCCTCCTGCTAGAGGATGCCCAGGTTTGGTGACCACAGCTGTCATCTGAACCCAGGTCCTCCTTACTGGACTTTCCATGTCTTCTGTGACTCCCATCCCACACTCATATGTCCCTCCAGCCTTACTGTGGAAGGAGAAGATGAAGCTTGCAGCCCCAGGCAGGCTGGTATTCTGGGAGCTCTGCCAGGAGCGGACAGAGGTGGCGACCAGTGGGGCTCCCTGCTTCAGGCTCGGCTCTGGTTTCCGGAAGCAGAGAAGGCTGGAGGCTTGGCTACTAAGCAGGTAATCATGCTTGCCATAGCGCAGGTGGAGCTTCCCAGTGTGGCGGCTCCAGTAGAGGCAGAAGTGGTAGAGTCCTCTAGGCTCCGGGAATAAGCGGGGAATGTCTGGGGCTGCCGGGAAGGGGGCACGAATCGTGAGAGTCTCCTCTGTGTTCCACACAAAGATGTGAGGCTCTGAAGATTGGTCATAATGAAGGTTGCTCTGTTGTGTCTGGTTCCGCTGGCCACAGAAGCGGAAGTCTTCTCGGGGACTGCCACCATGTACACCTGAGGAGACAAAGGCTATAGATAGGACCAACCATGGGCAAGGACTTAGGACTCACACACATTTCAAGGCTCTCTACTTCAAGGGTCTACATCAATGTATCTATCGGTCTACAACAATGGATAACAATGTATCTATCCTGCTAGAAAATGACTGGTTTCAGAATATGAAAAAATAAATAAAATAAAAGTGAAGATAAAGAATTCGTTTCAAAGTCAAAAGTCAAAGTTTAATGGAAATCATTTAATTAATGAGATCGTGATTGTATTAGAACTGTGGCACACATATGCACTGTCCAAGAACACTCCCTGCAAAGGAGAGAGAGGATGACACCCATCCCAAGTTGGGCTCTGTGGAGTTGCATCTAAGAAGGAAGAGGTAGGTTCCTGGTTCCCCCAAAGTTCCTTCAGGGCTGCTTTGCAGACCCATCCCTTACCCAGAGAGCCCGAACACAAACATGGAGGCATTAGACAATGTCACAACAAACCCAGGGCCCCCAGGAAACCTACCTTGTACCAGAAAGAACAGACTCAGTAGGAAGTAGACCATCTGCCGCGGCACCTGGACGGCCATTGTACTCCTACCTGGAAGAGAGCGAGAGCATTAAGACTGGGGTGGAGACGGGACAGGGGATGGGGGAGGGGCCAGCCCCACGGCGGGAGGCCTGTGTATGGATGGGAGTGAGCTAAAGGTCACACAGAAATGGTCAGACCTCTCCAGAGTCGCAAGAGGCTATAAATAGGCACAGCCACCAGCCACCATCCTGCATCTAACAGGTCTAGAGGAGATGCAGGGAAATGAATGGGCTGTCTTGAGTTTTTCCTAGGAACCGCATGTCACAGTCCCTGAGGCCCAGCTTGTTACAAGAAGCTTACCTCTTGGACCAGTCATAACTACATTTGATACTCCCACCCCTCACCCCATTGCCTGGATCTTTTATCCACCCACCATCAACTGGTATAGTTCCCTCCTCATTCAGCCTGGCCACATTCGGAAACAGAGCCTAGTGTAGAGGCTTTGGAAGCAGGAAAACAGCAGAGTGAACTCTCTAAAAAAAACTACTGTAGGGAAGGACGTTTCCTGTCATCACCACCAGGGGGAGCCAGACACCAGGGCCTGAGAAGCTGGTGGCACAGAGGTGTGATTTTGCTTCTCTATGTGCTCCGGCCCTGATGAGGGTCAGCTCCATCTTCCCTGCACTGACTCCATGGGCCACTACTAGCTGGGTGCTTCTTTACTCTGCACCTACATGAACTACACCAACACTGGAGGTGCCTTCCATTGTTGGCTTTGCTAGCTGGCCCAGTGGGTGCTGATATACCCATACTACCATCCTTCAGCCTGTAGGGAACTGTGTCAGACCACAGTGACAGACACTCATCTCCCACAATTAGGCAAAGGGAAGTCTGAAAACCTAGGGCACAAAGAGAGTCTGAGTTTTGGGTGGGGGGACTAGAGGGGCTTCCTAGAAGAGGCTGATGTTAAACTAAGCACCAGGTGGCCCAAGCAGATCTTGTTGTCTCCTTTCTGGATCAGTCTCATTCTGGTCACCTGGCCCCTTTAAGTGACAGCCAGTCCCACACACCCAAACATGAGGAACACTGAAACAGGAGGAACAGAACTTCAATTTCTGAGGGCATGGTCCTCATCCGGTGCTGGAGCATCACGTAGAGAACAGGAAAGCCAGCATCCAGGGATAGGCCAGAGCCCCTCTTCCCTTCTCTCTGCTCTCCCTGTCATTGTCCAGTCAACTTTGAACCCAAATCTCTCTTCTTCCAGACAGACTCCTCTCTTCAATTTGAAGCTCATAAATCACTTGAGACTTCCATCTTATCTCCATTTTGTGACATTTAGATCTGAAGCCCAGAGACAGCCAACAACTTCATGTGGTCACACAGCTAACTAGGACTCTTGTCCCTCTTAAAGTGGGACACCACCATCAGCACAGGGTCCAGGACAGGACACAGCCATTTGGCTTGCACTGATCCTCCCCAAATAGCCCCTGAGAACAAAAGCGGCAGGGAAGGGAGCAAGCTCCCCCTCTTGGGAGGGACACAGTGAGGCTGGATCACCATGGTAACCCATGGAAGGGATCAAGCACAAACAAGGGGCAGACTGCCCCTCCACTTCTTGTCCTTCCACTTCCCATCTTTGTGGAGCCACCCTAAGGAGGATAAGCACCCCTGTCAGTATTCTTGGGTTTGAGGAGAAGGAGAATGAGGAGGAAAAGGAACAAGAGAAGGAGGAAGAAGAGGGGGAGGATGGGGAAGAGGAAGAGGAAAAGAAGGAGGAGGATGAGGAGGAGGATGAAGAAGAAGAAGGTAAGGAGGAAGAGGAGGAGGAAGACAAGAAGAAAGAAGAAGAAGAGAAAGAAGAGGAGGAAGAGAAAGAGGAGGAAGAAGAGGAAGAGGAGGAAGAAGAGGAAGAGG
The DNA here is from genome assembly GCF_011762505.2 of Arvicanthis niloticus. Lineage (NCBI taxonomy): Eukaryota > Metazoa > Chordata > Mammalia > Rodentia > Muridae > Arvicanthis > Arvicanthis niloticus. The sequence goes on along the minus strand of NC_047675.1, from coordinate 22,282,280 downwards.
AGAATGGGGAAGAGGAGGGAGGGAGGAGGAAGGGGTATTTTGGAGAAGGGGGTTTGTTGCTTAAATTTCTTAGTGGAGTGGACTCCAGAGCCAGACTACCTGGATTCAAATATTTTCCTAGCTGTGTGTTCTTAAGTTAGCTACACCGTATTTGGGCTTCATTTCCCTCTCTTGTAAAGAGGGTTACAAATCGAACCTACCTTAGCGGTCACTCTTTACGTCTATTGCTCTCCAAAAAGAGCCTTAAACTGGGGTGCACACAGTTTAAGTTAGATTGAAATTAGATTGTCTCTGTGTACCTTCCATCCAGTGCACTCCTGTCCCTGACCCAGACCCTTTCGCCCCCCCCAACTCCCTACCCCATGCTTCCCTCCTCAGGCCTCTGTCCACTGCAGGTGGCCAGCTTGGCCTTCAGAGCACTTGAAGGGAAATTCCTAGAACATGAGCCTCCCTTCCGGACAGAGTATCGGGAAGGCTGTGACCCCACCCAGAGAACTTCCCTCCTCCTAGCTGGCCCTGAATGTCACAGGCTGCCAAGAGTTGGACAAGGAGGACAACTGGGGGGGGGGGGGAGGGGGTGTGCTTCTCTTCAGACAGCTAAGGGATAGCCACATGGGTCAGGAAGGGTACTGTCCTATTCATCCACTCAGCCCATTCCTGCCTGAGCCCCTCCCAGGCTTATCCATATATATGCACCTGCCACCCAGCCTCAAGCCCCAAAGGGTAAGGGCAGTATTACAGGATGGGACCCTAGTGCCTCTTACAGGCATTCCAAGATCTGGTTGCCCTAGTCTCTGCAGCCAGCAGCAGAGGCCCACCTCCTGGGTACCCGCTGTGACCTGTGTAGATGAAGAAGTGCAAAGCAGACCAACCTCAGCCACCAAATATCACCTGCCACAGCACTGCCAGAGCCAATGGTTACTGGAAAGATGGGTTAGCGGCTGCACCCCAATAGTAACAGCAATATCTGGAAAGTACTGTTCCAGGTTTACCATTTTACAGATGCAGAAACTGAGGCCAGAAAAAGGCCATCTCTCCCAAGAGCACACAAGGCTGCTGCCAAGCGCTCTCCTCAAAAGTTCCTGAGGTACACACCCCTCCTTACTTAGGGTCCCCCAAAGAGAGAAAAGTAGGAGCTGTGGAGGTCACAGGCACACAGTAGGCAAGTCCAGCCTAGAGAGAAGTTGCCGGACTGACAACCCCTTTCAGAATGGCTGTTGTGCTTGACCTCAGCTTCCCGTAAACATGCTGAGAACAGAACACGCCGAGCCAGCCTGATACAATGGACAACATGACAGGGTCCCCAAGGATTCCCCAGGATAGAGGGGGGCTAAGGCTGTGTGAGCCTCCACCACTACTACTGTGATTGGTTGCTGGGGAAAGGGCCCCGGCATAGTGGGCAGCAGCAATCTCAGCACTCACTTTCTCTCCCGAGGCCTGAGTCACTTCCCCTGCCAGCCTCTGTGGACCTGCGTCACCTAGACGCCGCCAGCTCCTGGAAAACCCATTTCCTCCGAGTTGGAGGTGGAAGTTGAACAGGATCTAAGAGAGCTCTAGATTAACCCTTCCCAGGCTGCCACCTCACGTGTCGAGTGGGACCCCTTCACACTCACCAGGGTCACAAGCTACCCCAAGGGTATCTGTCATAACCTTAGTCCTTGCTAGGATGTATTCTTGGGTTCTAAATGACAAATTTCCACTGTGACCTTCTGTTCAAAGCCAAGGCTCCAAGAGCACCCGACTTCCTGCCAGCCATACATGGCCCTGTGTGTCTCCCTGACAAGGGCTGGCTTCATCAGAGGTGCCTCAAACTGCCAGTGCACTGGGACCCACCCCCAGGAAAGATACTTTGAAGGACATGGCCTGGGTCCTTGCACCACAGCTCAGGTGGGGCCCAGAGTCTGGCTTTGGCAGTATCCAGTGATTGACAGGCCACACATGGGGGCCAGGGGTACCCAGAAGCCTGGCAAGGGTCTGCTGCATTAACCCAGATGTGAAAGAACAAAACCTAGTCAGAGACAAGGGCAGCCTGCCTCTCCTGATTCCTGTCCCTTCCCCTCAACATGACATATTTGGCAGGGGGCTGGTCATCTGAGGGCATCCCACAGGACAGCCGGAGATGGAGATATAGCCAGATAAAGAAGGAGAGAGCCAACCAGTTTCCAGGTCTGAGTCTCCTGTGACCGATCCAGGGCCTATCTGCGGAGGCTGAAGAGGCCTCAGCTTACCGTCGGCTACTTTCTAACACGGGGCTGTAGTGAATGTGCTCTTTGGGACATTCACACATGGAGACTCAGGGAGAAGACGGGAGATGAGAAGAACCTTCACAGTATAAGCATGCAGAACTGCAAGTGTGTGTCCTCGAGCCCATGAGTGTGCACTTACAGTACGCACTGGGAGAGGAGGAAGGGGAGGACATCTGGTGTGGACTCCAATCTCTGCGGAGGAGGTGGTTCAGACACACATCCAAGGCCAGAGTGGGAGCGGGGCACAGGGCTGAGGGGATCCTCCCTCTGACACCTTCCAGGCATGGCTCATCAGTACAACTCCTCACTTACAAGCACCACATATCCACATGTTCAAAGGAGACCAGGCCCAGACCCAGACCCAGGGGACCTGCACTACCCATCCCCGCTCAGCCAGGGCTCACTTGGCTATGTCCCCAGCTTCTGAGCACACTTGTAAATGTTAGGCCCTGCCTTCTGCATCTGCCCCTGCTCCACACTTGGGTGACTGATACCCAAGCAAGCTGACCCCTTCAGAACCTACCCCTCACTGAGAGGGAGCACTGGGGTCACAGGGCAGCACTGTGACTTCAGGCTTCAGGAATCTGTCTAGACTGTATGATAATAAAAATCAAGTCGGCACCTGCCCTGGAGGCTGGCAGGTTCCCAGATCTTACCCACTAGGGCAAGGCTCACTCTCTGTTTTGCTTGTTTGTTTGTTTTTGTCTCGCACTTAGCCCAGGCTGGCCTTGAACTCACAGTCATCCCCCTGCCTCAGTCCCTCTGGCACCGGGATTACAGGCTTGAGCTACCACATCAGGCATGGCTGCCAGATAGAACTATATAGGACCATAGAAGACTGTATAGGACCATATAGGACCATAGAAGACCAGATGGGACCATAGAAGACCATATAGCTCCATATAGGACCATATAGACCCAGCCTTGCTATATAGGACTGCACAGGTAGCACAGACTTCACCTTCTTGTGATTTCCTGCCAACATCCATGAACTGCAATACCCTCTGGCAGCCCTGCCCTATGGGGAAACTGAGGGAGGGGAGCTGTGGGCATTGAGTGCCAGCCCAGCAGAAGGCCTGTGGGCACAAAAGACTCTAAGGTCTCAGCAGCTGACCATTCTGCAGCTTCCTTTGATCCTAGGAAGGCTAAAGATCATCACCAAGCAGGAATGAGCTAGCCTTGGCTACTTCCTTAACTGCCCTTACCCACAGGCCCTTCCTGTGGTGCTAATGGTCCCAGGCTCAGACCTCTGCCTTCTTCACTGCATCATGGTAACCAGAGGCCGTGTGGGGCTCAGCAGAGATCTATCCAGAACAATGGAAGGGACTCTGGAATCCAGGTCCCCTCCAGCAAGCACTTAGTGCCAGCACCAGCAGCGTCCTTGCCACAGAGTGGCTCAGGGTCTCAACTCCGTAGCCCGCTCACTTCCCACTAATTCTAGAACAATGCTTGTTCAAAGGCAGGAGACGTTAGATGCAAAGGGCTTACATCACAGCCAAGATCACAAAGCAAAGAAGGAGCCGTGCCATGACTCAAACCAAGTCCGCCTAACCTCAAAGCAATGGTTTCAGCCCCTGTGGTTACAACGTCCCTTCCCTCCCTCAGTCTCCCTGGCCTTACTGTAAGGGAACTTGCCACTTATCCTCTGATTAGAGAGACCTTTGGACCCTACTTTCTCTTGGGCCTTAGCACAACAAAGGTTCGGATAAGTCCCACAGGTAGAAACAACCCAAAACTTACTGGGCCCATTCCCTAAACCAATGTGGCAGGCCCTTTTCAGCACGGACACCTGTCACTCGTGAAAAACAAGTCCTCGAATACCTTGACACCACACAGACAGTAAGTAGCCTATCAGCATGTCTTCACGTAAGTGCACACATGTGTGCACACATATACTGTCTACTGTCCCTTGTTTCTTTTCTGAGCTGTCCCCAAGGCTATTAGCCAGCACAAGATGAGCCACTGAAGCCATTTAGGTTGTAGTGTTCCCCAGGGCCCCTCATCACAATCTCTGACACTTTCAGGCGACAGGTCCCCTGTGAGCTTGGCGGGCATTCAGGCTGATCCTGACTCCCTTTGCCTACAGTAGCAGTTCATGGGGAAACGACAGTGCCGTACCTGATTGGAAGCAATCCAGTCCATTACAGTGATCCAGTCCCCTAGCCAGCTAGGCTTATGTTCTAATCTCCAGCAACTAACACACTGGAGGAAGTGAGGAAAACGAGAGTTTGGGGATGTAGATGCTCAAAGCCCCCATGGAATCTTGGGGCAAACTGGAGAGTCCGAGAAACTACGGGAGAGGGAGTGGGGTAACACCTGGAGGACTCATATCTGTCATAAGTAGCCCCCTATGGGCTGAGGCCTGCACAGTCTAGGGACTCTGGTGCCGGCCCTGGTCGCTTCTTATCCCTGAGTGTTCTAAGCCAGGTCAAAGCCAAGTGTCACACAGTCACACAGTTGTATTCAATGAGCCACTGTGGACAGCCTTTTGAATTGGTACACAGTGTCAGCATCTGTCTCCCAGAGCCAGGTAGCAGCAGTTAGAGGTCACCTAAGCCTGGAATCTTGAACTAGCCTGCCTCTCAGTGAGCCTCAGTTTCCTACTTTGTCAATGGGCAACTACGACCCCTGTCCTCTGCGATGGGAGACTATGACCGCCGTTCTTGGCCAATTAAGGGTACATACGTTAGGGAAAGACCTACCTTTGAGCTGGCAATGAGGGACAAAGAGGAAGCATAGACCTGGCCAGACTTTCTTCCCTTTCAGACCACAGTTGTCTCCATGCCCCCTCGAAGTTCCCCTTTTCCCATCTGTTTTCTTGAGTTGCCCAAGGCCACCCACTGGCTTTCAGGGGGCTGCGCTTGCTGGCTCCCCTGAATCAGGCAGAATGCCCGTCTGTGGACTGCAGGATATTTCTGTTCCCAAGGTCAGCTACCAAACCTCCCTTTTCTCCTCCTTCTTCCTGGCCCAGAGGCTGCCAGCCCAGGGACACAAAGCCAGGCAGCTCCCAACTATGGCTGGATCCAAGGCCCCTGCAGGGAGGAGACCGGACACACTAACCAGAGCCCTCTCCCTGAGCACACAAAGGTTCTCTCGATCCTCTGTGACAAGCAGGTGCCTGCCCCTTCAGTAATACAGCTATACGTATATAATACAGATACAGCAATACAATAAAATGCTTCAGAAAGGCAGGGCTGGACTCAAAGCTTTTTGCGCAATTAATACATTTATGTGCTCGTCTCTCTGTGTAGCCCAGCCTGGCAATGAACTTCTAATTCTCCTGCCTCAGCCTCCCATGTGTTCAGATTACAGGCCTGAGCCGCCATTAACACATTTAATTTTCTTTAAAAACCCATGAGAAAAAGCCCATGACCCACTGAATAGATGACTGTGAGGCCCCTGGGAAGCCAAGTCACCCGCTAGGGTCACACAGTGAAGGGTGAAGCTTGCGTGGGAATCCAGACTAGCTCTAGAAGAAGCCAGCTCTTGAATGCAAAGCTTACCTGCTAGTGAGAGCCTCTCTTTAGAAGTCACAGTGAAATGGTCTCCTTGGGTTAAGCAGACTGCCATCTGCACAAGACCCCAATTCAAGGGTTTGCATGAACTTACCCAGGTGACAATGGATCTCAGCTCCTCTCTGGCTCTTCCCAAGCCTGTGTGTGATGTTTTCAGCTCTCCTTGTCCAATTATCCCCTACCACCCTTCTCCGAGACCTATGCTGTGACCACGGCTCCAGGCTACAGCTGAGACTCAAAAATGTTCAGCTACAGAGGGAGGGAGGGTGGCTACCCCTAACCACTTCCTGATGGCTCTCCAGGCTGTTTGCATCCCCTTAGAGGGCCAGCTATGATGGCCCCCAGGGTCCCGACAACCCACCACCATTATCTACATGTCAGTGTCAAAGGAGGGAGGAGGGAGGATGCAGGGTTACAGGAGAGGGAGGGAAGACAGGAGGCTGTGGAGGAAGGAAAGAAGATGGTGGGACGGGGGGACGGGGGGGGGGGGAGGGGAAGGGGAAGGAGTGTAGAAAAAGGACAGGAGCGAGAGTCTACCTGGCTTTCTTCTCCAGGCAAAAGTGACTGAATAAAATCTCCCTGTTTGCAGGCAGCAGACTACTTGAATAAGGGACACTTTCCCCTAGTACAGGGGGCTGAAAGCCTGGGGCCCCCAGTCACCACCCCCTTACTAGCGCTTCAAACAAAGGGGGCAGGCGGGAAGCTGGGCTGAGAAGCCGGGCCTCCAGCGCCAAGGGGGAGGAAGGGGCGCAGGTGACAGCAGCCCCTGGCAACCGTTGCCCTGGCAACCGTTGGCAGCTGCATGGCCTGCGTCACTGCCTGGCTTACAGCGCGGGCTCTCTAACTTGTCTGTACCCAAGCATGAGTGCTTCAACCTGAGGCTGCCTGGGCTCAAGCAAGTACTGGCAGGGACAAGGTGTGTTCACATGCAAGAAAGCAGTTCCTAGAGCATAAGGCATCCGTCTTGAGGGAACCCCAAAGCCCCAGAGCACCCAAGTTCTCTAGAGAAGCAGAAAGGTAGATTTTTGCATGAAATCTTCCAGTTAGTCTGCAACGATTTTTTTCCTTTGAGAGGAGAGGCTTGAGGGAAGGTCTTACAATGTAGTCTAGGCAAGTGTGCTGTTTGTGTCCCCTTAGAAGATCAGTGATGTATGATGCCCCCTTCCTAGGGTCCCTGATAACTCACCAACATTAGATATATGTCAGGGGAAAGAGGTAGGGGTACAGGGTTACAGGAGAGAGAACTTGTTTTCTTTCTGCCTCAACCTCAAGTTCTGAGATCAGAGATGTATACCACCACTTCTGACCCTCAGAATGACTGTAACACCAAGTGGTTTTAGAACAGGATGGGAGCAAGACCCTTGACCAGATGAATACCTGTTGGAGGCTGGCACTTGCTGCCTGTCTCCCTATGGCCTTGGCCACGAGCCAGGTGGCATACCCTCCAATCCCTACCATTGGCTGCATGAACAGAGTGTATGCCATTCTCCCCTGAAAACGCCAAGAGTCTGTCTCCTCTTGGAAGCCTTCCCAGACTGCCACAGCTCACCCATAATCCCCCTTTGTGAGCCAGCCTAGGCCTGAGGCTCCTCCTGCTTATCCTAGGGTTCCCAGGCTATGGAGGGAGTTTCTCGGCCCCTCTTTACCTGCCCAGGAAGAGAGCAGGACAGAGTTAAGGCTTCTGAAGGCTTGCACCCAGCACTGGGCATTTTAGAAGCCCATTTCTACTACTCTGTGGGGTGAACCTGGTTGAGCCCACGCTCAGACAGGACTCTAGAGTCTGAGGAGGGGATGTTATTGCTCAAGGCTACTTAGCTGGGAAGGGCAGGCAGGGTATGAAATCAGATCTCGGAGACTCTGAGAACCCATCTCGTCTAAGCTTGATCTGATTTCTAGACAGGGCACTCACTCCTTTCTAAGTGGATGCAGCTCTTACCTCTGTGATGCCTTTCTACCCAGTGAGTCCAAAGGGAGAGATATTCATCACATGGTGTCACCTCTAAGCTCCAAACTTGAGTGAGAAAAGAGAGGTGTCTAAAGGCCTCCGGCTCCAGTCAGAAGCAGATAAAGACTGAGTAGGGCTGGGGAGGCTGAGGCAGAGGGTCCCAGCCCTCCCATGAGCTGTGGCAAGCCTTTGCCCAGAGCACCACTGACTCTACTGGATCCCACACCTCAGGTGGAAGGGCTGGCTTGAGCCCTGGGAAAGGCAGCTGGGCTTGGAGCCCCGGGCACACTAGCCCAGTGCCTCCAGCCCATGGACCCCAGCCAGCAGGCTGCCTCGGTCAGCAGGCTACTATTGTCTCACTGCCAGAGCCTGGGGCTATTCAGGCTCTATTTTGGGCCTGGAGGAAGAGGAAAAGAAAGCAAAGAAAGGAGCTGCTGTCCTGGGCAGGGGGTGGGGGTGGGGTGGAGACACCTTCCCCTGCCTCCAGAGCGAGCTCCAAGGCCCAATGGCTGGGAAGGTAGCCATATTGGATCAAAGGACCCTGAGACCTCAAAGAAGCTGGCAGGGGTGCTGGAGTCCTGAGAACCCAGGGGGAGGGCATCCAGACCCTTAGCACACACTGGGTACTGAATCGCTACAGCAAGAAACCAGGGCACAGCCCCACATTCCCATCTGCAGCCCCCGAGCCTTTACCCATCCTCAACCATGAGAAACCTAACAGAGCTAGCAACTGCAGCCTGAGATAGTACCAACTCTGTTCTCACTGAGTTTCTCCGATGCTTCTGAGAAGAGGGGAAGAGGGGATCAGAAATGTCTTGTCAGATATCTGAGGCTCAAAGAGCAATACAGCTGTCCACACAAGTCAGCGACCCTGGTCTCACCTGTCACCCTCTCCCTCCTCACACTCACCAAGTCCAGTTGCACCCCAGGGCCTTTGCATATGCTTTCCCCACCCCCGCCATTGTGGGTACTAAGATCTCACCTCCGAATGGCCTTCTTGGACCTTCATTCATATGTCCCCTCTCCAGCAATGCCGTTTGTGACTCCCCAATTCAAAGTGACTTCTGTGTCCGTCAATGTGTCTCTAGTGACCTGTTCTACTTTGAGGGCCCTAGGTCATTTCTGAAGTGGCCTTGCAATTAGCTTGTTTACTATTCTTCAGTGGTATTTGCTATCCCTTTTTTTTTAAAGCTATTATTGCTATATATGTACGTGTTTGTTTCTCTGTGTATGTGTCTGTGTATATGAGCCCAGGTACTATGGAAGCCAGAGGTAGATGATCTCTATGTCTGGAGTCAAAAGTGGACTAGAGTGAGCTCCCTGATGTGAGTGCTGGGAACCAAAGTCCCCTGCTAGAGCAATGTTGGCTCTTAGCCACTGAGCTGTCTCTCTAATCCTGTCTGTCTGTCTGTCTGTCTGTCTGAGCACCTCTGACACCTCTGATGGTACAATGAGGGACCACGGCAGCTGCCCAGTGCAGCTAGTTGACCACATGAGCAAATGAAAAGAAAAATTGAGGCTCAGAGCCAGGCCACAGGCTCTGTCACCCCAACAGCTGATTCCCGATACTACAGATTCAGGCTAAAGACATCTGCTCAAGAGCAGGGCACTGAGCTGTCCCTGACCTCTGCCTAGGTTAGGAGTACATGCACCTCTACTGGGTATTGGGCCGGTACAGGGATCCCCAGACCATGCACAGCCTGAGAGTTGTGGGAATAAGAAACTCCAGGTTACACATCAGCTTAATAAAAGCTCTGAGAGACCCTAAAGCACCCAGGGTTTCTTCCCCCTGCCCCATCTCAGGGTGAGAGGGGCCCCACTCCAAAGGCTTCTGGATTGCATGATGTCTAAAATCCCACTGGCACCTGTAAACACGAAACCCTGGGTTTCTCTTCAGGCAGTGTTACCAACTTGTACCCTTCAAGGGCCCGCTGCTACAGTGTGGGACTAAAAGAGACCAGGAACAATCTTCAGTCACAAAGTTAGGTCACAGATTTATGTTGTATGTAGTGCTGGCTTCCTACAGGAAACCTGAGGTGGATCAGGAAGAAGTGGGCGCCGAGGGATAGGAACCCAGGGTAGGTGCCTCTGAAGACTAGGATTAGGCACACAGAGTCAGGTCACAGCAGGGACCACATGCCTGTGAGCCTCTTGATGTACCCCTGCCTCCACACCTCCACTGTTACCTGTAAGGAGGGATTTTTTTTTCCAATCACACGGTCAGCCAGCCGAGGAAACAGGCTTAGAAAGAAACTATTTGCCTAGGGCCATGGAGCTGGTAAAACTGGATCCCAATCCTGTCTGACTCCTTCATCTGTGTGTCTATGTACTCTTGCAGCAGGCCATCCTTGCACCAGCAGGGTCATACCACACCTCCCATGCCATTCAGCAGGGATGAAGATGGAGGCTCAGAGAAGTTTTACCAGAACCCCAAGGCCTCACGGCTGAGGGGACTGTGCCGGCCCAACCCTCTACACACACATGCTGTGTGAACACCACTGTCTTCACAGACCTCATTTACTTCAGCTTTGAACTCTGGTTCCCTTAGTAAGGGAACCAGAGATGAGACACCTGCCAGTGTTAAAACCCACAGCAGCGTCTCCAGGGAGATGTGCCAAGTATCTTCCCTAATCACAGCTAGGGAACCAGAATCCTCCTGTGCCAGGTTCAGATACTAGATGCTACCAGCAGGGATCCCAAGAGGATGGGGCAGACTTCTCTACTAGCTGGGATAAGTACAGCTTGCAGGAATCTGGCAAGAAGGTTCTTTTCTGCCCTGCCCACTGCCAACAAATCCAGCAAGGTAATATTCATAGCCAGTGTTGGGGAGGAGGAGCGGCAGCACGGACACCCTGCCCAGATTAGGGGCTATAGGAAGATCAAGAGACCCCCAGACCCTGCCGATGGCTGTGTGCCTTTCCTAACAAAAGAACCCCACTCACTCCCAGCTCCTCACATGCTGCTTAGAAAACACCCATGAAGATGTAGTGAGACGCACCAATGGGAGAGCTCGGTGCAGTGACCATCAAGGCAGTAGAACAACATTACGTCATTCACAGGTATCACCTGATGCACTAGAACTACCCACGTGCTGGGTGACCCTTGACAACACTAAAGGACATGGGCATTGGTACCATCCCCCCCGGGGTTGGAAAAGCTCATGGCTGGAAAGAAGAGTCTCACGAGCCCCCAGGTCCCTCCTAGATCTTCTCTGACTATTTGAATACTTCCAAGGATGGAGAGCTAACTACCTCCGGTGGGAACAAGTTTGATCACAGCAAATAAATGACCAGAGTCCAGGTCCCTGCTACCATGGACTGTTCAAGAACCTTCAACCTGCTTCATCATCTCTAAAACATGGGATTGAAAATTTCAGCCTCGGAGGACCAGAGTACCAAAGACAGAATGAGGGCTTTGAGCAGTGGAGTGGAGGCTACAGACAGAGCCAGGCTATCGGCCAAACCCAAGCCATTTGGCATGTGCCCAGATGATGCTACAACAGACAGGAATCAGGCCCAGGCTCAGTATGACTCAGCTGTCCTGACCAACCTCTGAGGTCCACCCCTCACACATGTCACACCAAAACAGGTGGGTCTGGACACCTGTCACCTACCACAAGGTCAGAAACTCAGGCTTTCAGAAATATAACTATACCCTGAAAACTGGACTCAGCTGGCAATGGCCATCCAACCCAGGCCCTAGGGAACAAGGGAACCCAGTACAAAACAAGAGTAACCATGGAGTGCTACTTAGGCCTCCAGCCTGGCCGGAACCCAGGCATCTTCTTTGAATCCAGGATGCTGGCCAAACAGTAGGCAATGCCTAAGAGTCACCTTCCCTTCTTTCTATGCCTTTTGCAAATGTGTCTTCCACTTCTTTCCCCTGCACTTGAAATTCTAAAGAGAAGCCTCAGCTAAATGACTGTAACGCTAACTGTGAAGTCATCTCTCTCTAAGACTGCAGAACCCAGGAAATCTGGTGACCCTAAGATAGTGTCAAAATGGGCTGCACTCTCACTACTACCAAGCATCTGTGAGTAGTGAACATAAGCCATAAACCACTGAGAGATTTCTCTGGCAGACAAGTAACGTCTGTCTAATGGGACATGGGAGTTCTAGAAGGTCAAAGTTAACAGTGTCCTTCTCCCAGGAAAAGGAGGATCAGACACGGTAGCTGGCAAAGACTGCTCATCATGTGTAGTCTGTCTGTCCACTGTCTTACTGCCATCCTCCCCAGACAAGAATGTCTGCACCCAAGGACCCCAGATGCAACTCTGAGGAACAGTCCCAAAGAAGATGGCTCTTGAATAAAACTGATTGGCTTTCAAGTGATACCCAGCAGGCAAGAGTCTGGCAGCATGATCCCAGGACTTAAAAAGCAGGGAGTCCCAGACAGGACGATCCTCAGAGCAGCAACCGGGACCCTGTCAGTGGAATATCTGAAGGCATGGGCTATCTATGGATTGAAGCCTTCCTGATGACATGACATCTTGACAAGGGGCAGACTGTTTCTCCGGGATAAACTCACTGCCACTCCCCCAAAGAAGGCTCCAGAATGGTACTACAAGCAGCACAGCACTTATAGAACTGGGAAGGAAGCACTTAATGTCTCATGGCGTTCAAGATGCCATTGTTACTCCTGTTTTAAAACTGAAGGACACCAGGGGATAGGATGCTTAACACGCCCATCCAAATTCACACAGCTGCAGGCGCTGAGATGGAACCAGGCAGACCCAGAGCCCACCCAGAGCCTACACTCCTAACCACCTACCTGATCTACACCAGGGCACTGCCAAAGTGGGCAACAGAGAAGGTCTGGGGCAGATTAAGCCTATTCCTCCTGGGCCTTAGCAACCTATGGCTATTCTCTCACTCCCCACAGTGCATCTTGGAGATTCAAGTATCTTCATCCTCGCCTTACTGCAAATGAGACTCAGAGCAACTAAGTTACTTGCCAAACATAGCAGCTCCTACTTGTAATCTCAGCACTTGGGAGGCTAAGGTGAGAAGACCATGAGTTTGACGCCAGCCTTGGCTATCAGTAATACCCTGTGTGAAGAAGCAAAAGGAAGAACAAGATTGAAGAGGAGGAGGGGGAGAGAGGAAAGGGGACAGGATGACGGAGAGGGGAGGAGAGCACAGTGCTACTTGCTCAAGGTTACTCTTCCAGGATCTAAACTTAGTTGGGATTCAAGCACCCCTGAGTAGCCAAGCAGGGCTTACTGAGGACTCGCAAAGGTTCAGCATGCTGGTTGTAACCTTTGTAGCCCATACTGTCCTGTGTTCTAGCAACAAATCTTACGAGAGATGGGTCTGGTTCTTTCCACTCACAGGCAGGGAAGCTGAGGCCCAGGGTAGAAGTGATCATTGGCAGTGTAACAACATGAATCTCTGGTGGTCACCTACTTTCTGCCTCCAGGCAGATATTGCTGGAAGGAGGGGGAGGACAGAGGCTTGGGGGACAGAAGTGTGGGATGAAGAAGCAGTAAGGAGAGTTCTCCATCTCATCACTCTGGATTCAAAGTGGCCCTGAAATGGGGAAGGCAGGCCGAAGCTATTAGCCACAGAACCATGGACCCATCAGGGGACTGGGAGAGCCAGTCCCTCATCCCCAGCACATCTCCCATTAGTGCAGAGAGGACGGCCTGCTGATGTCAGATGCTCTGCCAGCTTCTCAGCACCAAGCTCTTATCTCTGCCTGCCTGGAACTGTACTCCACACATCACCAAGGGCAGTGCCAGCCCAGGAGCCTGGTGCCCAACCATACTAACCTTGCTGCCAACACAGATCAGACTAGTCGGGGGCAAGCTGACTCGTTCCAACGTCCAGCTCCCCCATAGGCCTTGGAGATAAGAAGTGACGTCTCTGACTCCAGTATGTCTATCCATCCAATGGAAGCCAGAAAGACAAATGCTAACTTTCCATGATTCAAGTGCTATTCTTGAGTGTTTTCATGTTAACTCTGCGACGCTTAGAGCAGGCCCCTGAAGATACAGTTAATGACGAGGAAACAGAGGCACATGCCCAGGCCCATACAACCAGAAAGCAATACAACCAAGTCCTCTTTGAGCAAGTCTGCCTGAATCCCATCACCAAATGCATGGGCTTGCCAGGGGCAGGGCATGGGCACATGCCCTCCTACAACTAACTTAGAACCCAGACAAGGACCTTCTTGCTTCCCAAGAGAGGCAGAAAACAACAGTAAGACATGGAGCCCCAAAGATTTAGATCCCTCAGCAGGGAAGCCTCCTCACCCCCCCATTTCTTGTCTCTAAAGTAAGCACTGAGACCAGCATGGAAGGTTCAGGATTGTTCTAGTCGAGGCTGGGCTTCCAGGGAACCTGGAGAGTTTGGAGTACATGGGGCCCTGACAGTGTCTCAGACCACCTCATGCTAAGCAAGCTAGTGATTAGCAGTGGACTACCCTTAGTCCCTCTCCTTAGCAACTCAGGCCTGATCTTAGAATCTACAGGCTCTCCCAGGGGCCCCCAGCAACTCCAGATGGGGCTGGAGGTCCAGAGCCTGGAGCAGAGACAAGCTCTCAGCCGAGCAAGGGATGGTTTGCCAGCGCTCCACCCACTGCATCTGAGAGGCCCCTTTGTGCCAGCCCTGCCCCACCCCCTACTTGCCATCTGCCAGGTCCCTGGAGGCTGGTCACCCTCGGCTGCTGGGTGCATTCACATGATGCCCCCATCTGATGTGAGTCAGAAAGTAGGGCCACCCTGAGGACCTCCACCCTGAGGGGGAAGGGTGCAATACTGAGGTCTGGATTGTTGTCACACATGCCCCAAGCTCCCCACCAGCACCTCTAATGTTGTCACACATCCCACCACCTCCCCACCAACACCTCTAACACCCTTATCAGGGCCCTGCCCCTTCCCCTACTGACTAAAAGCTCACCCTGCATCCTGAATCCCAGTGAGGCCTCAGCATCCACTAGACAGGAGATCATCCACAGTGGCCCCTTCATGGCTGTCCTGTCCATGTCTCTTCCTTGTCTATGAGAATCCTGATGAGCAGGCCATCCCCACAGAACCCTCTATCCCGTCATAACTCTGTCTGCTCTCTTTATTTCCCTTCCTTGTGGCTGAACTATCAATTCCACTTCTTTTCCCTTAGCCAGGAAGCCACCCCTAAGCCTGAGGCTCAACAGAGCCGCCAGGGGCTGAGCAGCCAGGTCAGAGCCATAGTGCTCATCCTCTGAGCTGCTCACCCTCCTGCCCGATCCTCTCACCATCGCTTCCCAATGCACAGGAGATAGAGACCCTCTGAGGTGACCCTCTGGTGTGCCAAAGTGGCCCATGTCAGACTGCAGTTCTGTGGCTGGCCCCATGCCTCTGGCCCCATGCCTCTGAACTTTCATTGTTCCCCCCAAATTCTCCCCATATTATATTCTCTGTCATGAACATTCCACCCTTCTAGGCCCGGACACCACCCCTCCTTCTTCCCTTCTGCCCACTTTAAGGCCAGACTCACTCTCCTCCTTTCTCACAGTCCCAGAGCTCCTGCCATCTCCTCCCGCTCTGCGATCAGACCTCCTCAGCAGCCTGTCTCTTAACAGGTTGGTGGTGGCACATACAACCTCCTAACCAAAGATCGTACCAGGAAGCAGGATCCCCCTGCCCCGGATTCTAGGAGCCAAGTCCTCAGGCCACATGGAAGCACAGTGGCTAGGGTTACCCTCATGCCAATTTAGCAACCCAGAGGAGACAGACCAGTTGAAGTGACTTTGACCAAGCTGGGATGCATCTCAAGTTCCTGGGGGCTCTAAGAGCAAAAGGAGATGAAAGTCTGGCCCCCAAAGCTACTATAGACTCTGAACAGGGCAGGGAAGACCACACAGGGATTGGTCTGCACTCTGGGGACCCCTTGGCTGCCTGCAGCTCCCAATGACCAGAGCTTGCCCTGTCAGTGGTCTCCGACTCCTGGGGAGGAGGGGGGGGGTCCAGGGAGAGAGCAGTCTGCAAGTTCCAGCTGACCTTGTCTGTTTCATTGCTCACTGTGCAATGGACAACAGGGAAGAGCACACAGTAGGCACTTAATGCTTCAAACCAGCAACCTCCCTTGGCCCTCTGAAGTAGGCATAGGATTTATCTACCTATGTCGCTCACCCCATGCCATGGTGGCCCAGGTGGAAAAGGGGTTCTGCCTCTATTCAACACCCCCCCCTCAGTAAAACGAACCCCTAAGAGGCCCTAACGGTCACCACACACAGATGGCTGGTTGGAGAGTGGGGAAAACAGGAACCCTGCCCCCATTTCCTACACCAGGGGTTAGGGGACTGAGGTCCTATCAGGTCCAAGCAGCTGGGGGCCCCCGAGGTCTGTGGTTAGTAGGTAAGGAACTCTTGGTGCCTTGGCCTCGTGTCCCAGGACCCTCATTCCAGGTGCCTCCTGTTCAGACCAATGTTGCACTGTGCTTTCGTTCCTTGGTCAAAAGTTGTTAGAGTGCCCTGATTCTCTAGGGGAACCTGTCCTGTCCCTAAGGGAATCTATAGGGAAGGCCACCATCAGGGGCACCATGCTCAGTCTACCACAGTGACCTCTTCCGGAGCCTGGCTCTCCGTCTTTGGACTTGCTGTGTGAACTCAGATAAGCTGCCTGCCCACTCAGAGTCTCCCAACTCCCACAGGGCTTCTTCGTAGCCCAGGCAAGCCTTGAACTTGACAGCCTCCTACCTCTACCTCCCCAAATACTGGGATTACAGGTGTCAGCCTAAGGCTGAGAACAGCCAGTCTATCAAAATGTATAGAGCGCTGCGGGCACACTGCTGGACCTAAGACTGCTCCATACCAGTGGAGGCTGGGTTTCCCAAATACCCAACAACTAATGGTTCCAAAAGTTCTGGTCCTTCTGACCCCATTCTCTTTCAAGGCAGCTCTCAGCTTACACACATCTTTACCCCTGCAGTGTACTAACCCCCACCCCAAGATCCCTTGCCATTCTACACTCTCTACTTAGCCACATTCCCCCCCCCCCTTCTCCTCCCACCCACTGGCCACCCTTAGTCTGGTACCTGGTGCCAGGTGGTGGGTTCTGGAAGGAACCAGGCAGCTGGACCACCTTTGAGGATTCACCTCCAACGCGGAATCTTGCAGTCTGGGTCTCTGGTAAGAGTGTGTGTGAGAGCTAGCAAGTGCACTGGCTGCGGGTGGGGGAGGCTTTGGGGAGGCTCCTACCAGCCAGCAGCCCCTTTCCTATAGTAGAGACGAGGCGGCAGCAGCCTGTGTGGAGCCGGAGAACTCTGAGAACCGGGGGAGGGCCGGGACTCCCTCCTGCCCTAGCTCAGCTCCTCCCTTCAGGCTGGAGATGAGGCTGCCTAACTGTGAGTCATGACTTTCTCAGAGGGAGGCAGGAGGAGGCAGGGCTGACTGACAGAGGTGAGGCGGGACCCTGGGGGATGCCCATGACTCAAGCCTGGCAAGTGGGGACCTGGGTCTCTCCTCTCATCATCCCAGCACCCTGGTGCCAGTTTCAAAAATGGGTATGGGCTGGGATGAGTGTGTCTCCTCGCATACACAACCCCCATTATTAAGTCCCTGGGGGCTGCTCCCCTGAAGTTTTTTCAAAGAAACCAGTTTGTCATGGCAACAGGCTACTCAAATGCTGCTACCCCCTCCTCCAGGCCCAGCCAGCCAACAACTATCCCTTCCTGAAGGACAGTCTAACCTCCGTGGCAGCAGGCAGAGCCAGCGCTGACTGGCAGAGCGGAAGGCACTCCAAGAGGAAGGGGGTGTCAGGCCGCCTGGCTGGAGGCCATACGAGGCTGACTGCTGACCTAGGTCTCTGAGCGTCTTCCCAGCAGGGAGCCAGATCACTCTCCCTCAGCCTCAACCTTTCAAAACTCATATCCTGGACCCTGAGACCCCCAGGGACTTCTGGAAATAGCCTTTTTTAGTCTGTCAGCTGAGCCAAATGGGAAACTGAGGCCCAGGTAAAGAGCCTTTCCAAAACCTCAGAAAGAGCAATTTGGAAATGGGCCAACACCATCATGCCCACTCTGGCTGCTGACTGCTGGCTGTTCTGCCCGAGGTTCACTGGTCCTGCACAGCTGGGGGGCTGGGGGGGGGAGAAGGCGTGGGGTGGGAGTGTTTTTGGATAAGCATGGCCCTCCAGAGTGAAGGATCCTGTCTTTGCTCTCCCATACTCCTCCATATTGTGTGAGCAAACTGAAGTGCCATGAGGATTTCACAACCTAATGAGGGCAAGTGGCAACAATAACAATAATGGCGGTAACAGAATAACAGCAATCACACCAGCAGCGTTCCAGGCTTCCCTCCTCCCTGCCTCCCAGCACCTGGCCAGACAATTAATGAGTCTCAAGGAATTCTCGAGTAATGTGGTAATGAAGAAGAGAGCAAGGAAGAGAGAGAGAGACTTGCTCAGGGAAGGTAATTAACTTCTTCAAGGTCTCCTAGCTGGGGAAGTAGAGGGGTCAGGCAGGAGCCCAGTGGCCCACTGGACACCACCACCACAACATGAGATGAGACATCAGAGACAACCAGCGACTTCTCCAAGGCCACACGACTAAGATGCAGCTGGATCTCTGGCTCTCAGCAAACATCCAGCAGGTACAGGTCCCCATCATCTCCACCAGGTCCCCGCCGTACAGAAGAGGCTCATGTATAAAGAAGGCAAGGGGCTCTCAGCCACACCCTTCAAAGCCTGGGTATGGACCAAATGGCTCTAGAGCCCTGGCTGGATATTGGAGGAGAAGACAAGAAGTTCAAGAAAAAGAGACCCTCAGAAGAGTCTTCTAGGGGACAGCATCAGGAGTGGAGAGGTGGGGAGAGCTATTTTTGAAGGAAATGGGGCCAGATAGTAGAAGATTTTGAATGAATGGGACTGGGGGGCTAATTCAAGGTACAGGGGGCTCTCAGAAGGTGTTTGAGCACAGGAAGGATACCTGTGCTCGGCGCTCAAATTAGGAAAATACACCAGAAGCCTCAGATTTCAGATGTGCCCCAGATCTGTCCCATAAGAAGCTAAAATTTCATAGGATTCCCAGGTGGTTATGGTGTTTGGTAAAGCTTAAGTAGATCTGTCTCTCCTCTAAGAACTTGGCTGGGTGGGTGTGGGGTGAGAAGTGTGGACAGGTCGGGGAGGGGCTCAGGCCGGGGCCTTGAAGATGGAGACAGAGGAAAGCTGGGGTGAAGACTCTCATCCAAAGGACCAGAATCAAGGCTGGGGAGAGCCAAACAGGGAAAGGGGAAGTATCAAAAGCATCCCTGATATGTACAGGCAGGGGTGGGGTGCAGATCCGGGAGGCGAGAAAAGGCTGTCCTAATGCAAGGTTGGTTGGATGCGGGTGCATCTGCATCCTTAGGAAACATGTCCTCTCTGGTTTCCATAGCTACCAGAAGCACAATGCCGGGGCTCAGCCAGCAAATGGCTGCTCCACAAGGAGGGTTGTGGGATTACAGGCTGGTGACAGAGCCAGCATGGAGTGGGGAGCACAGGAAGCTGATGGGTGCCCCTTCTTTATAAGAAATGGAAGAGAGACAATACTGATGCTGATCCCTGGCCAACTGGCTACAGCAGACTCAGCCAGCTGGTGACTTGGGCAAGCATCTCTACCCAGCCACCCCTTGGCTGTCAGTCGAAGACAAAGAAACAATGCCTGCTCCTTGGGCACTAAGGAGAGACCTTCAGGGACACACTAACCCCAACCCCGGGATATGAATAAGAAAGCAACAAGGAGTGCTGTTTGCTGGGGCTGCTGCCTGAGGCCCGACCCTGCTTAGCTCCTGAGATCAGACACGATCGGGAGCATTCGGGGTGGTATGGCTGTAGACCCTCAATCTCTGTCTAATCTGATAGAACAGGCTACACCAGCCAGCCTTGTCAAGGGGCCTGGAAACCCACTGCCTGATCAGAGGTGGGCTTTTAACTTTACAAAAAGAGTTCAAGTACAGGCTCCTCTTGCAAGCTCGGTGTCCGTGTATATTTTAGACCACAATACCCAGCACTCTGATGCTAACAGGAACACAAGACCACAAAGCGCCAGCCTGTGAACATCCAGTGTCCCTTCTATACAATAGGAATGCCTGGTCCATTTTCCAGAGATGGAAACTGAGGCACAGAAAAGGGGACCTTCCCAAAGCCACCCCACAGCCCTGTAGCCCGTAACACAGAAGATGAGCTAGAGCTATGCTCCCAGCCACCTCCCTTCTCCCTTCATTCCCGTGGGAAAGCCTCCTGCCCACAAGCGTGGGGGAAGCCACAGCCCCGTGATAACGCCACCTCCCGTCACGTCGCCCCAGGGTCCAGCAAGGATGGGGGTGACTCCATGTGACTCAGCCACACTCACAAAGGCAGCTGTGTGCCGGTGCCCGGGACAGCCTGCCCCACTGGGGGCAACCCCTTCCCCTAGCAGGGGAGGAGTAAGAAACTATGGCTGGTCCAAGAGGAGGGGAAACAGGGGCCTCTCTTAGCCATTAAAGTGGGCTGGAATCGGGGGGATTCAAGCCTGGACTTGGGGTTTAAGGACATCATACCAGATAAAGTAGAATAAAGGCCCAGGCCAGGATGTGAGCTGAGTCTGCCCAAGTCAAGTTTGCCTGTTTTCTGAGCCCTTATTTGGAATCTATTACTAGGTCCTTGGGGATGAAGCCAAGCAGGTGCCACGCCTACATTTACCTGCCTCAGATTTCCAAAGCCCTAGGGATGTGGTCTGGGGAGAGTCACACCTCCCAGATGCTAGCAGAAATTCTTTAATCCCCTCCTGGCCACAGCACTGTCGCTCTTCACCCCTTGCTTCAAATAGCAGTGGTACATTTGTCATATGCCATAAGTGGCTGGTGTTTTCTCCTCCAGCCCTGCCAAGGGGCCTCTGTTTACACTAGGAGAGGGAAGGAGACCCTTAGCCTAGTGTCATGGCTGGAACCAGGGTTCAGCCTTTGGGCCAGTCCCTTCCTCCAGGTCTCTCTTTCTGGTCCCAATGATGTTTGATCGCATGCCAACAAGAAATGGCCTTAGTCCCTGGCATGAGCACACAACCTTTCTCCCTGTGCTCACCTTGTCCCTGCCTGCAGGGAAAGGCCAATCCAGTGTCTTGTTCCCTAGCCAAGTTCATGCTGGCTGCCTCCAAGGCCACCCCCCACTGAATGCCCTCAGAGGTGGGCATGCCTGGGTGCCCAGCTACCTGAGACAGGCAAACTGGATAAGAACTCCCTGTTCATGTTGTAGCATGACGGAATGTCTGACCCTCAGCTTAGCCACCCCCACTCCAAGAGCCCTCCAGCAGGAGGGCTGGATCCAGCCAGATCTTGCTCAGAGAGTCAAGTTGTCCATACCCCTACCTCTCAGCATTCAGAAGCCCCTGAGCTCAGGGCAAAGACCAGCACTTTAAACAAGCCCTCACCAATCCTGTCACAAGTCTGGCGCCTGTCCTTCAGGATCCAGAGGCTTAGGATCCTCCTGTGAGACCCTACCCATCTCTGAACAGAGGTTCCCTCTGCAGCCCAGGTGATCAGCGGGAGTTGTCACAACGAGGTCTTCCTGCTCTGCCTCTTCAGGGTGTGACTCTCTGAACTGTACTTTGTTCAGAAGCAGCCTGGCCCAGGGGAGTCACTGAATGAGGCTCCAAACCATTCTCCTCGATGCCCCCAAAGCCATCCATAACTGCCTTGGGAGTCTAGAATCAAGTTGCTGGGCTTTGATCTTTCTGTGCCTCAGTGTCCTCATCTGTAAAATGGGTATAGCACCCTCCTGACCACTGGGTTTGCTCTTGAGCACGTGTTGAAGTATATGCATGTGTGCATGTTTATATGTACATGTGCATGGAGGCCAGAAGTCAGCTCCAGTATGTGTGTGTGTCTTCCTCCATCTTATATGTTAAATGTTTTAGGAATTAGGTTGTGTGTGTGTGTGTGTGTGTGTGTGTGTGTGCGCACACAAAAGAAAACTCACAGAAGTTGGTTCTCTCCTTGCCTCATGTGGGAGCCAGAGATCTAACTCAGGTCATCAGACTTCACAAGGAAAGTCCTTTAGCCTAAACACCTTGCTGATCCCTCAAATTACTTTTTGTGACAGAGTCTCTCACGGAACCTGGAGCTCTCTGATTCAGCTATACTTGCTGGACAGCAAGCCTGGAGATCCTCCTGTCTCTGCCTCTCTGGGGTACAGACAAACCACCAAGCTCGGCTTTTTAATGTGGTGCTGGAGAATCCAAATCCAGGCCTCCCTGCTTCCACAGCAAGCATGACACCAACTGAGTTATCTCCCTAGCCCCATGAGTCTGCTCCAAAAATGTCTCCAGTGTGCAGGAACAGAGGGACTTCGACACTCTTCAGAAGCCACCCTGCCTCAGCTAGAGAGCTGGACCTGGTCTGAGGTGACAAGCATTCCCCCAAAAGGCCATGTCAGCTGCTGTCAACTGTTCCACACTTGTGCCCAGTCTATGCTGCCCCTCCCTGGGTCCTGTCCCGAGGTTTGAGTGGCAGCTGCTCTCGACACCAGAATTGGTCCAGCTGTCTCTGGCCAAGCAGAGAGGTATTATCTTATCTGTGCCAAAGCAGGCAAGGAAAGCCCAGAGAGGTTTAGTGACATCCCACAAGACAGTACAGCTCTGTACAAAGGATGGGTAAGACATGCTCCATCTTGAGGAGAACACTATGCCCGGTCACTCACTGCCACTCTCCAGGACGGGAATCTTGGCTGTGCCCTCATGTGTGCCCACATCCCCTTCTCAATACATACACAGCACAGATGTTTTGAGATGTTGGCTGGGGGAGACTCACTTGGGAATTCACAAAGACACTCAGTTTCCTCACCCAAAATCCCAGTAGGCCACCACCACCTCCTCCCCTTTTCCCTCCCCCTTTCTTTCAAGACAGCATCTCTCCATGGCTAGCCTGGGACTCAAAATGGATCTGCCTCAGCTACCCTAGTGTAGAGATTACACCCCACCCATCCCCAGCACTTCTCTTTTGATATAACAAAGAGCTGGAATCCTAAGTACTTTGTAGAAATCCCACAGAGCATGGGGCCCCCTAGCCTCAGGAGACACCCCCAACACCTCCTGCCTTCTGCATGCCCCTCTGCCCAGCAGTCAGGGAAACCCCCGGGGTCTCCCACTAAGTGCTGGTGCAGGTGGCGCAGGCGGCATAATGGAGTGATAACAGATGCTCATTAGCAGGGACCCACCGTGCAGCCCACATGCCTCAGGGAGCCAGACTGGCAGAGGCAAAGCAGTGGCGCCAGCCGCCCACCTTTGTCTGGTTGAGTGGGGGCCGTGAACTAGAGCTGGGGGCTGGGCACTGGGGCTTTAGAAGCAGTATTTGATTTGACATTTGGGGCCCGGTCTATCTCTATCATGGTACAGCTAGGGACATGGGTCCAGTTGGAGGAATGCCAGGGTCCCACCAGCGGTCACGGCAAGCCCGAACTTTTTCCTATCTGGGTACATTTTTGTGGCCACCATGTAGGAAAAGCAGCTGCTAGGAGGGGTGCACCTTTGAGTAGACTCTTGCAGATGGGGTGACAAACACGGGCTGACAGGCAAGGGGACCTGTGGCTGGCAGCAGCAGAGACGGACACGCATGAGTTCTGCCTTTTTGCTGGCTTACCAGGAAAGGCTGCCTGCCTCTTCCTCCTCAAAAGTCAAACAACCAGAATGGGCTGCGGCTAAACTGGTTCGCCGGGGGAACTTAGGAGGAAACTGCTTGGGGAGCATTAGGGACGAAGGGGAAAATGGGTTCATGCCGTCAGTCCTCATCCACACGCTAAGGTCCACGCTTCACCCTGGCCCCCATGGCAGTGGTGCCCTTCTGAGCAAAGAGGGACACACCTCACACCCTGCCAACACGTTCCAGTGCCCCCTCGTGAGCATGCCCAGCCCACACTCTGAGAGCAAGGAGTATCCTAGAAACAGCTAGAACCTCTAACTCAGTCGACCTCTGGGAGACGCGATCCAGCACACTCACGAGAACTCCCAAGCACTGTGCTGAACCTGAGACCAAGGTCAAACGGGCTGGGCCAGGCCATACCTGCTGCCCTCGCTTACCTCCGTCTCCCATTCTGAGCTGCAGCGTCTTACGTCCAAGCCTAGGCAAGCTCTTCTGTTGTCAGCTTTTGCTGCTGATGCCTCCTCCTCCTCCTCCTCCTTCCAGGTGCCCAGCACCTAGTCTGAGCCTGTCTGGGCAGCTGTGAACCCAATCCAGGTGAGGCTCCGCCTACCGGTCTAGCTTCCGGTGCCAAGTGCCCTCGAACACTCCCAGGTTTCCTGGAGAGGTTTGACAGGGTCTTCAGCTTCCACAAACTTTTGGCATCTCTTCCCTAGACAATAAGAGCTGCCCGTGGGAGGCCGGAATCCCGTTGTCTCTGGGCTCCTAAGACCCTTTGAGGCTGTGGGAGGCATGCTGCCACGCCCACACACACCTGCAAACTGCCAGCCCTTTGTGGCTTCTCCAGCCTCTTCTGAGCCATATCCTGTCTGCAGCGCTATACAAACCAGCCACAGGCTGGATGCAGGAGGGCTCCAGGGCTGTGGGTGGGGTTCTCAAAATGTCCTGCTGGACTAAGGTGGAATCAGGGCAGGCAGAGGGTGAGGGGACAGGAACCGGAGCTTTTTGCTAGGGATGGGTGGTGGCAGGCTGCCCCAGGTATCTTGGGAGGGTGCCAAGGGGAGAAGTCCAGGCAAGCTCCACCCTGCAATGGAGAGAGGCCCTGTGCATGCACCTCCTTCAGACCCTGCCACCCAGCTCATTTTCAGCGTTTTTGCAATCAGGCACCAGTATCGGGGCGAACTGTGTGTGGGTCCTTCTGATGCATACCCAGCTCCCAACATAGAGAGACCTGCTGGCTGAGCCATACTTTCTTCAGGAAGCCGACCCAAGCAGAAGCTGAGCCTCTGAACAAGGGGTATGAAACACTGTTGTGAGCCAGGTTCATGGGATTGTCACTCCCGTAGAATTTACCTCGGAAACCCCCCCACCCGCAGTCCGTTGTGTTTCTTGCGCCACAGATCAGTCCCCCTGCTTGTCTTGTCTATGAACTTCAGCAGTTACCAGGGCAGGGCCAGAATCCGGTCTGGTCTAGAGGAAAGATGCATGACTAGTGAGTGGATAAGAAAAGAAGATGGTTTGATAGGTGGATGGACAGATGGACCAGAGGATGGATTCCATCGCATGTTTGTGGAAAGCCTACTGTGTTCCAGGCACCATGCAGGGCATAGAAGAGACAGCTCCATACACTAAAATACAAGCCATATGCTAAAATCCCTGCCCGCTCAGAGCTGCAGGGATATAGATCATAAATTACCAAGCAATAAATATGAAATCTATCCAGAACTATAGTAAGATTAATGGGGAGAAAATATGGTCAGAGGAGTCGATAAAGGAGCAGGGTTAGATTCTCAGTGAAAAATGAAGCTTGTGTATAGACAGAATCCAAGGAGGTAGCCTATGGGGTACCCAGAGCAGAGCACTCTAGTGGACAGAAGAGCCTGTGCAAAGGCCCTGGGGTCAGTGATCCTGACTTACGGGATGAGGAGGAGGTTGCTCACTGCTGTGCAGCTGAATGAAGGAACCAAAGGCACAGACAAGGCCACAGAGGAGAAGGATGGCAGATGAAGGGGTGGGATCTCGAAAGGGAGGACCAGCCCCCTGAGATGACACAAGCACCTGTCTGCTGGCAACAACTCTGCACAGGCCCAGCTGAGACCCTCAATCCTACAAAAACCCCTTCCACATGTGAACTCCTGGCTACAGGGTGGGCATGCACAATTCCTCTGCCCAGCACAAGCTAGATCTCTAGAGCTGAGCAGATGGGGGTGGGGAGGAGCCAAGGAAGATTAATGTCAAAGAGAGGGCCCACAGGAAAAGCCTGACTACAGTTCCCCATGGCCCCAGAGACACCGTCTGCCCCGATAAGGACACAGGGGAGTCCCAATGATTTCCTGTATGCCCACCGGTGACTCCCTAACTTGTGACACCCACACTTCACATCCTCCCCTGTGTCCTCCGGGGCCCAGCATGTGATATAACTACCATTCTGTTACCTAATAACAAGGACTGGTGCTAGAATCCCAGTCTTGAGCCCCCTTTCGCTGGGTTTTCTTGGAAAGGTTGCTTAACCTCTCTGTGCCTCAAGTCATCTATCAAATGGGGACCCCTGCTTTTGCCCCTGCTTGCCCTCCAAAAATAGCAAGAGTTGGAAAGTTCAGTGTGCCCTGGCAGTGTGGGCACCATGGAGCATTTGTGAGTCTGGAGGCATGGTCTCCTGGTGACCCAGAACACCCCCTAGGATAGTGGGCTGAGGAAATGAAATGTAACAAGAGCCCATCCAAGTTTCAGACTTGCCAACTGCAGAGATGGACTGTAACCACTGTGATCGGGCAACCAGCCCAGAGCCAAATGCACACTGACTCCTCCCTCATTCTGGAGGTAATAGCTACCTGGGACTGAGGGGCCCAGGAACAGGCTTGAAGTCACACCCAGGCAGTTGAACTCCTCACTGACAACAGAGAAAAGAATACAGATCCCTTCCCTTCCTGGGGACTCTGTACCTGGTAAGAAGGCGAGAGCGTCCCCAGGTCTGTACCTCATGCTTTCAAGCTAAGTTTCCATGTTCTCTCTCAGAGCTGGTGGAGCCCACAAGGTCAGGGGGTGAGCTCCCCATCTCCGTGGAAAGCCATGGCTGAGCTCATCTTGGACCTTGAGAAGGTGCTGGCTTCACCCACGGTGACAGGCGTGAACTCTGGCAGGGCTTCTGACTTGGGCCATTTTTCACTAGTTCCTGTATTTATCCACTGAGCTAATATTTGCCTAGTAAGTACTAGGTGCCCCGGCCTCTCTGGTTCAGAAAACAAACACCCTGTGGGCCGGGCAGTAGAAAAGATGAGGTGGGGGTGGGGTAGGGGGTGGGGGTGGGGATGCTGGATCAGACTGCCTGAAGCCCAGCCCCACCTGCTGTTCAGTCACCCTCTCAGCCTCAGTGTGTGTGCACAGCAGGTGTTAGGGGCACCTATCCAGGCTGTGTCCCTGGGAAGACACTCAATCCCTCTGGACAATGGCTGACACATGTTTAAATGCCCCATAAACGCTCCCTATCCCCAGTGCAGAGCAGAAGTTAAGTTACTGGCTTTTGGCCACCCTCCATGTGTGCTCAGTGCTGTTCCTGCTACTGAATGGAAGGGGATCCCCACTCTTTCCAGTGACAAGGACTGTCTCCCTATGGCTACCCTGGCGGAAGTCATTCTTCGTGGCAATGTGGGTGTGTGAGCTCACTGCTCCAGAGCCCATGCTGGGCTGCCTCACCAATGCTCTGCAGAAAAGAGTCGGGATGGGTAGCTGATGGCTCTGCCTAGCCCTTGGTGAGTTTATGGTAAGCCCGGTGTGGTGACTGTCATCCCAGCAAGAGGCTGAGGCAAGAATATGGAGCGTTCAAGGCCATGCCGGGCTGTGCAGCAGACCCTGACTCAGCTAAGTTCTCAGTGAGCTCATTCGCAGCAGCTTGGTGTCCTTTTGATGGAGGTCAAGTCTGGCAACTAGGTCCCCCCATACAGAGTCATTCATCTGTGCCCAGTCTCTAGCCAGGAAACCCCCTGTTGTGGTCTGAGCATTTGCCACCCAGTAACACTTCAGTATCTCGCAGCTAGAGCCTTTCTCGGACCCACAGAAAATAGGGGACAATGAGAAGTCCATCCTGACTTGTTTTCAAGTGGGTCACATGAGGAGATGGAGTGGGGGAGGTGGGTACTGCTGGAAGGCACACCGATGCCAGCAGTCAGCAGACCCAAGAGTAAGATCTGCCCTGTTTTTTTTTTTTTTTTTTTTTTTTTTACAGGCAAGAGAGATGCACCTGTGCTGCTCCACTGTGAGTTGACACTACCGGGCCACATCCTCAGTGTTCCGTGACACTGTTCTTCTCTGGGTCGGTCCTGTGTCTTGAGGTGACTGAGTCACATTTGCGGCCCTCACCCTCCCCTCAGCCTGGAGTTGGCATTCATGAGCCCACTAGACAGACACAGGAAACTGGGGGAAACTAAATGTCACATCTGGGTCCCCAGCAAAAAAGCATAGAAGGCCCCAAAGAAGGGTTCCACCCACACAGGGGACCCACTTTTCATCTCTCCTCTGCCAAGGAAACTCTGCCCATCCTCTCTCTCCCTTAACCCCCCTGTGTAAGAAGTTAGCTCTTTCCCTGGCGACCCCCACAAAGTTCCACATCCTTTTACCTGTAAGAACATTCGGCACCTTGGAGTCCCTGTGTGTTCAGGTCCCATCCAAACACTGAGTCTCTGGGTGGTATTTGGATTGTGTCCAGGGATTGTGGACCAGGAGGCTGAGACCCAAATGTAACTGCATGGCCAAGCAGAGCCAGCATCAGCATCTGAATGGATTACCCATCCCCGGCTTATTCTATATCATGAGAAACTTCTTACCTGATGCATTTCATTTGTTCATTTAACATTTTGCAAGTGTCAAGCTGGTCTCTCTGTGGGACCAGATACACAGTATGTCTGTTTTTAGGGTACTCATTGGAGGAGTAATGTGGTAACCCAGGAAATATGAAGACAAATATTTACATATAACCAAAGAGTGAGGAAGAGAATAGGAAATCCAGAACCCACATTAGCTAGAAAATCAGGGAAGCCTTCTTGGAGGAGGTAAGGAAATGGTAGCCCCAAGACGAGTGGACTCAGGGCACAGGCGGGATGGGAAGGCTCTGAGGGGGATGAGCCCAAGTATAGGGAAACTGACAGCTGGGAAGGATGGAGGGAGCTAGGAAAAGACACCTCCCGGGGGGGGGGGGGGAACACTGACTCCAGTTACCCAGGGAAACTAGAATTCTGCAGCCTTGGACCTGTTTGTCCTGAGCAGGCCAGAAACAGCTCTAACTCTGCCTGAGTTGGTTCTTCTATCCAATCCAGGAACGTCAAAGATGGCCTCCATCCACCAGAAGCTGGGAAGAAATGTTCTTGGAGCCCTCAGAAAGAACCAACCCTGTAGACACCTTAACCCTTGACTAGAACCAACAACACAGTTGTGTGTTTTTTTTTTTAAGATTTATTTATTTTATGTATATGAATACACTATTGTTGTCTTCAGACACACCAGAAAAGGGCATCGTATCCCATTATAGATGGTTGAGCCACCATGTGGTTGCTGGGACTTGAACTGGGGACCTCTGGAAGAGCAGTCAGTGCTCTTAACTGCTGAGCCATCTCTCCAGCCCAATGCTTAGTATTCTATAGTATTGCCATGGTACCTATGTAATAAATGACACCAACCACAAGGTATAGGGGATCTGCCGGGGTTCTATAACAAAGTACCAAAGACTGAGTGGCTTAAAGAACACAAATGTGTTGTTGGTTCTGGAGTCCAGAAGGTAAGGATTAAGGTGTCAGCAGGGCTGGTTCCTTCTGAGGGCCCCAAGAACCTTTCTTCCAATCTTCTGGTGGATGGAGGCCATCTTTGATATTCCTGGACCAGGTAGCATTGCTGGGCCTCTGCCTCCACCTTCCCTGCATAGCTGTCTGGGCTCACATTCCCTGCCCTCACACCGGTCAATCACTGTGTGCTCAGGTCCTAGAACCTTGATTCCCATGACAAAAGAAGCAAAGGGAGAAAGGAAGTGAGCAACGCTGACAGATTACAGTTAAATGTAATAATTCGAAAGTGCTACATTGTGGGGCGTGGTGACACACACCTTTAAACTCGGCATTCTGGAGGCAGAGGCAGGAGGATCTCTGTGAATTCCAGGCCAGTAGACTGAGAGCCTGTCTCAGAAAGCAAAGAAAAAAGAAGTTCTTCACTCTGAGTTTTATTACTTCGTAATTTTGTTTATGTAACTGAATTCCTTCTCCTTCCTCCTCCCCCTTCCCTCTTCTCTCTCTTCTTCCTCTCCTCCCTCCTCCTCTCCTTCCTCCAATTTCCTTCTCCCTTCCTCCTCTTTTCCTTCTCGTTCTCTTCTCCCTTCTCCCCTCTTCTTCTTTCCCCCTTCTCTCCCTCCTCCCCTTTCCCTCCTCCCTTTCCTTTCTCCTCTCCTCCATCCCCTTCCCTCTTTCCTCTCCCTCCTCTCTCCTCTTCCTCATCTCCTCTTCTACCCCCTCTTTCCTCATCTCCTCTCCCTCCTCCTCCCTCTCCCTTCAGCTTTCTTTCAATTTTCTTGTGATTAGGACTTGCTGTCTGTAGATTAGTTCTAAATGTCTGGCTTTAATCAATCCTCCTGCCTCATCCTACCAAGTAGTTGGGACCACATGCACATGCCTAACTTTAATTTGAGGTATGTGGGGGGAGGGGGGAAGGAGGGAGACACACAGAGAGAAAGAGGGAGAGAGAGAGAGAGAGAGAGAGAGAGAGAGAGAGAGAGATGGAATCCCGCATGGTAGGCAATCCCTCTACCACTGAACTCCCTCCAGTTCCTGTCCATTCACAGTCATTAACAGCCAAGCCATGGGTGGTCTAAACCTTTACCAAGCAGCTCTGTGGGCGAGCACAAGCAGGTCAACACCTATCATTGGCGTCTTCCCCTCCATTCTGTCCTAGGTCCCCAGGTGGCTTCCCATGTGCTCAGATAGGAGATGGGCCATAATTTGGCTTTGAGCCTTTTGTTTCTTCTCTGAGGAACTCCAGAGACCTGCCCTGCCTTGGAGGAGAAATACTCTTCCCTCGTCTCAGGGAAGACCCTGAGGAAGGGATGCTCTGGTGACAAGTGACTGTGACAGGGCTGTCAGGTTGACAAGCAAAGAGCTAGAAATGGCCTACGTGCCCGGTGCCAGGAACAGCTCACCCCAGCTTTCACCTCAAGGGAACCACCATCTCAGTCTATCTAGGATTGTCCTTGCCTGGAAAGTTCTGCATTCTAAGAAACTGCTTGGTCCTAGGCAAATGGGGGACATTTGGTCACATGATTACCTGTATGGCCACAACAACAAGCTTACTACAGTGGTAACTTTAGTAGAAATAGAGACCACAAAGTCTATGCCTTTGCTTGTCTCAAGAGTATTTCTCCTCCAAGGCAGGGCTGGTACCTAGAGGCAATCTATATAACAAGCATCTACACAGCAAGAATTAGAGTATTTAAGTCAAGCCTGAGGATGGTAGCAGTGTGGGGAAAGGAGCAGTAAGGGGCAGACTCTGGAACTGGATTCAAGCGACCTTAAAGAGGTGACCTACACTGGGGCCTCGACTTTCCTGTCTAAGCCTGTCCTTTCCACCATGCAGTGCCCCAATTGTCACAAGCTCTCAGGCAATGCTGCCAGGATGCAGAACCATGGGCTAGGGTTGTGGGTGCTCTTTAAAAACCACGTTAGAATTATTTCCATTGTGGCTGTGTAATGGTGTTTGTTCAAAACAAAACTCATGAGTATCTAAGGTTCACGGGTTATCTAGAGACCAAAACCAGATGTGGGGTTGCATTGAAGGCTGAGCCCAGTTCCGAAACATGTCATTCCTTAAAACAGCTGACTCAAAAGGAAAGCTGGGTCTCCCCAAGGCTACACCAACCCCGAGGCCATAACTAAATCCCCAGAAGGCAGCCCCAGGGGCTGGAGAACAGTAAGGCCTGCAGCTCTGTTCCTACATCCAAGCGGACATTGTGTTTTCAGGGCTCAGTCTCACCTCCACAGCCTGTTGGGGGCTGTTCTCACCAGAGCTGTAGCACCATGGTCTACCACAACCGCAGAGGAAAGAAGCTGCAGCTTACACAGACCCGGTAGCCACAGATATCCCATGTCATGTGCGGATGCAGACCTTGGCTTTCTCACGCATCCTGAGTTGGTATTACATCTGGTCCAGTTGGGAGACACAATAGACATTCATTGTTCCCACCTTGAGCTCCAAGGAAGCCGACTCTGTTAACGCCTCACTGAGGCTCGGAGAACTATTGTCTTCGGCTCTATCTAGAAAAGGGCAGAATCCAGTTTGGAGACCAGACCTCAGCCTACCTGTTTATCCATGAAAAGACATTCTTCCTCCAGGCACAGAAGCATGTGACTGTACCTGGGGTGTTCTGTGAGGCAGAAGGTGTGCTGAGATCTTCCTGGGGTTTGGTCCCTTTTTTCTCTGGCCTGGATGGATTTCTGGATGCTGGCAGCTGTACTGGGGCAAGAATTACAAACCGTGATGCTCCTGGGTCAGGCAACAAAACTGGCCCAGAGCAAGGAGGTGGAGCATACAGGAGAGGGAAGAGAGCATGAACAAGAGAGACCAGTGCCACAACAGCAGTTCCCAGCTCAGAAGATGTTCGCTAAAATTAATATAGGACCATGTAGTCTGGTCCTCTGTTTTAGCCAGAGAAGTTAGAAATGTGATTTTTGTGTAAAAAATCCAGTTATTAAAAAGTTGGCAGTCGTTGAAGAATGGAAAGCCATTGGAAATCAAATGGGGTCCGTCTAAGGCCAGAATCCAGCCCCGGTTCCAACTGGGACGTTCTAGAATCAGTGTCGATGCTGGCTGCTTCCCAATGCCATCACCACTGTGAGGAGTAGAGCCCCTGTGGTTCAGCTGGGTCCAAACTTCCTTTGCTAGGTCACCTTGCAGTTAAGGGTGGCCATGTGACTGAGCACTGGACAATAGGCGGCCCCTGGAAGCTGAGTCTGTACTACTGGGTTTCCTATTCCTGAAAAGAAGAGGCCTAGGCAGTGAGAGGGGTCAAGGTTAAATGTAGTTGCTACCACTGACAGCCTGGGTTTGATCTCTGGGACCCACATAGTGGAAGGAGAGAGCCACCTCTGTAAGTTGACCTCTGACCTCCATGATCACATGGTCTGTGTGACCAAACACACATATACAATACATACATATGTAATAAATATTCTAAAATGTTTTTAAAACAAGAGCTATGCATTTCCGTCTTCCCCAACTTGCCCATCTGAATAAGAAAACATGCTGTTGGCCATAAGCCCAGATGAAGGCATATCTTGGGGTGGAGAGCAAAAGAAAGATGTATACCTGGTACCCTGCCTGGCCATATTCATCCTTAACAGTCCAGACCATTCCCTGTCTGACAATCACCTTGTGGGCGTTACCGTAGCCATAGTAACCGTCCACCTAGCACAGCTGCAAGAATCTTCCTCAGTTGATATTGTTTCTTTTTACATTTATTTATTTATTTATTTATTTATTTATTTATTGTTCATGGTGCTGGGAATGGAAGCCAGGATCTTGTATATGTTAGATAAATACTTTACAGCTGAGCCAGCCTCAGTTCAGAATTTCAAAACCAGAGTCCTCAATTCCCACCTCTGCTGCCTATATACCCACTGTACATGTGCTAGGATGCACAGGCACAGAGAGGTAGAATCTGTTATGTAATGAGTACAGAACCACTCCACATGCAAAGCCACAAACAGGACCCATGTTCTTCCCTGAGATAAAGAGGCTCTAAGGACTCCTGTGCCCTCAGCTGTTGTGTGGTCTCTGCCAATCACTGTCCTGTCTGGGCAGTTTGCCATCTAGCTTGGCCTCTGACTTAACAGGTTTGAATTGGTGCCTGGTTGCCGATCCTGTCACCTCCTACCAGGTAACTCAGGACTTGGCAATGGAAAGGCAGTCCTTCCCCCCAAAGACTTGGGTGCTGGGTGCAAGCTTTCCACTGGCTTCAACCCCTGGCTCATCTTTCTCTGGAGATCCAGGGCCTGTGATCTGGAATGCCAGATGTACAGAAAGCCCTGGGGTCATGTGTAGACCAATGGAGGAGAATAAAATGCCTACTGGCTTCACCTGCCCTCGGCTCTGAGTAGCAGACGGTCTTTGCCAGCCTCACACAGGTACTCAACCAGGGTGCTCACACAACTCTGCAGAGCCACTGCAAGCTGAGTTACTCAGAGGAAAAGCATGGCCTAGGGACCAGGTCGGCCAGGTTTTCCCTCCACATGCATCCCAACAAGGGCCAGAGCCCTTGGCTTTGAACTCATCTTGGAAACAAGGTTGCAAATGCCCAAGCCCAAGGTCTATGCAGGAGCGGTGTAGCAAGAACTTCTACTTACAAAGCAAGGCTACAAACAGGAAGTGAAAGTAAACGGGCTTTCTTGAGCACTTGTAGAAGCTGACAGCTCCAGTCCAAAGTCAGTAAATCAAGAAATGGCAGGCTAGGCATGTTATTTACTCCCTAGAGGCAGCCACAAAAGCCAAAACTGTGTGGAGACGTCTGCTGAGAACGCAGACTTTTTACTGTGAAGCCTCTTTATGAGTTTGGGTTTTAAGTCTGTTTGGTAGTATTATTTAATTGACCATATTCTCCAGTATTCCTTTGTGACATTGCTGCTGTTCCCAGACATCTTTGGGTCTGCAAAGCCACACTCAGGGTTCCATGATCGAGTTGTGCAGTCACGTTGCATGGTTGGTCTCTCTCTGTAAATGAGCAGATATGTAGAAACTTTGGACAAATTTCTTAATCCGCTCAGGTCCAAGTGTCTTCAACTCCTGGTATATGCAGTAAATGGCCACTAGGCGGCACTGTTCTTATTAACCCTTAACCTGGGCAGTCCCTTTCTCTCCCTGCTTGCCAAGATATAATGTCTGCTGGTCCACATGAATACAGAAAATTTTAGGTCATCCTGTTTAGTTGATGAGTTTCAGTGCACGGGATATAGAATAAGTTACATCAGGCAGTTTTCACGTCCAGTGTAACTCACTTTGCAGCGACTGGCAGGTCTTCTTGGGCAGTACAATGGCTCTTTCTGTCAGAAGCATTTCTAAAAGAGATGACTAGGCCACAGATTTTTGTGTCATTAGAGCTTTTATTAAAATTCAGTAACAACTAGAACCCACCCACAAATGCCATAAGATAGCTTTAATTGAGTTGTAGCGATACCAGGTATGTTCATTCTGCATTTTCTTTTTGGTTTTTTGTTTGTTTGGTTGATTGGTTGGCTGGCTGTTTATCTTTTGAGACAGGGTGTCTTGTAGCCGAGACTGACCTTGAACTCTCTCCTTGCTGAGGATGACCTTAAATGCCTGACCCTGCACTGCACGAGCTTCCTGCTATGCATTTTCTAACTCACGTCACCGCGCGTGACTGGATATCTTTTCCTAAGTGTGTCATCCATGTTCTTCTGTGAAATGCAGATCTGCATCCTTTGCCTATTTTAATTGGACCTTCTGTAATATTCCCACTGACCCACAGAGCCTTCTGCACATTACAGTCTTAATTCCTTAATGTGTACGAGGCACACACCTTCCCATGGCCTACTCTACGCCTCGCTTCTTCATATGCCTTTGGTCATAGAAGTTTTGAAATGTTATACACTCAGATGA
Organism: Arvicanthis niloticus; assembly: GCF_011762505.2. NCBI lineage: Eukaryota > Metazoa > Chordata > Mammalia > Rodentia > Muridae > Arvicanthis > Arvicanthis niloticus. The sequence goes on along the minus strand of NC_047675.1, from coordinate 22,247,370 downwards.
CCCCTGATTTTCCTGGCTTATCCTAAAAGGAGGGACTGCCCAGTGGGCAGAGCAGGTGGCCCTTGAGTCTTTCCTTTACCACCTTGTATCATGTCACTGAGAGGGGACTAGGCCTATAGAGGCGGGGGGAGCTAGAGTGAAGCGCAGCAGGTTTTTTATATTATATAAATATTTTATATTTATATAATATATTTTATATTTTTATATTTACATATTTTTAAATATTTTTATATTTTAGCACTGTTGTATTTTTAGTCATTGGAGTGTCTATCTGTATGTGCTTGTCACATGAATTAGGATTTGCTATTTGCTTCTATTGGAGAGCAGATATCCCAAACCCCTCTACCAACAAAGCCATTCTCTCCCACCCACCGACATGGTACCTCTTTGCCAGGCATCTCTCTGACACTTTGGGCACTCCTGTCAAGATTGGCATATGGTGGAACTCTGTAAACCATGGCTTTGGGGACAGCTGGAATAACGACTCAAGGAGAGCTAGCCTCACCAGAGCACAGCTGAGCACAGGGCTCCGAACCCAGACGTACATCTCAAGATTGTGGCTTTGGTTCGGCTTCTCGTCTCAAATCGCTTGGACTTGTCTGCCTTAAAATTTCTACATTTCACATTGGTTTTTTGCATAAGCCGCAGCGCAGTGACTTGGCATGTGTATTGCTTGTGCAAGCAGACCCTCACCTAATCAAGATATGTCCGTCTTTCAGGAGTTCCGGTGTTTCCTGAGCAGTCTGTCTTCCTCTCCCCCCCCCCCCCACCTCCCCAGGCAATGGTGATCGTTCTAAATGTATGAGTGCAGAGAGCTGATAACATTTTTCAGAGAAGTAAGCAGCCCAACAGCACCAGCCGTTGGCTGGGGAGGAAAGTTAACTTCCCCCAAGGGCCTGCTCTTAGATGATGGAGGAGGAGGAGGAGGAGGGCTGTGGGGACAAAACATCTGAAGGCTTGAAGATGTCCCTCATGGAAACATGCCTCCAAGGCCAGAGAAAACTCATCCTAGACTACCCCAACAAATTCCATGTTAAGCAGTTCTTCTAAAGCTAAGAATAAAACCTGTTAAATATTTACCTGACATTACCTTCAGAGTCATTTTTCTTGTTGCTGCCACTACTGTTGTTATTCTGTTCTGTTTTGCTATATAACCCAGCCCGGCCTCAGACTCCTACCAATCCTTTTGCCTGAGTTCCGGGGTTAAAGGTATGTAGCATCATGTCTAGTTGATATTTTTGTGTTTGACTAAAAAATAATTGCTTTTTTTTTTTTTTTTTTTTTTTTTTGATTTTCGAGACTGGGTTTCTCTGTGTAGCCCTGGCTGTCCTGGAGCTCACTATGTACACCAGGCTGGCCTCGAACTCAGAAATCCGCCTGCCTCTGCCTCCCAAGTGCTGGGATTAAAGGTGTGCACCACCACCGCCCGGCCACAATTGCTTTTAAAAAAAAAAAAAATAATATCCCCAGTTTAAATAATCTGGGATCCAGGTCGTAATTAAAGAAGAAATTGATCATGATACTAAAAGTAAAAGTTAATCTTGTAGCCGATGAGATGGCTCAGTGGGCACAGCCCCTGCCACCAAGCCGACAATCTGAGTTTGATCCCTGGGACTCACATGGTAGGACAGAACAGACTCCTAAAAGTTTGCCCCCATACCCAACGTCTGTGCCATGACATGTGCACACACACAAATAAAAACATGATTTTTAAAATGTTAATAGTCTGGCTGGAGAAATGGCTAAGAATAACTACTACTCTTGCACAGGCATGAGTTCAATTCCCAGTACTTTTGTTGGACAACTCACAACCTCCCGTGTTCCTGCACCCTCTTCTGACCTGTGAGAAGGGCATCTACACACACACACACACTGAAATGATAAAAATAAATATTTTAAAGTAAATCTCAGGGCTGGAGAGCTGACTCAGTGGTTAAGAGCACTGGACACTTTTCCAGACGACCTGGGTTCAATTCCCAGCACCCACATGGTGACTAACAACTATCTGGAACTCCAGTTCCTGGGGACCTGATGCCCTCCTCTGGTCTGTGCAGGCACTAAGCACTTATGGGGTACACAGATATACATACAGACAAAGCATCTACACAGATAAAATAATATTTAAAAATTTCAAGTTAATCTTGTGAGTGCAACTCAATATTCTGCCCCAAGTGTGAGAAGTAGGCAGACAAAGAAGAATCTGGAAATTGCAAGTGGAAGCTGGTAACTAAGGAGCAGAAGAGGAGGTATGGGAACAGGCCCACCCCATGGGTCTGAAGTTCCAAGGGCTTCTTTTGTGGCTAAAGAGGGGAGTTGGAAAACATCCCCCTAATGACTAGCCATCAAAGGAAAGAGAAGGAATTTGAGAGGCCTTAAGGGAAAAACGCCACTTGTCATGATCACACACACACATGTCATCCCTGGACATAGGAGATGGAGAGGCAGGGGGACTGGAAGATCAGCCTTAGCAACACAGCAAGTTTGAAGCCACAGGAGACTCTACCTCAAGTGGGGAGGGGGAACTTTGGAATGAGACTGACTAGGAACCATTTCTACTTGGTTCTATGACCCTGGAGAAGGGGATGAATTCTCTGTGGCTCAGTTCCTTCATCTGGACAATGGACACAGTGATGATGCCTTTCTATGTGGACTGAGAGAGGCAGGTTTATCAGGCACACTTTCTGGTCTCCCGTGGGCCTTCTAGAGTGACAAACCATTGCCCTTCATTTCCCACAGGATCTTGGGGGATACAAACCCATTGACATCAGCATTCCCTAAGTGGCTAATAAGATTAGTCTCACTAGAAATGAGTGGCTCTAGCAATCACTACCTACTAATTAATTGCTCATTAAAGTCTTTGTGTTCTACTAATAAAGCATTTACCTACCTATAGCCTGGGCCAAGCTGTGAGTAAATGACCTCCAGGAGCCCCATGGTGACCAAGGGTCGGAAGGGGCAGGACATTGACACGAGGTCCAGAGAGGTCAGGTAGCTAGGTAGCTGGAGGACCTTTGTTCCAAATACACATACTCAATATGTCGTCCTCTCCATCCCCAGATAGGAAATGGAGACCAGGGCCAGGCTCAAAGGACGGTTACACTCTTGCCTGGAGAAACTCTTGAGAATTATCTACACTTCCGCAGTGGCACTTCACTGAGCAGTAACTGAGCCTAGAAAGGACAGAGACTGGTGGGAGGCCCAGTTAGAAGCCAGATCCTAGTGTCCTAATGAGCTCTGGACCAAGAAGAGTTCAGAAACCCAGAGAGGGAGCTGTGCCCACAGAGGCTTCCCATCTTCCCCGGAGCAACAAGTCCCAAGGTGCCAGGTCCATGCCCTGGAAGAAGCTCCAAGGAGCTGGTAACTGTCACGGCCCGAGCTGCCCCACATTTGGCGGCCACTGTATCCCGGCCCAAGCTGCCACTCCGGTTCAGCAAGAGAGAGAGTGAGGATGGACTCGAAGAATGGAGACCAGACAGAGTGTGATTCAATCCCGTTTATTCTTCAATCTCTCTTCCTGGTCCAAGTCCCAAGTCTAGCTGTACTCTCTAAAGAGTCTCCCTAAAGAGTATATCTCTCTGCCATCTGCCCGTGCCTTTTATATGTCTCACTTCTAAGCCACGCCTCTAAGTTACACCTTTAATCATGCCCTTAGGTCTTGTCTCTAAATCTGATCTCTAGGTCACACTCTTAAGTCACACACCTTTAATCTCACACACCTTTAATCTCACACACCCAAGGAAAGATCCTGGGTACCTAAAGCAAGATGTTATCAGAGTGTGCTCAGTTGTTGTAGGCTATTGTAATCCAAGTCTCATGTCAGGGTATATGGCTCAAGATGGCTGCAAAGCTGATAGCCGCTTTCTGCTAAAAGTCGGCCCCCAACAGGTAACACCTGTAAAAAGTGCTACGGGTGTGGCAGAGCTGAGACTGGGTCTCTTCAAGCCTGTGCATTTGGGGACAGCAGCTCCACATTGTCCACTGCCCATCCCACAGCCCGGTAAGGTTCTAGGGTCACAACGGCAGCCATGACCCCACTAACCTCCCTGAACAGACCTTGGACTTGGTCCCCAGAGGTCAGATGGAGCTAGAAGCTGGGGACAATGTAAGTGTACATCTCTGCTGCAGCGGGGGGATGGGAGTTCCCCAGGGACAGCATTATAGTTCGGCTCCAAGAAGTATCCTGGCAATTACGAACCACAGAATACCACAAAGTCACACCACACAACAAACCTTGGTCCTGGTTTGGGACTTTGTGTCAAGTCAGAGTCAGGGTTTTTTTCTGGTCCTTTTACCCTACAGAAGGGATTGCCAGCCCTTCCTCTTGGTTGATCAGTAGGGAAACAGAGGCCCTGGACAGTACAGACCAGGCCACAGCTGCATAGCATCAATGGAAGCAGAACTAAAACCTTGGACTCTTGTTTCCCTGGATGCCTTAGCTGAATCCATGCCCTTTCTGGTTCTGAGTTTCTGATCTTTCACATGACGCTTGCAAGATGAAAATGGCCTAGTGATGGTAACAGCCCCTGGCTCCAGCTGACCTCAAAGGCACAAAGACATCTACTATAATGTCTATTGTTTTTAATTGATTGATGTATATGAGTGTTCTGTCTGCATGTATGCCTGCGTGCCAGAACAGGGCATCAGATCCTATTATAGATGGTTGTGAGTCACCATGTGGTTGCTTGGAATTGACGTCAGAATTTCTGGAAGATGAAATGGCTCAGGGGTTAAGAGCACTGACTGCCCTTCCCGAGGTCCTGAGTTCAAATCCCAGCAACCACTTGAGGCTCACAACCGTCTCTGTAATGAGATCTGATGCCGTGTCTGAAGACAGCTACAATGTACTTACATATAATAAACAAATAAACCTTTGGGCTCAGAGGGAGCAGGGCTAGAGTGAGCAAGGCCAGAGAGAGAATGAGAAGAAGAAGAAAAAAAAAATAACTTCTGAAAGAATACCCAGTGCCTTAACTGCTGACCACTTAACATCTTTTTAAAAGCAGGTTTTGTAACACTAACCCCACAGCAACACCCACTTAAAGACGAATCACTTCATGAGTTCTCTGTTCAGTTTTCTGAGCCAGTCCCTGCTATGATTGTCTCCTTGATGCAAATCTAGTCAAGGCAGCGTGGAAGGTCCCAGGATGTACTGCCAACAAGCAGGGAAGCTGAGACCCCCACCAGGCTTGCCTGACTTCCAAGTTCAAGCTCAGAGCCCATCAATACACTACTCTTAATTCCTAAACCATGGGAGAGGAGGCAGGAGGGACCTCAGAGCAATTGTCTGAGGACAAGTTGACAGGAGTGGTCACTGCGCTATGTGATCCACCGTCCTGCCTCCCCAGAATCCTCTTCAGCTTCACACCTGCCATGCAAACTCATGTCTATGTTAACTCACTTCCAAGAGGTGGCAGAAGGCACAGCATGCTTGTGGCCCGTGGGTAGGTGGCAACAGCCCACAGGCTCACTGTAGGTAGACAACAGTGTTACAGCGACATGATTTATGGAATGCAACACAAGAAGGCAATGAAATGAATGCATCCTTTTGGAGCCTCAACTTCCAGGAATGTAATGTAATGAATGTAGCCTTTTTGGGCCTCAACCTCCAGGAATGTAAAACTAAGTGCAAGATTTCCATTTCAGGAAATGGAGGGCCTCTTCTTTCTGCCGGACTTAGACCCATGCTGAAGTGCTACAAGGAGGTCGGAGAGCTGGAACTTAGCAGAGCAGTAGAAGCCACCTCAGTGTCAAGGACACTGGCAGATACACGCATGTTCTTAGGTTCCAGCACTTTTTACATGAGCAAGACAGAAGTCAAGCCCAGCAAGGGAGGAGAGCCATTAAGCAGACCCTTGACATGAGGGCACTCTAAGAGGCACGGAATATTTATCATCTAGCAGTTTAGACAGAAAACGTTGCAGTAAAAGGACTAGAAACCGAGCTGTCACTTCAAATTCAAAAGGCAAATGTGATGACAAAATACACACAAGTAACTTTCAGAGGCTGAGGAGAAGAAAAGAATAGGATGAGTAACATTCATAACACAGTGTAAGGTGATAGGGTTAATTTCTAATGTTTATTTCAGGCATATATTATATTTATCTGAAATATAAATGGACAAAATGCAGTTGAAGAAAACTTATTTCTGATTGGGTGGAGACAATTACAGAAGGAGATGGTTCTAAAACTCGAAAAGAGACAAAAGATGTAAAGCCAGAAGATATAAATAATACTAGGAGAGAGAAAGAGAGAGAGAGAGAGAGAGAGAGAGAGAGAGAGAGAACTGGGCTGAAGAGATGGCCCAGTGTTTGAGAGCATTTGAAGCCCCTCCAGAGAGCCCATGTTAGGTTCTCAGCACCCATATGGGAAGGCTCACAACCACCCACAACTCCATTTCCAGGGCATCTGATGCCTTCCTCTGGCTTCTGTGGACACGGACACACACACACACACACAAAGTAAATGCATCAATTGTTAGAAAGATACAGGTATATTTCTATTGAGAAGAAGCATAAGGCAAAAAGCCCTCCCGGAGGCAGAGATAACAGTGAAAGTTAACTTTACGAAAAGAACATGACAGCATCAGATCTCCACTCCTATCATGAGCCTGAAAGGTACAGAGCAAAAGTTAATAATAATATGGCAAAATCAATACATGCCATAAATTTTAAGACGCCTTTTCGATTTGTTAGAAAGAACACCAAATGGTATAGAAGGCCTGAAGGATTAAATTAAATTAATAAACTAAATTGATGAACTAAATGGAAATGAAGAATACAAATCAGGAGACACGATTTGAAGACACACGTTTTTCAGCACTCCTAGTGCACTTATAGACATGGCTCAGTGGTTACGAGCACTGACTGCTCTTCCAGAGGTCCTGAGTTCAATTCCCAGCAATCACATGGTGGTTCACAACCATTGGTAAGGGGATCTGATGCCCTCTTCTGGTGTGTCTGAAGACAGCAGCAATGTACTCACATACATGAAATAAATAAATCTTTTCAAAAAACCATGGCTCATATTCTTGGTTATAAGTAAATGTCAATAGATTTCCAAGGACTTTAGTTGTCCATACTGTTCCTCTAGCTTGACGTCATCAAGGAAGAAACCAGTTAAAAATAACTAAGGCCAGGTGAGATGGCTCAGCAGGTAAAGGTGCTTGCTACTAAGCGTGACTTGACCTCAGTTAGGTTCCAGGAACCCACGTGGAAGAAAAGAGAGCCGACTCTCCGAAGTTGTCCTCCGGCCTCCGCACACACGGTGGAACAGGTTCCCACATCCATTCACAAACACACATGCACACAAAATAAGTAAATAGAATGTCATTAAAAAACTTGAAAGAAGAGATGGAAGCCCTGAAAGTCCTATACACTGAAGAACTTGTAACTGGATTCACAAACTTTCCCATGATGCAAAGTCAAGTGCAGGCAGCATCGCTGGCAAATTCTACACAGCATTCCCAGGAGAACTCACAGCTCCAAGGTGCTCCAAGCCCCGTGAAGACTCTAAATCTTTTTCTGGGGTAAATATAATCTAGACCTTCAAACTCAGCAACAAACAAGAAAAAAAAATTAAGCGGTCCTTCTCTCTCTGTCTCCTCTCCTCTTTTTCCTCTCTCCCTCCTCCTCTCCCTCTGATGTTCTTAACAAAATATTAGCAAACTAGCTCTGGTTCCGATGAAAAGGCAACGTCTAACTGAGTTCCATTCAACCAAGGCAAGATAGGAAGATGACTGTGACCATGGCAGGGACAGATCCTCCCAAGATTCACTTTGAAGTAGAAAATTCAAGTAATCACTACAATATATTCAAGAGAAGTGTGGGTTGAAATTTGACATTTATTTATAATTTTTATTTTTTTAGGGTTTGTTGAGACTGGACCTTATTATGCAGCCCCAGGCTGGTCTTAAACCCATAATTCCAACTCAGCTTAATTGGAAATATTTACTATCATCAGGCAGTGGTGGCACACACCTTTAATTCATCAGGATGCAGAGGTAGTTAGATGGCTGAGTTGCTGAGTTCAAGGCCAGCCTAGTCTGTAGCTCGAGGTCCAGGACAGCCGGAGCTACACAGAGAAACCCTGTCTCAAAAGACAAAACAAAACAAAACAAAATCATTCACTATCGTACCCAACCCATTCAAGATTTGTAAAAAAATTAGCAAATCAGAAACAGAAGGGAACTTCCTAAATCTGATATTTTAAATGAAAGAAGAAGAAGAAAAAACCCCAGAACACCTCATCAAACATACCTTCAAGTGAAACTGTCAAGAACTTTCCCTTGAGATGACAGTGAGATAGGGAAGCCTGCTGTCACCACACTTGCTGGGGTCCTAGGAGCAGAGGTGTGGCCCGAAGGTAGAGAGCAGGCTCAGCACGGGCAAGGTCCTGGGTTTGATCCCCAGCACTAGCACCAACACACACATGCACACACATGCACACACATGCACACACATACACACATATACACCTACACACACGCACATGCACACACACAAATACATACATACACACACATACACACAAACACACATGCACACATACACACACTTACACACACATACATACACACACATATACACCTACATACACATGCGTGTGCACACATGCATACATGGTGCTTTTCTGAGGTCTAAGCTGCACAGTAAGGAAGGGAAAACAAAGCAATAAAATATTGAGAAGATTAAAAAAAGAAGAAAGAAAAAAAAACCCGAGAAGATAAAATCAGCTTCATCACTCATGAGGATATTCTGAGTTCATAAAAAAACCCAAAAGAACCCACATGCTGAGCACTGGTCAGGTTTTTTTTTTTAACGTGTGTGTGTGTGTGTGTGTGTGTGTGTGTGTGGTGGTGGTGGTGGTGGTGGCTAATCTTGGTTGTCAACTTGACACACTTGGGAAGAGAGGACCTCAAAAGAAGAAACTTTCTAAATAGGACTGGAGTTACAACCAACTGATAGCACTTCCTAGTATGCACAAAGCCCTGAGTTCAATCCCAGTACAGGAGGGAGAGAGAGAGGGAGGGAGGGAGGGAGGGAAGGAGGGAGACTTCTCAAACAGGCAAAGCCATACTTCATGGTTTAGGAATGTAGACACAGGTGGGAAAGTTAATATAAAACCAAGGAGATTTTTCTAAAGGCCGGAACAATGCTCCATTCTGGTGCAAGGGTGCTGTGGAAAGAGGGCAGAGCTTGCTAGGGTAGCACCTCTTTCTTCACAAGGGTGGTGCTGACATGTGGTTTGCTGATTATTTTTGTTAAACAATATACATACCATACATATTCTCTAACAACTTCCAGCCCTTGGGAGACAGAGGCAGGCAGATGTGAGTTCAAGGCTAACCTGGTCTACATAGTGAGTTCCAAGACAGACAAGGCTACCTACCTGTCTCAAAACAAACATAAATAAATAAAAACAAATAAATAGAGGGTAATAGGGTATGCCTATAATCCTAACATTTGGGAGGTAGAGGCAGGAGGATGAGTTCAAAGCCTGCCTCAGCCACATAGCAAGTTCAAGCAGTCTATGATGGGACATGGGGACCATAAACTCAACCTTCCACTGCAGCCCAGACAGTGAGGACCCCCTGATGGCATCTTTTTTTTTTTTTTTTTCTGAGACAGGGTTTCTCTGTGAAAGCCTGGCTGTCCTGGAACTCACTCTGTAGACCAGGCTGGCCTCAAATTCAGAAATCCACCTGCCTCTGCCTCCCAAGTGCTGGAATTAAAGGCATGCACCACCACTACCTGGCTTCGATGGCATCTTTTAAGAATGGTGGTCATGGGACACTCAGACTGCTTGGTGACAGCATGCTATGAGAGGGAAGCCAAGGTCAGAGGCTGCCTGAATAGAGAGATAGAGAGAGCTCTCAACACAGGAGTCATTTCCAGCCGAGGACATCAAGTCACGCAAGGAACTTAGGAAACAAAGGTTGGCTCAAGGTGGTTTTTTTTTTGGTTTTTTTTTTTTTTGGTTTTTTTTTTTTTTTTTTTTTTTTTTTTTTGGTTTTTCGAGACAGGGTTTCTCTGTATAGCCCTGGCTGTCCTGGAACTCACTCTGTAGACCAGGCTAGCCTCGAACTCAGAAATCCACCTGCCTCTGCCTCCCAAGTGCTGGGATTAAAGGCGTGTGCCACCACCACCCGGCGTGTTTTTTATTTCTTATTTTCTTGTTTTTTTTTTTTTTAAAAACTTTTAATTTAAAATATATGTGCATACATATGTGTTTGAAGAACGCCTATGCCACGTGAATGCAGAATTTCACAGAAGCCAGAAGAGGGCGCCACAGTCCCTGAAGCTGCCCAATGTGGCTATGAGGAACTAAAATAAGATCTCAGATCTTCTGGGAGAACAGCAAGTGCCTTTAACCACAGAGCCATCTCTCCGTCCCCTTAGAGAGTCCCTTTTTAAATGATTCATCATTAATTGCTAGTGTTCTAACCCTCAATGTTTAAATAAGATATTTGCTCATACTCCAAAGTTTCATTCCTATAACAGAGAGGGAAACTGTGGGCCATTTAGGGTTCCTTTCTCCCTGTCCTGTCAGCCGAGCCCCTCTATTCCAGCTGTAATGAGCCTGTGATGGGAGTGGGTGTCACACCAGAGAGGTATTGACATTCACCCAGATAAAATGGCTCTTCTGGGAGCAAGCAGAGCCCAGACTGTGGCGATTCTGGTTGCCAGTCTTCATTCAAACCTCTTTTTGCATGTTTCGAGAGATTCAGTTACATGTCTGTGTTTTCTGGTAGACTGCCTGATCTTGGCTGTCTGGAGGACGTCCAGCTGAAGCATTCACAGAAGCAGTCTTCCTCCCTGTGGGTGATGTTGAGGGTCTGTACCTTGCCATTACTTTAAAATTTTCTCTATTAATATTGTGTGTTATATGCATGGTGTGTGGGGGCGTGGGGTGGTCAGGATGAGCTTCAGGATACAAGTGGAGGTCAGAGACAGCTCCTACCTTCTGCCTTTATGTGGGTTCCAAGGTGGAGACTTGCACAGCAAGCACCTTTACCTGCTGAGCCAGCCCAACAGCCCCATATCCGTCTGAACTGCTCAAGAAATCCAAGTGAGAATCTGGCGACCTGAAGGCCATGGAGACATGGGGGAGAGTTGGGGACCTTTCATGTCTGCTGAAAGGCCAGGTTTTATAGCTTCTTGTAGCGGCAGGTTCCTGTTACTATTGTTTGCTAATTAAGAGTGCACCCACAGTCCTCCAGGACCCACCCTCCCTCTAACCTGTCATGGGTTACTGCTTGGGCATCTCTGTGTCCTGGCCCGATGTTCATTTGTGGTATTTGTTTGGCTCTGGTTCTGGGTAGTTGGGATTCCTGATGTAGTCCCCTGCAATGCTGTAACTGCCATGCAGTCTGTGGCCAAGCACCCTCAGACAGAGCCTGTGCCCACCATGACCGCGGCCAAGTTCCGAGGTGTCATTCCCATGTCCATCCTCACTGCACCTCACAAGGCAGAGCTTGGGCTGGGGTTCTCAGTGTCCAAAGTTCTGTAGTTCAGCCATGCTTGTGGCATCGCAAGGCTGAAGTGTGAGGTTGAGTGAGAGGGAAACGTGAATTCTGCCCCTCACCCTTTGGTTTTGTGTGGGCTGCTGTGACTGCTTGACACTGCCTCCGTGTTAAAATGCTAGAAATGACCTAGCCATATTGCTGTCTTCCCTGATCCCCAACCCATCACTTATCATGGTGAATTCTGCTTTTGTGTCTGTCTCAGCCAGTGGCACTACCTCACAGGAGATACAGCTGAGTTCATATCCATTTCCTGTCTTGTGTTTTACTGTAGCCACCCCAGAGAACAAGTATCTGTAGCAGTGGTGGCATCTCTGCATGACTAACCTGCTTTGTCCCAAGTTGCCCCACACTTCCTTATGCAGGGCTTAGCCTAGCCTCTTTCAGGGGTGTGGCTCAACACCCTGGCATGGAGATGTCAGAGTTGTGTGGTGACAAAGTCCGGGCTGAGTCAGTCTCTGTAGGGGACTAACCTAAAACCAGCAGTCAACCACTTCACCGATGTCCCCATCAGGGACAGGGTAAAAAGGGACTTTCCACTGGGTGCTAACCCTGTGCTTGTCACATCTCCTCCTTTGGGCAGAAAATCATCATGAAGTTCTCTGACAGGAAACCGCTCTAGAGCAGGTTCTGAGGCTTGCTCTGGGTGGAGAGCGTTCTGGCTGGCCAGTGGGCTCCTGAAGTTCTCTGGTTGGGAAGAAAGGGTCTCAATCAAGAGAAGAATGTGAGGTAAAGGGAGCAAATCAAGAGAGAAAGAGAGAGAGAGAGAGAGAGAGAGAGAGAGAGAGAGAGAGAGAGAGAGAGAGAGAATATGCATTTTAGGGGGTAAGTTCACCCCAAAGAAAAAGAACACCATACACAACACCTGTTCTCCTGGGACCCTGTTTTAAATTAGCGTTTCTACTGCAGTGATGAAACACCATGACCAAAAAGCAAGTTTGGAAGGAAAGGGTCTATTTACCTTAGTCTTGCACATCACTGTTTACAAACTGAAGGGAGTCAGGAGAGGAACTCACACGGAGCAGGATCCTGGAAGACAGAGCTGATCCAGAAGCCATGGAGGGATGCTGCTCACTGTCTTGCTTTCCTTGGCTTGCTCAGCTTGCTTTCTTATAGAACCCAGGACCACCAGCCCAGGGATGGCACCACCCACAATGAGCTGGGCCTCCCCATCAATTAATAATTAAGAAAATGCCTTTCAGATGTTCACGTGTCTACACCAGTCAAAGATAGTTGATATATCTAGGTTGGGTATTGGGATACACTTCTGATTGAGCAATACCAAACTTATAAAGCCTTTGATTAACATTTTTAAAAAATTGTATAAAAGCAAAAAGGAAAAGGGGGCATGGGATAGGGGTTTTCTAGGGAGGGGAAATGGGGAAAGGGGATGGCATCTGAAATGTAAATAAAATATCCAATAAAAATAAGTTAAAAAAAGAATTTCATTATAAAAAAAAAAAAGAAAATGCCTTTTAGCAGCATCTTATGAAGGCATCTTCTCAATGGAGATTCCTTCCTTTCGGATAACTCTAGTTTGTGTCAAGCTGACATAAGGCTAGCCCGTACAACTGACCCCTTGTCAATGTGACACACATACACGTCACTATTAAGTTACCCCTTTCCTTTCTTATTCATCCCCAAGATCTCACATTAAAACTTAAATAACTTTAAAAGTTCCACAGCCTTTACAAATTCAAACACATTAAAATTTCAATCTATTTAAAATAGCCAATCTCTTTAAAACTCCAAAATCTCTCTTAAAAGCTCAGTCTTTCAGCTGTGGAATCCTTTAAAAATCAAAATTAAGTTAAATACCTTCTTCAAGAGGGCACAGTCACATCTGAACCAAGAAAACCCAAACTCCAACAATATAAATAACTCAATGTCCGGTTATCTGGAATTCACTCAGGATCTTCTGGGCTCCTTCAACGAGCTTGGGTCACTTCTCCAGCTCCACCTTTTGTCGCACACGTAGCTTGTCTTCCAGGCTCCGGCTGGTTCTACTCCACAGTTGATGCTGTTCTTGGTGGCCATCCCATGGTACTGGCATCTCCAAAAAGCTTGGGTCTTCTTCTGCAACTGGGCTGCACTTTCACCAGTAGCCTCTGTTAGGCTCTCTTCATGGTGCCAAGCCTCAACTTCTCTGCACAACCCCTTCATTCCTGGCGTCAACGGCCACTGAGTTTGTACCTTCACCAGTGGCAGCTCCTGGCCTCTCACAGGATCAAGCCTTGGCTGCTCTCCAAGACCCCTTTAAGCCTTCAGAACCAGTACCACCTGGGTGACTCTTACACTATCTCTGTTGGTGCCAGAGTAAGGTATCAACTGTCAGCTTGAGGTAGTGTGCTGACCCTGAGGAAATCACTTCCCGGATTTCACTTCAGTGATGCTTGTCTCTTCTTAATCACACCTGACTCTTCATCCCCGGATGATCATAACGACAGAATCTCAATTCAAAATAGCAAATGGCCATGAAAGAGCCTTTAGTCTTCCCTCTGAAACGTCACAAGCCAGGCCTCCATCCTCCACATAGCCCTCAACACTCTTCTTATCTTCCAGGCTCCTACAGAACAGCCCCCTGAGCTCTCAACACACAATAATGGCTTTTCTAGCCCAAAGTTCCAAAGCCTTTCCACAGTCCTCCCCAAAACATGGTCAGGTCGGTCACAGCAACACCCCACTGTGTTTGGTTTCAGCTTGTGTTAGGGTTTCTATTGCTATGATGAAACACCATGACCGAAAAGCAGGCTGGGGAGGAGAGGGGTTGTTTGGCTTCTGTTTTTATACCGCTGTTCATCACTGAAGGAAGCCAGGATGGGAACTCGAGCAGGCCAGGATCTGGAGGCTTGATCTGATGCAGAGGCCATGAAGGGGTGCTACTTACTGGCTTGCTTTCCCTGGCTTGCTCAGCCTGCTTTCTTATAGAACCCAGCACCACCAGTCACAAAGGACTGGGTCCTCCTCCAATCAATCAGTAGTTAAGAAAATGACTGGCGGGGTGGATTGGAGGCCAGCCTGATCTACAAAGCGAGTTCCAGGACAGCCAAGGCTACACAGAGAACCCCTGTCTCAAAAAGCCAAACAAACACACAAAAAAGAAAATGTCTTACAGCTGGATCTTATGGAGGAATTTTCTCAGTTGGGCTTCCCCCTTTCAGATAACTCTAGTTTGTGTGTCAAGTTGACATTAACGTCAGCCAGTGTTGCAGCCCACTCTGTTCCACAGGTCGGGGTCTAGCACGAGAGAGAGAGTGGGGGGAAAAAGGGGGAGAGACTCGAAGAATGGAAACAAACCAGAGGATCTGTAGTCAAGTCTCCTTTACTATCTCCAACACACACACACACTCCTACTCTACCACACCACACTACACAACACCCTTACAAGGAACTCCTGGGTATTTATAAGTACAAGCAGGGGAACACAGGTGAAAACATTTTACCACGTGCACCATGCAGCTGGGGTCACTAAACAGCAAAACAAGCTATGTGGGATAAACAATATATTTATCAGCGTGTGCTTCAGCTGTTGTAGGCTTTTGAAAAACAAGTCTCTCATCAGGGTATATGGTTCCAGATGGCTGCAAAGTTAATAGCTGCTTTCTGCTTAAAGTCGGCTCCCAACAAGCCGGCACAGTTCCATGGGCCAACCTATATAGCTTAAGGCTCTCAAAACCTTGGTCCTGCCTGCCCCTGCTTGCCATCTTCCCTCAAAGTCATCCTGGTTGGGGACTCCTGACTGCTCACAGTCAATCAAGGTCTGTTACTCCTCCCTGCAGCCACCTCTGCCGGCTCTGCTCACTGCTGGCATGCACTCCTGAACACTGAATAAGGATGGACTTGAGCAAAGACTTTCAGTTTCTCCCGCTGTCCAGGCTGGGCCATCTGACCCCTCATATCACTCTGATTCCAGGTCTCCTTCCATCATGGGTCCCCTGTGGCTGAACAAGGCCTGGCTCAGCAGAGATCCTCTCAGTATGAGGGATAGAGACAGTAGTTGGACAGTGTGTGATGGATCCGTGGGTGAGTATATAACTTCACATGACAGACAGAAAGACATGACACACATCAGGGTGGACAGACAGATGGAGGGGAGAGAGAGAGGATAGATGGATAGTGAGTGGGAGACAGAAATTACATCAAGCCAGAACCCCAACGGCACCCTGGTTAGAGATCCTCCTACCAGGCAGACAGCAATGCGGTGTCTCTCCTTTGCCCTGCTGGTACACAAAGGCAGACATGTCCAATACTGACCCCTTGTGGTCCAGAGCCTGGCCGGCAGCCCTGGAAAGTCTCAGCCAGCTGGATGATGATAATGGAGCCGCAGAGCGGACCATGGTAGACCATGCTCTCTCTACCCAGGAGCAAGCAGGCGCTGAGACAGTGTGCTGCAGCTGCAGGGTACTGCACTGGTACCCCTGTCCCTCACACCCCAAAGGACACACACTTGGCTAAGATCTGTGAGAGAATGCCTAAAGAGAGCTGTCAGGGATGTCAGAGACGGGGAGCCCAGCAGTCTAGATGACAAATCCAAAGGCTTACCAAATGGGTCAGTGGGTCAGGTGCCTCACATCTTTCTCTCACTGGTCTTTCACACCATCCCGACGCAACGACCGGGATGCCTGTATGTATGAAGGCAGAGTCCCAGAGAGGCAACGAGGCTTGCCAAGCCAAAGTAAGCAGGTGATAGCCTAGACTTGAGCCAAGCCTGCCTAGGATCCGTGCCTGTACCTTTCTGAGCTCTGCGATATATTGAGAAGAATCTTCCGGTTATTCTGGTGTAAGCACACACTGGTAACCCCCATGGAACTCGCTGTTCTGGGGCTCACTCATACACTCCCCATTCTGATAGGGAAACAGAGTCTGGCTCGGATCTCAGCATCGACAAGAAACTGTGTGACCTCCGGTAAGCCGCTGTACCTCTCTGTGAGCTTCAGTTTCCTCCTGTGAGTTAGTTGATACACATCTATGGTGGAAAGCAAATGAGCTGATAAAATATAGACAACCTGATACATAGAATTTTTTTTTTTTTTTTTTGAGGGGAGAGCGTGGAGCACAAAGGGAGAAAAACTTGAATTCTCCAAAGTAGAGATGTCTAGGGCTGGAAAAAAAAGACTCGGCAGTTAAGAGTAATGGTTGCTCTTTCAGGGAACCTGAGTTTGATTCCCATTGCGCATGTCAGACAGTTTACACGCCTGTAACTCCAGCCGCAAAGGGTCTGGTGCCCTCTTCTGGCCGCCACAGGCAACTGCACCCACATGCACACGCCCACACACATTCACATAATGTAAAATAATAATAACAATCCTTTAAAAGCATAGCAATTCCCCCACTCCAGACTATCTTTTATCACTTTTCAAAAACTCAGCAAAGATCTGGGGATCTAGTACTTGCACACCAAGCGCAAGGATCCTGAAACACCATGAGGACCAAAGCACAGAGGGAGCAGAAGAGTGGGGGCAGGAAGGAAGAAAAAACAGCAGCCTCCACCTCCACCAGAAAATAGACCACAAATTCCCAGGGCTCCCCTCCGCCACCCAGAACGCTGTGCTGCTGCCTTGCTTTGCCTAGATAGCTCACTTAGCATAAACTTATTTCTTCTTGGTTTAAAGGCTATTGGGCTGTGTTCTCCAGAACTTTGATCTTAGACTCTTCCCTCCAGTAAGTGGACCTGTGCTGGCCAGCGTCCACATGTCTATAATACTTCACTGTGTGGCAGGCACAGTTCGCGTAACTTTCACAGCAAGTGGGCTGTGTCCCACTTTCTGCAATCACAAACAGCGGTCTTAGGGCCAGTCACGTGACTGTGAAGCATCCTGCCGGCATCCCAGGAGTAGAGTAACTGGGGTGAGCATGTGTCAGGGCTTAGCGCTAATGAGTGGTTTAGTGTGCTTCTCCTACGGCAACCCCTCTGGGTTTGGTTTTGTTTTGTTGTTTGTTTGGTTTGCTCATTTGTTTGTCTGAGGAGTTTTGAAACAGGACCTTACCATGTAGCCGTGGCTATCCTGGAGCTCACTCTGTAGACCAGGCTGGCCTAGAACTCACAGAGATTCACCTGCCACTCCCTTTCCAGTGCTGGCATCAAAGGCGTGTGCCACCACACCTGGTTTCACTTTTTCTTTTTCTTCTTCTTTTTCTCTCCTTGCCTTTAAAAACAAACTAAGCTGTAGGCTGGAGAGTAGGCTCGGTAAGAGCACTTGCTGCTCTTGCAGAGGACCTGGTTCAATTCCTGGCGCCCATATGGTGACTCACAACCAACCATAACTCCAGTTCCAGGGAATCCGAGGCCCTCTTCTGGCCTCCATGAGCACCAAGCACAGACATATTGCAAGCAAACCACCCACACAGAGAAAATATAATAAATATTTTTTAACTATGTTTGACTTATTTTCTTTTCCTACACCACTTCTCCCTCCCCCAAAATGATACATGTAAACATGAGTTTTATTTCCTTAATTGTTGCCTTTGAAATCTTCGCCATGTACATTTAAAGATTTGTTTATTTATTTTTTTATTTTTATGTGCCTTCGTGTTTTGCCTACATGTATATCTGTGTGAGGGTGTCAGATCACCTGCAACAGGAACTACAGGTAGTTGTGAGCTGCCATGCGAGTGGTGGGAATTGAACCCGGGTCCTCTGGAAGCACAGCCAGTGCTCCTAACCACTGAGCCATCTCTCCAGCCCCTTGCCAGGTACATTTAAAGAACAACATCTAGTTGTATTAGCCCACTTTCCATGGTTATAACAAAATACAGGTGTCTGGGTATTTTACACAAAAAGATAAATTTAGCACATAGTTTGGAGGCTGAAAATCCAGAACTGGGCGGTCGCGTTGACCTAGCCTCTGTCGAGAGCCTCAAGGTAATGCCAGGAACATGCACAGACGAGATCACATTGTAAGACGGAAAGGAAAAGATGAGGACCAGACCATAATCTATCTGTGTGTGCTGGCACTAGCCTGTGATCCTAGCCCTCGGAGGAGAAAGGAGGGTCAGAAGTTCAAAGCCATCCTGGGCTACATAGTGAGTTTGAGCATCACCGTGAGACAATAACCATGACAAAATAATCCACTCTCTTGGGCATCAACTGGGGCTCCATGGATGCCACATGAATCCCTGTCAAGGCCAGGACTCCGTGTTACCTTTCACTAGCGCTCTCTCTCTGTCCCCAGCCACGCTGGGGACCAGGTTTCTAGCATGTGAGCTTTGACAGGACACACTAAAATCCTACGCAAACCAGAGCATTAGTAGGAATGTAGCCAACCTTGGTAACCCCTAAACACAGAGGCCTCCCGCCATTATTGTAGCACTGTCTTTCCCCTCTCAACTTACATTCTATGCTCTGGCATTTCAGATTTGTCTGTCTTTAACAAACCAAGGCACAGCTTCACCCATGTGAATGTAACAGGCCTTGGTACACCCACTGTTTCTACATTCACCAATCCTTGAGTCTCAGAGTAAACGTCTGGAATCACTTTCCTTGTTGAAGTACACTCTGAAAGCTCTTTGGATTGCTCTCAGCTCTTATTTGCCTTTCAATGTTAAAAGGAACTTGTTTTCCTTTGTGTCTTAGCTTATGAAAGGGCTGTTTGCTGCAGGCAATTCTAGCTGACATTTCTTTGTTCCCCTCCCTTTGGGGACCCCAGTGCAGTCTCCCAGCCTGTCATTGTGGCTATGGATGGAGAAGCTCACAACACGCACTCTCCTTTCTCCGTGACCGTTCTCACTTCTCTACATCTGGAGTGTCCCTCAGAGGTGCAGACTGCAGCTCCATTTTCCCGTGTTCCCCTTGAGAAGTGCCATGCTCCCTGGTTCTGTGGGTCTGCCTTGAGAAAACCTGTAACTGCTGTGTCTGTCCCTTTACTTTTAGTTTCTTCTCCTGGGATTTCATTGTGAGACTTTTCTGATTCTGCTCTCCGTGCCTCTGTTTCTCTTCCCATACTTCATGTCATGTCTCTCGTCGCCTTATAAGCAACTCCCAGCTCTCCCCTTCACTTGGGCTGTGGATTGTTTGTTGAATTTTAGATTTTAGAATGGTTTTTCATTTCTAGAAGTTCCATTTTGCTGCTGTTGCCCCACTTCCTCCCCTTTTCTCCCCCTTCCCCCTCCTCCTCCTCTTCTTCCTCCTCTTCTGCTCCCCTTCCCCTCCTCCCTCCTCCCCCTCTTCCCCCCCTCTTCCTCTTCTCCACCTCACCTCTCTCTCTCCTCCCCTTCCTCCTCTCCCTCCTCCTCTTCTCCACCCACCTCTCTCTCCCTCCTCCCCCTCCTCCTCTCCCTCCTCCTCTCCACCCCACCTCTCTCTCCCTACTCCCCCTCCTCCTCTCCCTCCTCCTCTTCTCCACCCCACCTCTCTCTTTCTCTTCCCCCTCCTCCTCTCCCTCCTCCTCTTCTCCACCCACCTCTCTCTCCCTCTCTCCCTTTCCACCCCATCCTTACTCATCTTACTTATATACACATCAGATCATTGCAGCTTTCATTCTTTTTAACATCTCCTGCAGCCTCTTGGGGTTGTTCTGTTGTCTCCTTTTCCTCTCTGTAGCCTGCCCCTCGTGGTGGCTCACATGCTTGTGATTTGGGAAGATGGTTATGAAACCCTTTTGCTTGGTCTTACCCACAGAGCAAGTCCTCCCGACCTAACCAAGGAGCTTCCCAACCCCAGCTCCCTGGTAGCTTAATCTCAGAGGAGACTCTCCTTCCCATCCTTCCTACCCCTAGCTCCCCCAAAGTCCACATGGAAAACTTGCTTTAGGAAACTCCATCCCATCAGTGACTAGCTGAGGTCAGCTCACTGACCCTGTCCTGCACCCTCAAGCCCAAAGCCTCTGACAAAAACGAGGGTTGCAGCCCCCCTTCTTCTCACCTTCTTATGTTTCTTCACAGTCCATGGTACCAGCTGTCATATTTTATATCCGTTTGTTAAACTGCTTCTTGTAGGACACCCCCACACGAGAATGTGATGACTTGTTCATTTATATATCCTTAGCAACTAGTGCAATGCCCAAAATATAAGTGTTAAACCATTATATGATGGGTGAATGAGCAAATGAGACACAGCACCTGTCTCCAGAACGCTCGCCGTCTGGCGGCTGAGCCAGACAGGGACAGTTAGTTGCAAGACGGAGGAATAACTTCTGCTCTGGGGGAAGGGAGTGGAAAGAAAGCTCATCCAGACTGGAGGTCAGGGACTTCTCTGTCCAGGCTGGAGGGGGTTGGGGGTGTACCAAGCTGAGATGCTAAAATGCTAAGATGGCATAGCCATCATTCCACAAATAAAAGGCATCAGGAATAGGGGGTTGGAGGTTCCAGGAAAAGACCAGCCCAAAGATGAGAAGGATGCTATCTGGAGAAATGAAACTTGTTTGGTGTGGCAAGATCAAGGAAGAGGAACTGGGCTGGAGAGCGGTCAGGCCCCCTATGCTTCCAAGATCCACTGGTAGTTTGGCAGGGGGGAGGAGGAAAAGGAGGAAGGATGCTTTAAGCTACGGACAGAACATGCTGAGGCTGCAGGGAAGGCGCTTTCCTCTGGCTTCTGGGGAGGCAAAAGGCCTGTAAGGAGGCTCTGTCCAGAGGGGCAGCCAGGTTCTGAGCCAGGGCTGATGATACAGTGGGGCCCGTCGGGGTTTCTGCTGGCAATGGGAAGAACATTCTGCGTGGGTTGAGAGAGTGGGCTGATTTGACGGGCAGAGGGGCTGCTCAGTTGGTATCAGTTGGGGTGATTTGAAAGATGAGGCTCCTGAGCCAATACTTTTTAATTAGGGTTGGATTTAGCAAACATAAAAATAGATATATGGGACATGAGGCTGAATTTGAATTTTAGATAACCGAGTAACTTTTTAGAGTAAGCATGTCTTCAAAAGTGGAATTCCTTTGCATTATCTGGGATTCTCTTTTCAACAGACCCCAGGGCCTTTCTGATCCCACACCTCTGGTCACGCACACCTAGAGAGACTCCAGGGCCTTCTGACCCCACATCTACTGTCAGCTTTTCACCAAATGCCCCCTTAAAGCCTTTCTCTGAACAGCACCCCCAAACTCCATCCCCAACCCCTCTCCCTTCCTCCGAGTCTAGAAGCCCAGGAGCTGGACCATCACCTCGGCTGTCGTTGGGAAGGCTGAAGGACAGCTAGAGGTAACCTGGCAGCCCATACTTCCCTTGGCTGCCCCAACTCCCCACCCCCACTGAAGTATTTACATGAAGTGCTACCCTAGAGCCTGGCCCCTGGTGGGGCTCAGTGCTACAGATTTAGGGCTGTCACTGTGGACATTGGGTCACTCTGGGCTTACTTGCTCTGAGAGGCCAGGGCCTGGACTTGAGCAAGGCCCCGTGACACCTGAGCCTTCCCCATCTATCCAGTTGTCCCAATTCTCGTGATCCTTTAGAACCTTTATTGGCATGGAGACCAAAGATCTCCATGCTGGAGGAACCCTGGGGATCTGGTGGAGGATACTGTCTGGAACCAGAGTAGGAATGAGGCCTTCCCTGTGGTGCAAATGGGGAAGGATTCATGAAAAGTGTGATAAATGGACCAATGGAGGACTCGGGAACTGGGGGTGGAGACGCGGGCTAGCCTGAAGCTGCATTGTGTAAGGAACATCACTGGCACAGTAAGGGACCAGAGGGCTGAGCAAGGTCCTCCTCCAAGAAAAGTAGGAGAGGGGGCCACAAAACAGGAATGGAAGGACAGGCCTAAGGAGGGGCTGTGAGGTCAAACAGCGCCAGGCCTGGGACCTGAACAGCTTGACTCAGTTAAAGCTGTTAACCGTATGGTGGCTAAAGAGATGGTTTGGTAAGTAAAAGCTTTTGTGTACAAACATGAGGCCCTGAGCCCAGACCCCAGCACCTACGTAAAAAGCCAAGTATGGTCACAGGAGCCTGTAATCCCAGCACTGATGTGTGGTGTGTGTGTGTGTGTGTGTGTGTGTGTGTGCACATGCGCGTGCATGCGTGTGCATGTGGATGTGTGTGTGTGGTGGGGAGCAGGTAGTGAAAGCAGTTACTAGGTAACTACTGGGGTTGTTGGTTGTCAGTCTGGCTCCATGTTTGGTAAGAAACCCTGTCTCAAGGGAATAAGACGAAAAATCATAAAACAGGACACCCGACATCCTTCTCTGACTTCAGCACACATATGCAAGGGTGCATATGTGCACAAACACCACACACACACACATGCATACCCAAATAATTATACAAATGCAAATCTACTGACAGCAGTAACCATCTATTGAGACCTCACTTGACTTGAGTGGTTTCTTTCTTTTACTAAATCTTCCAAAGAGTTACTACTGTTGCCCCTGCTGTAGACTGGGGAAACTAAGGCACAGAGAGACTGAACAACTTGTCCACAGCCACAGAGCTGGAATCTGAGCCCAGGCAACCTGGCCCAGAGTCTGTACAACTCTCCAGCCAGTGAAGAGCTAAGAACATAATGGCCCAGAAACACCCAGAAAAGAAGAGGACCGTCTGCAGAGGATGGCATCCAGCTTTGATCCCCTCACTGTTCAAGTACATGTATCTAACAGCGGGCGTGGGACCTGAGAGTCTACCCAACCAGCTGCCCTGGCGCCAGAAATGCCAGGGCACAGAGCCCCAAAAGCGACCTTGGTCAGCTGCATAGGGAAAGAGACAATGGATGTGTGGACTTGCCTACTGGTCAAAGGGTCGTCCTCAGACCAGTAACATCTGCATTTCCAGAGGCAGTTTCAGTACCAATGCCTTGGCGTACAGGCCAATGTCGCCCCCTGCTGTATATCCCAGGGATAGCGCTGACTTAATAAGTATTGTTTCCCACCTGACCTGACCAGCGCAGATGTTCTCCCACTGCGGGCAGAGAGTTTGTAAACGTTGAACACACACCCCCATGTCTACGCAATAATCTAGTATCTAGATCCCTCAAGCCCAGCTGGCTCAGCCTCATGGAAAGAGACAGATGCCTGGCCTTGGCTGCTGGTCTATATCATCTGTGGGGGTTAAAAGAAGAAGGAAGGGCTGGAAGATAGGTCAAAGTCATCAACAACTGGTACTGGTAAAATAAAGAGTGGTCACAAGCATAGGCCACAATCCTGTAAGCATCTGTCAGTGCTAAACAGGGTGTAAGGTGTGGTCCAGTCTAGTGTAACTTCCTGACTTCCAAGTCCGTGCTCTGTCCATAGCCTGGTCAATGGAGCTGCATCCAGACATGAAGGACCAGGATGAAGAGTCACACGCTGCCTTCTGCCCCCAGGTAATTATGGGAGATGGAAAGGATCCCTGAAGTGTAAGTAGACTCTGTTGTCCCACGGCTAGCCTTCCCTGGATGAGCCAAGGCCATGGGCTGCTGGAAGTAGTGAGGGCTGAGACTGCAGGGCTGGAGCTGGGTTAGTGCATCATCTGGGAGGAACTGACTGCCTCCATCCCTGCCTTGGCTTCGGCATCTGAGTAACGCTTCTGGGAGCAGAACCACAGGAAGAGGAAGAAACCTGCAAGGCAGGCTGGTTAGTGAGAAGGTCGATAGAAGCCAACAACCTCCTATTGGGGACAGAGAGACAGACCCAGAGGACACCAGAACTGCACATCCATGCAGTTCAGAGGCAAGCCTCTCTTCTGCATAAATGTGCCCCTAGACCAGTTTAAATGGAGCTGTGGACTCGGTTATCATCCACCCCTGGACCTCAGTGACTAGGCCTCTCCCAGGGTCTGCGGTCCTGTGAGCTCCTGCAGACTTACCATAGAGCGAGTTGAAGATGGTAAAGAGGAAAAGCTGAGGCAGCAGGAACACACCAAAGGAGAAGAAGGCCAGGGTCCAGGTGGTACCCAGTAGCACAGTGAGGCCCAACACCATGACAGTGTCCCGGTAGGCCCAGGGACTCAGCACCTTCTCCCGTGCCCGTAGCCTGCACACGATCCACAGCGCCCAGGCCAGCACCACCAGGTTGAAGAGAGATGTGAGGCCACCATAGCCCATGACCAAGATGCTACGTACCATGGGACTGCATATCCAGCACCTGCAGGAGGTGGGAGAAGGCCAGGATTTAGCATGGCCCCAAGACCAGCAGGAGGCCAAGCACACCTGAGCCTTGGGACCAGCTCTTGTCCCTGACTGGTCTTGATGTTCCAGTGGTTGTAACTTGCCTGACAGTTAGTTCATATGCCAAAGCTCCTCTGCCCAGCTTCCCATCTGCCACCACAGCTGGATTGGCTGGCACTTCTGCCTATTTACTGAAGTGCCTCCTTTCAACCATGATGGATAAATCTGACCCAACTGAACCTCCTCCTTTCCTTCTCCCCCCGTGCCAACCTGAGCAACATTCTAGTGGATGGCTAGCCTGGGGTCTTGCTCTGGAAGCTTCCTCTTCCACCCTACCCCACCATTGTCATCATCTCGCCACCACCTTTGTGCAATGGTGACTTTTGACCTTTGACCTTTGCCCCACTTAGACCTGGGCAGTATGTGAAGCACCACCCATGGATTGGTTGGTAGATGCTCTAGTATGTAAGAATGGGGGAGCCGATGAGCAGTAGGGAAATCCCAGAGGGCACTGAACCTGGGGTGCCTTTGAGCCCTGACCTCTCTAGGACATCTTCAAGACAGGTGCTATTCTTTGCTCAGATCAGATTACCACACCCCATGGCCCAACATGGGTCATCCCAGGCAATCCACATGGCAGGCCAGGGACAGACACCTAACCATCTCCATTCTATAGTTAGGGAAACTGAGGTTTCTGCTCAGGAGCACACCTGGTTAGGGGCAAGAGTAGGACTCAAAGCCCCTTGGTCTGGACACTAAGTCTGGATTTCTGTCACAATCATGTATTCAGATCCCCCCAATCCATCCTGGGCCCTGACACTGGAGTCACAGTGTTCTTGAACATCATTTGCAAGAGTCATGCACATTGGTAATGCTTTTGCTGCTGCAGAATATTCTAGCATGAAGGCCTTACCCCTGCTCACTACTTCAGCGCCTCTGCTGCTGTATGACCAGACTGTGTTTGAGGGGTGCTTTTTAAACATCATATCAGTTTAAGGATGCAGACAGATTAAAAAGTGGGTAGATGGGTAAGTAGATGATAGATAACATACATACATACATACATACATACATACATATATGGATGGATGGATGGACGGATGGATGTATGGATGGATAGATGATAGACAGATAGATGCATACATAAATGCATAGACGGATAGATGGATGGATACATAGATGGATGGATGGATAGATGATAGATGGTAGACAGACAGATAGATGCATTCATAAATACATACATAGATACATAGATGGATGGATGGATGGATGGATGGATGGATAGAGTTCTATGAGTTTTTAATGGAAGATTGAAGTCACCAAAGCAGGATAATAATCTCTTGAAGGACAGAAAAGGACGATACAAGGAAGCTGGTCGTAGTATGAAGGTTTCCAAACTCCTGGTGGCAGCCAGGGGCTAGAGATGGGCAGTGTCTGGAGGACCACCCTGGAGCTTCTGGTGGGCTGAGTCCCGGCTCTTAGTTGACAGCCTGGGACCTCATATATGAGTTCGTAAGCTGTCCTTGCCTCAGTGGTCCTATAGGTCTGGCAGCGGGGCTGAGCCCTCACTGTGAGCATGGAACACATACTCATCCACCAAGCCTACCCACAAGCTCTCAGCCATTCTGAGCTGCCAGGGGAGAGCCACAGAGGTGGGACGCTCAACTCTCCAGATAGCTTCATGAGGGTCTTACTTATTATTTTATTTATTGCTGTATGTGTGTGGTGCATGCAGACATGCACGCTGTGGCATGCATAGATGTGCAACAGCTTTTGGGAGTTGGTTCTCTCCTTCCACCATAGGTTCTGGGGATAAAACTTGGCTTGGAGGCTTTGTGCCTTTCCCCACAGCCATCTCACCCCACCACCACCACACACACGCAGGCGACTCTGACACTACTATACTGCACCCAGCTGCTGTAATGATAAGCTTGATGTCCTTGGATATAGAAAGCCACAGCCGAGTTTGTCTCCACCTCTACTGGCTCCCTGCAGGCCTTAAAGAGGCTGAACTCATCCCCCACAGCATTTGCCTCCCCTGGGTCCCACATCAGCTGCACGGAAGCTGGGATGCTGGTAATGTCCTGTGTTCTGTGCAAGGAAGGAAGAGCTAAGCTGAGCCTGCATCTAAACAAGATAGATAGATAGATAGATAGATAGATAGATAGATAGATAGATAGATAGATAGACAGACAGATAGCCTGAAGGCACAGCAATCAGGTGCCAACCAAGCTAAGTAGCTCTGGAGCCTGTACTAGATCAAACCACAGGGCCAACCCATTTGATATATGGCCAGGTGCTGCCAAGAGGCCCTCCTAACTGGTCCTAGAGACTCAGCAAGTATTGATACCCACTCTATGGCTTCCTAGTCAGTGAGCACAGAGCAGCCCTCCATCTCTGCAGAGACCTCAGGGACACAGAAAGGGTGAGCAAAACCCACTGGAATCCTCCCCCCACCTAAACCATGGCTGCCTCTTTGCCCCTCAGCCATCACTTCACCGTAGAGGCCCACATGGCCCTTCTACCTCACCAGGCACTCACATGGACACATTCTGGAAGCCTGTACCATTTTCCTGGCTTTTGGAGAAAGAGATCACACAGGGTCCATACACTGAGCTCCTGACCACCAGAAGAAGCAGCACCAAGAAGGCTGGAGACCCTGAAGGGTGAAACAAAGAGTCAGGAGACCCCAAGATGACCTGACTCTGATCTTCAGGCCTGGTGACAGGGGAGGGGTGTACACTGTGCTGAACTCCACACAACTTCCAGCTTCAGAGTCAGGACTTGGGTCTTGGAAGAGGTTCATCTCTAAGACGTTAGTGAGATTCCAGGCTGAGTGGCAGCGGTGGTGATGGTGACCTGGGAGGTGCTAAGGAACTAACAGGAGGTGGCACTGGTTGGGAAACTTGAAAGAAAATGGCGGCAATTAAAAGATGGGCTGGAGCAGTGGTGGAGGGGTCTGCGATGGTGCTGATGTGGTGAGGATGAGTGCGGAGACGGTGGTGGGGTGCAGGGAAGGTGAAGAAGGTGATGGGGATGACTGAGATGGGGTGGGTGGAAATGGGAGTAAAGCAGGCATGGGTAGCAGAGGCGGGACATGATGATGGTGGTAGTGGGGACAGGGGACTGCAGGTAATGGCAATGTTGAGATTGGAAGTGGTGAAGGCCACAATGGTGGTGATGACAGTACTGAAGGCAGAAGAAGACATGGTCATGATGGTAGGTGCAATGGTGGTGTTAGGGGTGGAGGTGATGTCATTGACGGAGATGGAATTAGAGATAGCCACTATGAAAGGCAGGAGGACATGGGGTCGGCGCTCTGTACACTGGATGTTCCAGAGCCAGTGAGATAGGTATCCCTTACCCCAGCCCAGCAGGCAGAGCTTGAGCAAGTATCTGTGGATGTATATGTTGTAGACACGCCCCAGGAGAAGGTAGAGGTTCAAGCCTTCAATGGCCATCCAGGTAAGGCTGCTGAGCAGTGCGTAGTGTAGGGTGGCAGCCAGCACCATGCAGACTGGCCTGGGCACTGTGGGCAGGGCCATCTGGGAGCTCAGAAGGAAGGTGACATTCAGGAGCAGAACAGAGCCATGCAGGTTCATATGGATACCTGTGGTGGAGTCACTTTGCTTCCTGTGGGTGGGACATCACCCAGATAATGCCATGGCCTGGTTCACAGACGCCCAATGATGGGGAAACTGAGGCAAATGAGGAGGGGTCTAATGGCTGCCATGCTGTTAGGCTGGCCCTTCCCTCTGAGTAACACCCACCTTCCCCGGGGCGTGAAGGCAGACACTGGGGCAAGAAAGAAGACACAGACCAGCAGTGGGGCAGGTAGGCTGGGCAAGGCAGAGGATTACCTGGAGTGAGCACACAGCAGTATGGAGAGCAGCGAGGCCACAATGGAGATGCTGCAACCCACAAGGGAGATGTACTCAAGAGGCACCCGCAGCTCAGTGGGCACCGGGTCTCCAGAGAACTGCTACAGGGCAAAAGGGACTGAGAGCCTGAAGCATAGAAATGTCCAGCTCTCCCTGGGCTCTGCCAGAGAAGCCTCCCAGACTTCAGCCCCAAGTCCCTTCCCTACAGCCCAGCCCAGTCCTGCCTTGAAGGAAGCTGTAGCCTGCATCCCAGCCTGTCACCTATAACTGCTATCCCTGTTCCTCCTCTCCAGCCATTCCATGTACACGTTGGGAAACCACTTCTCACACTGTATGGACCAGTGTGTCAACCCTGGTCTGTCTGGGGCCTTCCTCCTGCCGCCCACAGTGATTGACTCAAGAGCCTCCATCCGGATTCGATCTCAAGACTGAGGCTGGGTCAGGGAGACTCTTGAATTCCATTAGAGTCTGAACGGCAGCTAGGCATGAGCCTGCAGATACTGGCAGCTGCGTTATTATCCCATTGGGCATCCTAACTGAGGGCCAAGGCAGGATGGAGCAAGCATAGTCAAGGGACAGAGATGGAATCCTGTGTTGGTGTGATTCAGCTCCCGGATCAAGCCATGCCTAAAGCCTAAACAGACTTTTAAAGGAATGCAAGTCCCTAAGTTTACTTGCAAGGCTTTAGCCTGAGAGGTTTAGGCTCACTGGATTACACTGTTCTTAGCCTTACACTTGCACCACTTTATTGGACCCCACCACAGCGCTCATCCCCCTCCCTCAAGGAGCATGCCCCCATACCATGAGCACAGCAAAGTAGGTGAGGTGATTGCAATGACAGAGAACCTGAGTGCCTGAGGGCTGCTCTGTGTAACAGCCCTCAGGGCTCCAGGCCCCCCAGCTGCGGTTGCTGGCTCCCTCCTTCCAGAAGACACAGGTTACCGTATACCCTTCCTGAAATGAAATGTGAGTGTCAGTCCATAGGTGCTGGACAAGATCTCATATTAGGGGCTAGGGGCTTGTGGCCCAAGAGAGAGTCAACTGCACCACCGCCAACATTTTGTGGGGTCTGGCTGGGCTTTGACAATCCCAGAGGTCAGCCCCGCCTTCGCCACAAATCCTCAGTATCCTGGACAAGTGGGCAATCTTCTCTGAGCCTCGGTTTATTTGTCTGCAAAATGGACCATACATATCCAAATCACAGGGTCAGCAGAAACACAAGAGACTATTCAATATTCTTGGGGGGGCAGTGCTGACCCTTCGTGGCACAGGTCTTCTGTAAACTGCTGTGTGCAATCTCGTTCCTAGACCCGTCATGAGAAACTCATTTGCAGCCAAGCCCTATGGTGGAGGTAAGGGGTGAGACACAGGCAGGCTTTGGAAAGCAGCAGAAGAGAAACAAAGGAACATGGATTAAGGGTACATGGATTGAACAGAAGTGGAACAGAACACTCATTCCAAAGGGAAGGGCAGTGGATATGTTTCTACCAATGGATGCTCAGAAGATAAAAGGAAAGGTCGCTGTGAAGTTGAGAATGCAAGGCTTCTTGCCCGGGCTTGGAGACAGAGCTAGAAAATAGCACTCTAGGCTTCTTCACAGGGATGCAGGCAGGCCTAGGACCCAGAAGCAGCAGCATCAGGACCTGTGCCTCCCAGGTACCCTTTTCTGTTCCAGCATCAGCACCAGTGCTATCTCTACCCCATGTGACCCAGCTTAGCAAATCCACACAT
This sequence comes from Arvicanthis niloticus, assembly GCF_011762505.2. NCBI lineage: Eukaryota > Metazoa > Chordata > Mammalia > Rodentia > Muridae > Arvicanthis > Arvicanthis niloticus. The sequence goes on along the minus strand of NC_047675.1, from coordinate 22,217,233 downwards.
CTCATCTGGATGCAGCCTGGTTCAGCCATAGACATGAGTCTGGCTTGCACTGTTGGGGAAGAACCTTCTAAGAACAGAAGGGAAACTCAGGGTCTTCAGACTCCATCTTACCATAGAAATGAAAGCCAAGGCAAGAAAACATGGCTGAGGCTAGAGAAGACTGTTCTCTAACAGTCTTAGATCCATGCCTAGATCCAGCCATGCCTGAAGGTGGAATGCCCTTGAACATCCATTGGTAGAAACATATAAGTCCCCTTTAGGGCTTAAGCAAGCTTAAGCTGGCTCTGTTGCCCTAGCAACTGAGACAAAAAAGAAAAGAAAAACTTCTTTCTCGTTTACTTTACAGAAATCTTCAAAGAATAGATTTAAAGTTGTTTCCCAGATGGCACCACAATTTTCAGTTTGGCCAAACCAGGGCTGACCAGGAAAGCTTCAGAACTGGGGTAGAGGCGGGCCCAATAGTACCAGACTCCGATTGTGCCAGAAGCTGATGTTGACTGGCTTCTGAAGGTTTTTCACAGGCTTGTGATCCAGCTGGGCCCCCAGGACATAGTTATTGAGCAGTAATGAGTTCTGGTCATCCTGGAAGGGCAGTGAAAACGGGGATAAGTAAATGTGGGGACTCTGGGTGAGAGGAGAATTCACATCCCAGACCCTCTTCCCCATTGCATTCTGTCTGCCTCCCATCTCAGAACAGACATGGACGCCCTACGGTCCTGGGTCTCATTTGCAGTTTGCAATCCTACCTCCCTGTGATGGAATATATATATATATGTTTGATAAGACCTCACATCACCTAGAGTTGATAGAGTTGAGCTCCTGGGTAGGTCTGTTTATGATCATGGAGATTTGGTTAGGCTCTGGCTAGGCCTGCACACTCCTGCAAGACTTCAACCATGACGGACTGTACCCTGAAACTGAGCAAAGACAAACTCCTCCTTCCTTAACTTGCTTTCCTCTCTCCCTAAAGCAGGTGGGGTGAGTGGGTGGGGCCCAGAGAGGCGGTGGCCAGCTACAGTTGCACAGTGAGCTAGTCCACACCTCCTGCCAACCTGGGATCGGCCACCCGCTGCTGACCTGAAAGAGGTGTGTAGTGAAGAAGTAGATACAGATGAGTCGTAGCTCAGCAGGCCGGGAGGTCACACAGGTACCCTTGGTCAGCTCATCAGGGAACTGCATGGCATGTGGGGCCCATGCCTGCGGATGGCAGCCGATGGGCTAGGACCACAGGTCCAGTCCTAGCATCTTGAGATTCCCTCCCCATTAAACGTTACCAACCAGGCCTTCCCCGAGCCTCCACCATCTGACGGCACAACAACCCCCCCCCAGACTTCCACACCCATCTTCATCCCCTAAGAACAGAACCACCCCAGTGCACACCCCAGCATGGGCCAAGCATCTCATCCTGTTTACACCAGGGTCCTTAAAGGACACAGGTGGCCCTAGCTGCTACCAGCCCCAGGGACCTGCCCTCCACCTCGAGGCCAAAAAATCAAGATGACCCTGACCAGGAGAGGTCACCGAGCACCTCCTCTTTCTGATCTTCCCACAGTAAAGCAGATGGTGTCACTCCCAACTGATCGGGGGCAGAGCACAAACAGGGAACTTCCCTAGCTGCCTCTGACCTGGGAGACATTTGTCAGGGTGGCACTGGACAAGGAGAGACCAGAAAAGTCACAGCTCAGCTTGAAGACCAGAGACTGGATGGAGTTTGTCTGCAAGGTCAAGTTGTGCCCACAGAAGCTGGCATTGAGCAGCATCTGCTCCAGGTGCTGGATATGCCTGGAAATGGGGAGACGGAGCTGGAGACAGCCTAGGGGTGGGGTCTCCAACCCAGCCCTCCCACCATCATATCTCTCCAACCCCCAATCCCTGTGTAAGCCGTGTCCCCCACCCAAGTCTTAGAGCCCCTACCTAGGAAACGCAGGGACCTTTTTGGTTTATAACACTTCATCAAGGGTCCTCAATAGACAATAAACAGGTGGAAGGCCACCCCTGCAACTCTAGATTTTGGTAGCAGGCATGCGGTGGGTCTGCTGAGTCACCATCTGCTGAGTGCATTTATGGCTGAGGGTATACCTGACTCACCTCCCTCTGGAAAACAAGCTTCGGCCTATGGGCTGCTCAAGGCGCTTCATGAAGGTCAGTATCTCTGACTGGGTTTCTGTGGACAGCGGGACTCAGACCTTGACCCAGCTTCTCAGCATTCCTCCCCCATGAACCATCACCTACCTACTAGGACAACTTGAGCAGCTAGAAGGCACAGGCAGAAGAAAAGGGCCCCGTGTGGATCCATGTCCTCAGCTGGTATTCTCCTGCCCTTGGAGAGGGGATAACCATGGTCACCAGATGGAGGATGCTGCCTCTACCTTCTAGACATTTCTGCAGTTCCCCAATGTTTTCATCTTCTTTTTTGTTTTGTTTGTTGTTTTTGTTTTTGTTGTTCAGATAGGGTCTTTTGTACCCTAGGCTGGCCTCAAACCTGCTATGTAACTAAGGGAGCCCTTGAACTTCTGATCTCCCTGCTTCCTCCAGCAAAGTGCTGAGATTGCAGCAATTCATCCCAACACTCAACCATACTCAGGATCTAACCCAGGGCGCCATGCATGCTGGGTAAGCACTCTACCAGCTAAACTACATCCCTAGCCTACGATGCTTCTCCAATGCATGTATTTCACAGATAAGGAATCTCAGGCTCAGAGACCAAAGAGTCTTTGCTTGAAGGTGGCTGAAGCCAAGTGTCCCTAACCCCAGAAGGCTTGACCACTGAAGTAATCGCTGCCAATAGCTGCTTGGCCTGAGAGTCTCCCTGGGGGTTCCCCAGCCTCACTGGGTTGGGGAGGGGCACCACTAAGAGCAAGCAAGGCATGCATAATCTTGATCCATTCTGTCATTAACTCCATGCGTAAGGCTCTTTGGCCTCGTTTCCTGAGTTTCTCTGTGTTGATATAGCTTGCTTACCATGTTCAAGGCCCTGGTTCAGTCCCAGCACTGAGAGAGAGAGAGAGAGAGAGAGAGAGAGAGAGAGAGAGAGAGAGAGAGAGAACAGATAAATGAATGAAGGGAGATAGCTCAGTGGGTAAGCCCTTGCCGCATAACCCTGACAACCAGGGTTTGGATCCCCAGAACCCATGTAAATGCTGGGTGAACAAAGTGACCATCTGCTAACCTCAGAATACAGATAGGGGATTCCCCAGAGCAAGCTGGCTAGTGAGATTAACCATATTGGTGAGCTCTGGGTTTGATTGTGATCCCTTGCCTCATTGAATAAGGATGGGAGGGAAAATAAATGGATGATAGATAGGTAGATAGATAGATAGATAGATAGATAGATAGATAGGTGGGTGGGTGGGTGGGTGGGTGGATGGATGGATGGATGGATGGATAGATAGATAGATAGATAGATAGATAGATAGATAGATGTAAAAGTAAATTTGTGGGAATTTTTTTTGAGACAGGGTCTCACTATGTAGCTCTGACTGTCCTAGAACTCACAATATAGACCAAGCTGGCCTCAAACTCATAGAGATGCTCCTGCCTTTGCCTCAAAGGTGCTAGGATCAAAATCATGGCTGCTAAGCCTGGCCTTACAGTGATTTTTAATGATGTGCCAACATTATTCATTTATGCAAAGACAAACTAATCTATTTGATATAAAAATCTTGACAGAAGAATAAAATAATATAGAAGAAATTCCATGTATACTGTGAGTGAGCCTGAAGAATTTTGCTTGGTCCTTTGGCCAGGCAAGCAGGATCCAAGCAGTCATCCAGGACTGGTGGTCACATGTGCTTCTCTCTTCTTGTGACATATCACAGCATCAGACCTTAACGTTTTCCCAAATTGTATTTCTGCGTTGTTACTTTATTCAGCAGAATGCAGCCATGAGCCCCGAAGGATGGAAATTTGGAAAGGAAAATGGTTTAGCAAAGATCAGCAAAGCAACCCTCCAGGCTGTTGCACGCAGCATCCAAAGTCTGTTTACGCAATCATCTGTTAAGAATGCGCCTAACTTGATCAGTGCAACTTACTTTCCATCAAACAGCTTTCGGCAGTCAATTAAAGCTATTAAGGAAAGAATTTTTAAAAATAAGGCCAACGAGATGGCTCAGGCGGTAATGTGCTTTGTGCATGATAAACATTATGGCTGAAACATTTGGGCGGGGGAAGCTCAGCTTACAGCTTACATTCCGTCATGAAGGGAAGTCGGGGCAGGAACTGAAGCAGAAGCTGTTGGGAGCTGACATGACAGAGGTAGGTCTCCAGAACACTAGATTTCAGAGAATCAAAATAATTATCTTGATACTAAAACTTGTTTTGAGATTTGTATATTACAGAATACATAGCCTTGGTGAATGAATCTTCTTATCACCTGCATGTTCACTGATGCCCTGGACTTCCAGCTGGATGCAGTGAAGACAGACTTCAGATGCTTATCAATTTACCCTTCCCCTCATCCCTCTTCTAATATCTCAACGCCCATGTTCAGCTTGAAGAAGTTAATGAAGAGTCGGTGCCCCAATTCCCTGGACTTGGGGACTGAGGTGGTTAATATTAGGCTGTCTTTATCTGTATAATTGTTACTAAGCTGATGCAAAATTCAAGGATTTCATTGGTATAAATTTGTGGGTACAAGGCTTAGACCTTTCACTTCTCCAACGGGGGAAGTTGTGCATTGCCTTAAAGAGTGTTGCTTTTATATCAACAGTTTAGATATTAAGTCTCTTGTCTCTCAGGTTCATGCTGTTCAACAAACTGATGGCTTTGGTACGGCAACAGATAACAAATGAAACCCATACAGGTCCAATATTACAGGCTGGAAGTAGGGGACTCTGAAACCTGTCATCAAGATTGACAAGGATTAACCCCTAACTTACGCGCTAAGCCGGATAGCAAATGACGGGTAAGAGAGCATATCGAGACCCTTGCCCCTAAAATAAGGGATGCCTCACCATCTTAAGTGAGGCTGGGGTCCTTTGTTCCAACCTAGGACAGGCACGGTTTCCGTAAGTTTTCCCAGCCTTCCCTTTTGAAAAAAAATTTTAAAAGGGGGACCTGTTGGGAGCCGACTTTAGTAGAAAGCGGCTAGATCAACTTTGCAGCCATCTGGAACCATATACCCTGATGAAAGACTTGGTTGTCAAAAGCCTATAACAGCTGAAGCACACTCTGATAAATATATTGTTTATCCCACATAGCTTGTTTTGCTGTTTAGTGACCTCAGCTGTATGGTGCACATGGTAAAGTGTTTTCACCTGTGTTCTCCTGCTTGTGTATATAAATACCTCAGAATTCCCTTCACTAAGAGAGACTTGAGAAAATAGAAGAGACTCGATCACACCCTGTCTTGTCTCCATTCTTTTCGTCTCCTGCCCCAAGAGCCCCACTCTCTCTCTTGACCAGAGAGCACTTAGCTCAACAAAAGCGTTGAGGCAGAGCACAGGCTGCAACAAGAAGCCATGAAGGAAACATGCTTACTGGCTTGCTCCTCATGACATGCTCAGCCTGCTACCTTATAGAGCCCAGGACCACCTGTCCAGTAGTGACACCACCCACAGTGGGCTGGGCCTTCCCCCATCCTCATTAATCAAGACAGTGCCCAACAGGACATTCTGATGAAGGCAATTCTTCAATAAATGTTTTCGCTTCCTAAGATGACTTTAGCTTATGTGTAGTTGACAAATGAAAACAAACACCAAACAAGCAAACAACTAACCATCACTCTGCACAGGCCTGACTACCTGAATTCCTTCTTCAGAACTCACGGAGAAAGGAGAGAACCCACTCCCAAAGGCTGGCCCCCCAACCTCCACATACATGCTATGCAGGAACAATAACTACACACAAAAATAAATAAATCACTCACACATGCACACTCATGTACAACACAGTAATCAATTAAAGTGCTGGCTAGTTTTATGTCCGTTTGATACAAACAAGAGTCATTTGGGAGGAAGAAATCTCTACTAAGAAAGTTTCCCCACCAGACTGACCTATAGTGCATTTTCTTTGATGACTTCCAGCTCATTGTGGAAGGTGCAGGTTGGGAGCCCTGGGTGCTTTAAAAAAGCAGTGTGAGAGATAGCTCAGTGGTTAAGCATACTGAGTGTTCTTCCAGAAAACCTGGGTTCAATTCCCACACCCACATGGTGAAAAGCAACCATCTATAATTCCAGTACCAGGGTTTCTAACACCCTCTTCTGGCTTCCCTGGGCATCAGGCACATACACGGTGAATAGACTTACATGTAAGTAAAACATCAATCCACATAATTTTTTAAAAAAAATTTAAAGTTTAGGAAGGAAGGAAGAAAGAAGGAAGGAAAGAAAGGAGAGAGGGAGGGAGGAAGGGAGGGAAGGAAGGAAGGAAGAGAAAGCTGAGCAAATCATTCAGAACAAGCTAGTAAGCAGGATTGTTCCATGGCCTCTGCTTCTGCTCCTACTTCCAGATTCCTTGAGCCCCAACCCTGACTTCCTTTCACGATAGACTGTAAGATATAAGCCAAAATAAACCCTTTCCTCCTCAAGTTGCTTTTGGTCATGGTGTTCTATCATATCACAATAGAAACCCTAAGACAAATTCTAAAGATTACAAAAATAGGGCTAGAGAGATGGCTCAGCGGTTAAGAGCACTGACAGCTCTTCTAAAGGTCCTGAGTTCAATTCCCAGCAACCACATGGTGGCTCACAACCATCTGTAATGGGACCCAATGCCCTCTTCTGGTGTGTCTGAAGACAGCTATAGTGTACTTGCCATATATGTAAAATAAATAAAAATTTTTTTTGGGGGGGGGGGCGGTTCGAGACAGGGTTTCTCTGTGTAGCCTTGGCTGTCCTGGAACTCACTCTGTAGACCAGGCTGGCCTTGAACTCAGAAATCCGCCTGCCTCTGCCTCCCAAGTGCTGGGATTAAAGGCGTGCACCACCAGTGCCCGGCAATAAATAAAATCTTTAAAAAAAAATTTGCAAAAATAAAAAGAGTTAAGGCCGTATCTCAGAGGTAGAGCATTCACCTGACACATATGAGGTGTTAGGGTCAACCCTCAGTACCACAAAAAGAAACAGAGAAAGAAGGAAGGAAGGGAGGAAGGGAAGGAAAGGAGGGAAGGAAGGGAGGGGGAGGGAGGGAGGGGGGAGGAAGGTAAAGAAAGAAAGTGAGCTAGCTTGGAGATGGAGAGATGGCTGCACAGTTAAAAATGCTTGCCTTGGGTTGGGAATTTAGCTCAGTGGTAGAGCACTTGCCTAGCAAGTGCAAGGCCCTGGGTTTGGTCCTCAGCTCTGGAAAAAAAAAAAAATGATGAGAACTGAAATCCAGATCCCACCTGTAACAAACCAATGTTCCTTATAAGCCCCATCACCAAGTGGAAAGAGTCAGGAGGATTGCTGGGGTCTGCTGGCTTCCAGCCTAGCCTACCCCCCACACACTCTTCTGGCCTCTATGTACATGCATACAGAAGCTCGCATACACAGACACAAATAAATAAAAACACACACACACACACACACACACACACACATATAATTGTGCCAGTAAGATGGTTCAGTAGGTAAAGGCATTTGCCACTTGCCACTGTGCCTGACAATCTGAGTTAAAGCCTCAGGACCCACATGGGAGAAGGAGAGAAGAATCGAAGAATCTCCCACAACATGTACTAGGAACTGCATACACGATCACACACACACACACACACACACGTACAATAAATAAATATGTTTAAAAGTGTAAAGCCTAGTTCAGCAGTACATACCTTTAATCTCATAGCAGTATACAAGGAGAGACAAGCAGATCCCTGTGAGGGATCAAGTCTGATCTACCTACAGAGTTCCAAGTCATCCAGGGTGTCGTAGTTAGGGTTTACTGCTGTGAACAGACACCATGACCATGGCAACTCTTATAAGAACAACATTTAATTGGGGCTGGCTTACAGGTTCAGAGGTTTAGTCCATTATCATCAAGGTGGGAATATGGCAGCATCCAGGCAGGCATGGTGCTGGAGGAGCTGAGAGTTCTACAGCTTGTTCTGAAGGCAGACAAACAGGAGAAGACTGGCTTCCAGACAGCTAGGACGAGGGTCTTAAAACCCACACCCACAGTGACATACCTACTCAACAAGGCTATACCTCCTAATAGTGCTATTCCTTGGGCCAATCATATACAAACCATCACATAGAGCTACGTAGTGAGACGCTGTATTTTTAAAATTAATTTATAAAAAGAAAGTTAAAGGTGTGGAGAGATGGCTCAACAGTTAAAAAGCACTTGTTGCTTGCAAAGGACTTGGGTTCCGTTCCCAGCACCTACATGTCAGCTCACAGCCATCTGTCACACTAGTTTCAGGGGACATAATGCCCTCTCTTCTTCTAGCTTCTGCAGGCAATGTGCACACATATGGTGCGTATATATACATGAATGCAAATAAATAAATGTTTTTTAAAGGATAACTTTAAAATGTCTACTAATAGAGGAATGGCTGAATATGATAAGATTCAATGACTCCTGGAAAACAGTTTGACAATTGTGGGGGGAAGGGGGAGGGGAAGAGGAAGAGGGAGAGAGAGCAAGCTAGCAAGCGAGCACTGGGGTGAAGCTCAGTGGTAGAGTGCTTGCCTCATCCGTTCCATGGCAACAGCAAACACACAAACTGAAACTGAACAAACATCTGATCTTCTCCATATAAGCCTGAAGTAGCTGTCGATTGTTTATCTGAGAAATAAAAACCTACATTCACACACACAAAAAAATCTGTACACAAGCATTCACATCAGCTTTATTAATAATACCCCAAAGTTGGAGGGCTGGTGAGATGGTATCAGTGGGCAAAGGTACTTGCCACGAAAGCCTGGTGACCTGAGTTGAATGCCTGTAACCCACTGTGAAGTTTGCAGAGAGCTGAATCCATGAAGCTGTCCTTTGACATCAACATTATTTCAGAGGCTCATGTGTATCTCTCTCTCTCTCTCTCTCTCTCTCTCACACACACACACACACACATATCATGTATACATATACAATTAGTAACCAGAACAATAACAAGAATAATAATGACGATGGTTGAGATTGGGATCAACCTCAGTGTTAAACAAACTGTAATACAACCATGCTGTGAGATGTAATTCAGCAATGTAGAGAAATATATTTTTAAACATGAATATACTTGCCAGGTGTGGTGACACATACTGTTTATCTCAGCACTTAGGAAACAGAGGTAGGTTGATCTCTATGAGTTCTGGGCCAGCCTGGTCTACCTGTGAGTTCTGGGCCAGATGGGATACACAGTGAGCCCTGTCTCAAAAAAGAAAAGAGAGAGATAGAGAAGAGAGAGGGAAGAGAGAGGGGGAGGGGGAGGGAGAGGGGGAGAGGGAAGGACGGAAGGAGGGAGAGGGAGAAGTAAAGGGAGAGGGGGAAGGAGAGGGAGGGGGGAGGGAACAACAAAATAAAACCTATACACTTAGATGGACCTCAAGGAAAGTCTACTGAAAAAAAAAAAAAAAAAAAAAAAAACTCAAAATGTGATGTGGGGCCAGCGTGATGTGAGCAGCAGAACATGCTTGAAATGAAAATTACAGAGACGCAGATGAGCTCAGCGGTTGCCACAGGCAAGCAGGAGTTCCTGAGGATCTAGGAAGTGGGAGCGTGAGGACCGTGTGGTGATCGAGGAATTTGTGTTGTGACTGTGTTGGCTGCTCCAGGACGTGATTAAATGCATAGAATTCAGTCTTCACCCACACTGCTTTGGTGTGTAGGGGAACACACACTGAGCTGGTGATCTCTGAGAACTGCACCAAAGTGAATTTCTTGGGCTTGAACCTACACTATAGGTGTGTAAGGCACTGCTATAGGTGTGTAACACACCACAATGGGAGAAAAGTAGGTGAAGAACACACAGAACTTTTCTGTATGTTTTTTTTGTTTGTTTGTTTTGTTTTTGTTTGTTTGTTTGTTTGTTTGTTTTTTGCCAGCACTTGTGAATTTGAAACTTTTCCCAAAATTAACAGCTTAAAAAAAGGAAAACCAGGGACGTAGCTCAGAGGTAATTGCATAGCAAGCACAGGCCTTGGGTTTAATTGCCAGCATTAGGAGAGTACAGTGAATTATCCTTTTTAAAGTTAAAAATGAACACAACATAGCATTTGAGTGACAGAGATTCTGAGAGTCATACACACAGGGGCTGAGGTGTGACCATGTGACTGAGGCTTGCCTCAGATTTAGTATCTTTCTGCCTCCACTCCCCAGGTGCTGAGATTACAGGTACACCACACCTCTACACAATGTTGTATGTCATTCTGGGGCTCAAACCTAGGGCTTTGTGCTTGCTAAGCAAAGCACTCTATAAACTGAGCTACACCCCTAGACCATCACTTTCCTTAATCCTGGGTATTAACATATACGCCAGTCTTAAGAACGGAATAGAATTTGGGTACTAGTACATGATCCACTTATGTCCCTGGCGTCTCAGAGAACGGATGTGGGGCAAAGTTTGGGGAGACCGAGGAAGCCCTCGAAGGGACAATGTGAACTGTTTCTATTGAGACAACCAGAGCTATGACAGTAGAGGACCCAGTGACGAAGAAAACCTCAGCTGATTGAACTCTTAGTGGAGAAATTGAAACCCATCGGGCAGAAGAATTTGACTCCAGGGTCAGGGCCCTAAAGTCTGATTTCCAGCCCTTAGCTATGCTACTCCCAAGCAGACACACAGAGAGAGGCAGTTTGACTCCATCTACAACTCAAGACTCCAATAAAACTCAAGACCAGAGCAGAAATTCTCCCCGCCCCACCCCAATACCCCAGACAGAAGCTGTGGCTTCCAACTTTACCATCTCCGACAAACCTTTGCTTTTGCTGTAACCTCCAGGTACCCACCCTGTCTCTGCCAATCAGGATTCAGGCATCATCACCCTGCCAACCCTCAGCCATCAGGTCTCTGTTCCTGCAGTTCATCACTTGAACCCTCCCTGGGAAACAGGAATCCCTTTCCTGACTTTCCAGATGGTTCCAGGAGATGGCAAGACAACATAATACCACAAAAGCCAAGGGTTTACTTGGGGCTCAACAGCAGCCCTGTAGTCAAGCTAGGACCCAAACCTGGGCTTCAGATTCCAAGCCAGCACCAGCAGCAACTTCCCAAAGGTGGCTGGAGAGCTGAGTGGCAGTAGGCAAACAAGACTATAGGTCAACAGGGAGATTAAGAGATACATGAACAAGAAAAGGGCCTTAGAAAGCTATGGGTTTAATAACCAGCTCCACCATCCAGTGCCCAGACTGTACAGCAGTAGGTTAAGAAACAGGCCTCACTCTGGGCGGTGGTGGCGCACACCTTTAATCCCAGCACTTGGGAGGCAGAGGCAGGCGGATTTCTGAGTTCGAGGCCAGCCTGGTCTACAGACTGAGTTCCAGGACAGCCAAGGCTACACAGAGAAACCCTGTCTTGAAAAACCAAAAAAAAAAAAGAAAGAAAGAAAGAAAGAAAGAAAGAAAAAAGAAAAGAAACCAGCCTCACTGACACTCCAATTTCCTCTTGTGTAAAATTAGGCCAGAGAGACCCATTTCCCAGGGAGAGGAACTCAACCATTTCTAGGATCTTTTCCTGTGGGAATCAGCCCCTCCCATAGGTCTAGTCCTCTAACTAAAGGCCTTGGACAGGAAGACACCATCAGTGCATGAGGTGCACTGCCCCTGCTTTCTCCCCAGCACAGATCATGTACCCCAGCCGCACCAGGGCCTGCCCAGCACAATATCCTGTTTACACATGGCTCCACCAACAGCTACCCCTCATCACCTACTTGGGCTCTCCGCCTCTGGCTTCCTTTAGCTGCTCCTGGCTGGAATGAAGAATGAATGGGCCAGTTGATCAACATCAAGTCACATCCCAGAAAGACGCTACTGTCAGCTTGTTTTACAGGTAGGCAAAGAAGGCCACCGTCAAACACCAAGGAGTCTGACCCAGCTTGTCTGGAGGTCCTTTCTCTGAGATTCTGTGTCCCCCAAGCTGCTCAGGAACTTCACCCGCTCCCATTTGCTGGGCGCAGGCTTAGTGCTAGACCCCATGCAGAGCATCTTACAGGACTCCCCTCATTTTATATATGAGAAATTGGGGTCCAGGAAAGCTAGCCCCCCCCCCCCCCCAAACATAATCATGCCTTAATTTCACTTCTGAAAGCAGGCATTTCTTTGGAGTTAGAAGGAGGCAGGTCCCTAGTTCACCGACACTCCTGGGATGGCATAAGGCCTGTACACCTGGAAAGGGACCTGTGAGGTCTGTGAATGGGGACCAGTGGGTGCGAGAGTGGAGGGGTCCAGGGGACTAACCTGTAAAGCTGCAGCAGCCACGTCTCACTGCTGAGTTGGTCCTCTAGCTTCTGCAGGGAGAAAGGAAGTTAGGAGGAGTCGAAAGCTGCGGCTTCTCTGTTCACCTCAGCCCACTTGCTCCCTGACTTTTCTGGCCTCACTTCACCCTAGGCTCCTGCTACTTCTTCTTTTGTGGTAGCAGCCTCTGTTTCCTCTGAACTGTAGGCTAGATCAAGGTCTCCTTGATCTCACTCTGGAGGTGGGGGGTGGGGGTGGGGGTGGGGTGGAGAGTCTGGGCTCAACCTCCTAAGAAGTGCCAGGAAGGGCAGCATGGTACTGTGGAGGGTTCGGGATGGGCCAGCCCTGCACCCTTGGGCAAGCTATGGCTCCTCCCTGAGTCTCAGTTTCCATATTTCCAGAAAGGGAAATATAAGCAATCAGACCAGCAAGTATCATAGATGCTGAACTGTTAGCCTAGAGAGGACAAGGACCCAGTTCCAGGTGGTCCAGGGAAGATCTCAGGAAATATGGCCCAGAACAGTGGGGAAGGAAAAGCACACAGGCCTCTCCTTCAGCCAGAAGTCCCACAAGCCTATCCTCTAACACCAGTTACGCTCTCTACAGAGTCCTAAAGAGAACGAGGAAATGATTCAGAGATGGGAATCCTACCCAAATTCCCTTCGGGAAACCATAACTCAAGAACATGCCCTTCTTCTGTTCCTGGGGTAGTGGGGTTGTGGGGGGAATAGAGATGCTGGGAAAGGAAGAAAGCAGTCTTCCTGCCCTCAACCACTCAAGCCCAGCCTCATCAGAACCAGTTCAGCACAGCTCACAGTGGGTGCAAGGGGCTCAAGAGGGAAAGGGGGGCCCCACCCCAGATGCCATCAAAGGTTTTGCAGGGCCCCTGTACAATTGTGTCTCAACTCCTTGGCCAGACTCCCACTGAGTGACTTAGATAAGCATTTGCCCTTTTTAAATGTTGGGTTTTTTTTTTTTTTTTTTTTTTTTTTTTTTTTTTTTTTTTTTTTTTTTTTTTCCTGGCTATTGTGTTTTGTGGTGCTTGGCCTCAACCCCAGGGCCTTGTGCATGCGTGGTAAGCATCTGCACATCCCTAGCTTCCACACACCCATACTTTAGTTTACTTTGACCATTATAACCAGACATTCGGCTCCTGGCCTTTCATAGCGGGGTCTCCTGGCTGCCTCCTGGACTGGACTGCCAACTTTTTTAAGCGCCCCACCCCCACCCCCAAACCCCTGTGATGAGCAGCTGCACTGAAGGCCTAGGTAGAGCTCTGAGCCTCTCTGTTTCCTACCTCACAATTCCTTCCTCAGCCTGGGATGCTAGTCACCCCTGCATACAACACCTTAGAACTCACCTTCGAACAGTCTTATGATCAGAAGCCAGATCAGTACCTTCCTCAGTCCCTTGGAGGAGGTGAGGTTGTTGCCATCCCTTCACAAAGGTCTCTCATTTGGGGGAATCTGTGAAGGAGTATGAGCATGACTGGACATTAGAACAGGGGAGTAACACCAAGGAGTCATCTACCCTCCAAATCTTCCCAGTCTGGATGGCAATCGGAAGCCTCTAATTAGAGACAAAAGGTCTTTAGCCTCTCAGTTCTGACCCTTGGTGTTGCTGATCTGGGCCAGTTCCCCTTCCTAAGGCAATCTGGCAGTCACCATACTGATACAGCACTTGGTAGGGGACATTCAATCAGCACAGCAGTTCTAGGCTCCAGCAATCCTTCTGGTGTAGCTGGAACTACCTCTGTGCCTGGCAGGCTTTATCCTCTTTCCCATCCAGAACCATGTTCCTCTTCTTCCCTACCCGCTCCCCTCTCCCCGACCCCACCCCATCCATTCTTTTTTTTTTTTTTTTTTTTTTTTTTTTTTGGTATTTCGAGACAGGGTTTCTCTGTTAGCCTTGGCTGTCCTGGAACTCACTCTGTAGACCAGGCTGGCCTGGAACTCAGAAATCCACCTGCCTCTGCCTCCCAAGTGCTGGGATTAAAGGCGTGCAGTGCCCGGCTCCCATCCATTCTTTATTCTTATTAAAAACAAGTTACCTGAGCTGAGCAAGGTTTGCAGGCATAGTCCTGCAAGCCTAGAGTTCAGAAGGACTCCACAGGAGGCCCTTCAGTTCAAGGCTAGCCTCAGCTACATAGTGAGATCTTGTTTCCAAAAAAAAAAAAAAAAAAAGTAATAATAATAATAAAATAACAAATTTTAAATTTTTTTATTGTGGTAACATATGCATATATCACAAATTTTACTATTTTATCCATTTATAAAATATTGAATTCAGCAACATGAAGTACACACACTGTTGTGCAAACATCACTATTGTCAATCACCAAGCCTCTTTGATTTTCCCAAACAATACCCCACTCACCAGACTCAAAGGCCTGGCAACCACTCTTCCTAATTATCTGTAACAATGCAACTACTGTAGTGAACACTTATAACCAGGACCATATAGTGTGTGTCCTCCTGACTGGCTGATTCCACAATGCACACCCTTAAGATTCACTCATGTTATGCATAGGTCAGAAAGTCCTTCTAGATGGATGTAAGGTCGTGTGCCTATAATCCCAGCAGTTGGGAAGCTGGGGGCAGGAGAATGAAGAGTTCAAAGTCATCCTTAGCTACAGATCAAGTCTGATGTCAACCTGCTGTATCTGAGACCCTACCTCAAACAAACAGCAGAATCTGTTTCCTGCACTAGAGAGAAAAATGTGATAGGATCAAATGTTCCCAAGACAGCCTGTGCTATATAACCTTGTCTCAAGAGGAAGGGGGGAAGGGTTGTCCTTTTAAAACGTTTAAAAATATTCCACTGTGTATGTACAGCACCTTTTTTTCTACCCATTCACCTGCTGATGAGCAGGGCTTCCTGCTACCTCCTGAATCTGTTCATAGCCCCAGTGTGCATGGGTGTACATGCAATCTTTTTTAACAAAGTTTCTAGCTAAGTTTTGTTTTGTTTTGCTGAATTCCGGTCTTAACTCTGTAACCTTTAGCTGGCCTGGCCTGGAACTCACCATATAAACTGAACTGCTCTCCAACTCAGAGACTTGCCTGCCTCTGCTTTCTAAGTGTTGGGATTAAACGCACGTCTAGCTAAAATTTTAATAGCATTGCTTTATTTGAATGCTATTCATTTTATAATTTTTTTTTCTATTTACAGCACCTCACTCACAGATCTCCTATTTACTCTAGTAAGAGGAAACATTGCTTTGAAATGTACTTACATTCTAGAAAGCAAAAAATGCCAATGTGGTCTAAAGAGATGGCTCAGTGATTCAGAGAACCTGGGAAAACACATGGCAGCTCACACTTGTCTATAACTCCAAGATGTGACACCCTTACACAGATATAACACATGCAGGCAAAACGCCAATGCACAATAAATAAATAAATGACAAATAAATAAATAAATAAATGATATGGAATGCCAATGTGCTGATGGTTGTGGTAACAGTGGAGATATAGAAGCAACATACACAGGCCCACTCAGTCTCCAGTGTCTTGAGTCTGAAGACAAAACCCCTTGCCCTGTCCACAGTTGAGAGAGGCTAAAACCAGATTAGCATTTCACTAGAGGTGCCTGGAGAAGGGACAGTGATCAAACTTGAGAGATACAGGCTCTGCCATTTCCCAGAGTGAATTTAAGCCAACCAGTGGGTTTCTGATATTCCCTGGGCTCATCGTGACATGGTGGTAATGACGCCCAGTACACAGAGTAGCTGCACACCTAGGTAACTTAAGGGAGCCATCTAGCCTATGGCGAGCATGTATTAAGTTCCGAGAGTGAGTGGCTCCCCTCATCCACCCTATGTGAAACATATGTGCGCGTGTGTGCACGTGCACACACACAAACACACAACACACACACACACACGCTCACCACTTCCTTGCCAAACAGAAAGGGCTCAGTTGCAATGAAGTCTAGCCAGAAGCTAAGTACACCATCACCCTGACCTGCATCATCTTCCCACCCTTTATCAGCTCCAAACACTTAGGGAAAGAGCTCTGGGATCTTGGTTCAGGGCTGTCACTGCTGAGACATCCCTTGTCCCTGGGACATCTCACTGCTATAAGATCCCATTCAAGCCAAAAGCCAATCTAAACTTTCATTTCCCCAGCTCAAAAAAGGAAGCCTTTTTTTTTTTTTTTCTTTCTTGTCATGAGTTCTCAATGTGTGAATCTCACAAATCCCACCTGTACGTGAAGCAGAGGACAGCCACTGGGGCGTCTGCAGGCTAGTAACCTGTAGATTATAGCAAAGTGCAAGCAAGCATTCCCACCCAGACAGGTCTTCTGTAGATTATAGTGGCTGTCAAGCACCCGCCACGGACTGCCTGCCCAGCACATAAACTGGCAAGTGAAACTATAAAACTTGCAAAATCTGTGGGATTTCACGGAGTTGGTGGCGGCGAGGCAGAGAAGGCAGCAGAAGACCACAGAGAAGGATGTCTGTGGGGGAAGTACACAGATGTACTGAGTTCTCAGAAGACTCGGTGCAGGTGGGCAGGGTGGGGGTACTGCTGAAAAGGTGGCTCAGTGGTTAAGAGCCCTTGGTGCTATTTCCGAGGCCCCCAGTTTGTTTCCCAGCACCTACATGGTGGCTCACAACTATCAATAACTCCAGTTTCAAGGGATCTGAGACCCTCTTCTGACCTCGGAGGCCACCAGATACACACATGATCCTCGTAAAGGGGGGGCGGGGGGAGTGTCAAAGTGATCCTTGTTTTTGAGGAAGCCCTAGTTTGTTAGGTTGCTTGTTTGTTTTATTTATTTTTGTAAGTCAGGGTTTTTCTACTATAGCCCTGGCTTTCCTAGAATTCACTATGTAGGTAAACCAGACTGGCCTCACACTCACAGAGATCTGTCTGCCTCTGCCTCTGCCTCTGCCTCTGCCTCTGCCTCTGCCTCTGCCTCTGCCTCTGCCTCTGCCTCTGCCTCTGCCTCTGCCTCTGCCTCTGCCTCTGCCTCTGCCTCTGCCTCTGCCTCTGCCTCTGCCTCTGCCTCTGCCTCTGCCTCTGCCGCCTCTGCCTCTGCCTCTGCCTCTGCCTCTGCCTCCTCTGCCTCTGCCTCCTCTGCCTCTGCCTCTGCCTCCTCTGCCTCTGCCTCCTCTGCCTCTGCCTCCTCTGCCTCTGCCTCCTCTGCCTCTGCCTCCTCTGCCTCTGCCTCCTCTGCCTCTGCCTCCTCTGCCTCTGCCTCCTCTGCCTCTGCCTCCTCTGCCTCTGCCTCCTCTGCCTCTGCCTCTGCCTCTGCCTCTGCCTCTGCCTCTGCCTCTGCCTCCCAAATGCTGGGATTAGAGGTCCAAAGTGTTGGGATTAAAGATGTGCACCAGCTAACCCTGGTACTCTTTGTAAAACAAAACAAAAGCAATCTCTTATAGCAAATCAGTAGGAAGAATGCTACTGCTCAACTTCATGAGAAAAAAAAAAAGTCTCCAACACTCAGTATGTGATTCACTCTTCACAAATCACTATGCTCGTGACTATAATTAAAATTAAAACACTCTTAACCAAGAGGTCTGTGATTCATTTATCTTCATAATCTTTATCTTTTCTGGATAATAACCCAACCCAGCCTAGCCGACTACACGTTTTTTTGTGACTTTTGGTCCTATCTGCCAGACAGACCGACCTCGCAGTGGGATGTGATGGGAAGATAGCCTCCTGACCTTCTTTTTCCCAGACAAGACTACAGACACCCTATCCCAAGTTAAGAGATAGTGCTTCAAGGGGTGTGCACAAGAAGGTCAGAGGGTTCTGCCAAGCACCCTCACACCAGAGGGAAAAACTCCACGGTGGGAGTAGGTCCCCATCACACTCCTTTATAGGCCTGAAGTCGCTTTGTACAAATAAGGGAAACTGAGGCCCAGTGAGGACATAAACTCTGACCCAGGTCCAGTTGGTGTCAACGCTGGCACTGGGAGTAATGCAGTTAACCAAAGTGAGGACTTGGTGGAGTTCCACGTGGGTCGTGGTGCCCACTCCAGTTGCGGGGCACCTAGACCCGTGGTTGGCGGGAAAGCCGAGGTCTCGGATCCTGCCTGGGCGACCCCATGCTCGGGTGGGCCAGCGGGGGTCCAGCAGCTTGGCCCCAGCCCGCAGCAGACCGCTCCCCACGCGGGGCCCCCGCCCGCTCCCCCTCCCCTCCCCCAGCAGGAGGAGGAGACTCGGCGGCCCTCCCCCGGCCTCCCGACGGCGGCCGCAGCCAGCCCCGCGCCCGCTCCACCCAGAGCAGCAGCTTGGACATCCGGAATCCTGGCCCCTGCCCGAGGTGAGTGGGGACGGCGGAGCGGGAGGTCATCGCGGCCGGGGACTCGCTGCAGTCACGGAGCCTCTCACGCAAGGCAAGAACTTTGCAGCGACGGACAGGAGCCGGGGCGGCGCCCGCCGCACCCCAAACTTGAGCCCAACTTTTTAGTCCCCTCTTGGAGTTCCCCGGCCCGTCTCCATCCCGGTGAAAGCCTGGTCCCGTGGCGAGACAGTGGGGGAGGGGGCGCCCGTGGAATGCCCGCAGGGCCGGGGGGGGTGGCAGGCGGGGGCGGAATGTGGAACTCTCCCGGGGGACCCAACGTGGTCACCATGGCGAGTGCCGGACGGACGGGTGGCACTAGCCAATCGGAGCACGGTTTTACGCCCAGACCCGTTTGCGCTGCCAATGGAAACCAAGCGGTGGGGTGGGCGGGACCGCGCCTTGCAGGACCGGACCCCCGCACCCCCTCCAGCCGCTAGGGGGAGCGGGCCTGGTGGCCCGCGAAGGGGCTACCAAGTAAGGGACTAAGGCTGCACAGGGCCCTGGAAAGCTGAAAACTTAATTTCGGGAAGGAATGCAGGCAAGTGGGGCAAGGGCTTGATGCTAAGAGAAGGAAGGGGACTCAGCAGCCCACTGCCCTGGTAGTGCCGAGGGGTAGCGCTCTTCCCCATCCCAGGACTTCAGTTTGTGTAAGTGAATGTCCCTTAGTCCGCCCATATTTCTGAGCTTTTGTAGGAGTATGATGGGTTCTTATTGGCACAGTCTGCCCACCTGCTGGAGGTATTAAGAATCTTGTTGGTGCCTCTCAATTCGATACATAGGGAAATTAATGCCCAGAAAGGTCAGGGAATCTGCACACACCACACGGTATGTGCAAAGCTAGGGTTAATGTCTGTTCTATACGAATGTGCGATGCCAAGAGTTGATGAGAGTCCTAGAGCTGGAGTTGGTGCCCACGAAGGCTTCCAACTTTCCCTTATCCAAGCGACGTTTGTTTGGAGGGCCTAGTATCTGAAGATCTACCTAGTAGGCGCCCCCAGGGACATGGTGCCCTTCAGGTAGTCATGACCCAGCCATGAGCTCTGTTCTAGCATAGAAACCCTGGTCTCCTCCCCTCCGTTTCTTTCCTGGAGGTCCAGCAGCTGTAAGCTGGGCTCTCTTAGTATCCATGGTCAGAGGGACAGACAGCCCACAGTCTGCGGGCTGACCAGTCTTGGGCCCTGCATTTATCCAATCAGGCAGTCCCCTTCGTGGTTTCCTGCTGGGCTCTAATCCCTACCCACAGCTAGGCCTGTGGCCCTGGGCTTACCCTGGAGTCCACCTGAAAGATTCTAAGAGGATATGGGAGGATTCTGAGCTGTGGAGGTCCTGGGTCCCCCATTCCCTCAGCTGGTCCCCATCCAGGGCTTAGTATGGCTCATTCCTCTCCGTGGGTACTGAGAAAACCAACCAAACATGGAGGGCAGAATTATAAGTTGATTATCTCCTCCCTCACCCCAATCAGAGAGTTCCTCAGGCAAGAGCTCAGACACCTGACTCTGACCTTGGCCACAGATGGGCTTAGACACCTACCTACCTGTATCAGCACCTGGCTGGAAACTGACTTCCGATTTTTAGGATGACACAACCCTCCCAAACTCTGTCTGGTCACAGGAGGACCCCCTAAGAGGAGCTTTCTCTGTCTTCCATAGCTCAGGGAACATTCACACAGCATCTATTCCTGTTTAGCCCCGTTCAAGTAGCTAGCAAGACCAAGTAGCCTTTGAGAGCTTCAGAAAACGCTCATTCCCTAAAGCGGAGGTTCATAACCTCCCTAATGCTGGGACCCTTTAATACACTTCTCTTGCTGTGGTGACCCCCCAGCCATAAAATTATTTTTGTTACTTCGTAGCTAATTTTGCTACTGTTATGAATCATTATGTAAATATCTGATATACAGGATATTTGATTTGTGATCCCCCAAAGGGGTCGTGGCCCACAGGTTGAGAACCACTGCTCTGGAAGAAGGAGGTCCTGGTGTTTAGGGAAACTAGCTCGAAGTATCCAGAGGTTAGGAGAGTCTTCTCAAGCGAGGGGATGTTGAAGGTTTGTCTTGCAGGATGTGTAGGAGTTTACAGATGTAGAAGGAAAGGGAGACGTTCCCAATGAGTCTGTGAACAAAAGATGGCGTTGGTCACGTCCTATGGGCAGCACTGAATCTGTGGCCTGAAATGAGTGTCCAGGCAAAGCATCCTTGTTTCTGGGAACAGGGAGTGACATAGTCATGGCTAGGGTTCAGGAGCTCTGAGACCTGCAGCTCTGATGCTCAGCTCAGATGCAAGGGTACAGCTCTGCATCCTGCATCCCACCAGCTGCCGTCTTACAAGCTGTAAGTGGCACACATATCCCTGTTGAGTGGAAGGCTGTGCTATGAGAGGCCACTGGCCAGGTATGGCTGGTTGTGCAATGGGACAGGGCATCTCAGACATCTCCTAGTAGTGGCACCTGAATTAGAAGGATGGGCTGCCTGACTTTGGGAAGGATGAAGACAGAAAGGAACTCTCTGGGTCTGTGGGGGCTGCTCCTTGGAGTGTTTTGGCAGCATTGCAGTAAATCGGGAGCCCACCCCCTATAATGTCACAAAACAAGGCACTGAACCTGGGGAGGAAGGAGCAGCTGGGCCCTGCCTATCTATAGCATGAAGCATATTATAGCATAAGTCAGGCCTGTGTGTACTTGGGTTAGCAAAGCTACTTGAGTGTTTCCAAGGCTGTTATGTGAGTAGGGTGGGAATGGGGAGGCGTTGCTAGGCAGTTGGGGGGAGGGGTGGATGCGCCTCACCTCTTCCCCCATGCATGTGCATACCTGTCCTGGGCCTGAGGAGAAAGGCAGAAGGTATTCACAGCCTTCCTGGCCTACTGTTCCTTTCTTTCCCCCTACCCTGCAACCCAGATTGGCCAGGGCTGACTTTGGAGGCCCCAACCTGGAAGCCATTAGGGGCCTGGATAATGTCTGCCCTGCTCCTGTTTCATGGGCTTAGACTTTCTAGAAGGAGCCAGTTGGAGTCCTCTCTAAGCCAAGCAGAGCCCGCTGCCAAGCCTGGCAGCTCCAAGCTGGTGGATATGGCAGCAACCCCCTCTGCCACACGTCTACTGTAGGGCTGTGGAAAGGCCTACCTTCAGGACTGGTACTTGGGCTTCCTGCCAACCCCCACTCCTCTCCCCTGCAGATGCTAGTGCTGTTTCTCTTAGGGCTGTTCTGATGGAACTGGGCCAGGAAAATGGGGAAGGAGGAGTGTGTGTGTTCAGAGTCCTCTTAGGAGTGTATGTTTAGGGGCCCATCAGTGTGCTGGTGCATGTATTCAAGTGTATGTCTATCTACTTGTACAGCTATGTGCCCATAGGTCCATCTCTGACTGTATGTGTCATTTATCCCTGTTTTGTGTGGATGAGATTGCTTGTATGTTCCCAGATGTGTCTGTGTGTGCAGAAATGTCTAGATGCTTGTGGGCGCCAAGGCTACCAAGTCATCACACGGGCCGAGACACTGAGTCAGAGAGACAGACATACTGCCTGTTAGGAACGAGAGCCTGGGTCTATGTGGCTGCCTGGTGACTGTCTACACAAGCATCTTTGGGGTTGAGATATGTATGGTACTGTAAGTAATGAGGGTGGCATGGGCTTGGTGGCATAGCTCAGTGGTAGAGGGCTTGGTGGTAGCTTTGCACGGAAGGGATGGGGAGGCTGAGAGACTTGGAGTCCCACTGATGTTACCTGAATACTCACATGCCCCAAACATGGACTTCTGAAATGTAGAGTCTCTGCTGCGTGCCTGGCCCATAGAATTGTTAATTGTTAACTAAGCGAGGGTCCAGGTGAATTTGAAGCACACGATGATGAAGAACTGCTGGGCTTCCTTACCCTGCCCCCAATCTACAGGTGGAGAGGCAGAATCCCAAAAAGGCCCATTGGCAGCCTTGAAGGTTTGAGGGGCCTTAACTAGACTCCTTGGAATCACCCTGGAACACACCTCCTGCTTCCGCCAGTACTGCCCCCTTCATCCCCTGAGCACGCACAGGGCTGATTCGGGTCACTGTCGGTAGTGGGCATAGCCCAGTAATGGTCCTGTTCTTCCGCAGGTCCGAAGAGGCATCCCAGAGTATCCTAGAGAGCAGTCCATCACACGCAGTGGTATCATGTAGGTCTCTGTCCCACGCGTCGTCCTTGAGCCTAGCCGCAAGTTCACACCCAGGGCTAGCCCAGCCTCACCATGAGCCACGGCCCGAGCCCGCGGCTGGCTGAATCCCCGCAGCTGTCCAAGAGCAGCCTGCTTACCATCCTGGGCAGCCCGTCCCCGGAGCGCATGGGCCCGGCCGACTCGCTGCCACCCACGCCGCCTAGCGGCACGCCGTCCCCGGGACCACCACCCACACTACCCTTGACTGCGCCCGCTCTGCTGGCCGACGGCGACTGGGAGAGCCGCGAGGAGCTGCGGCTGCGGGAGCTGGAGGAGGCGCGCGCGAGAGCCTTGCAGATGGAGAAAACGATGCGCTGGTGGTCGGACTGCACGGCGAACTGGCGCGAGAAGTGGAGCAAGGTGCGCGCCGAGCGCAACCGTGCGCGGGAAGAGGTGCGCCAGCTGCGCCAGCGCCTGGATACGCTCACCAAGGAGTTGGCGGGCGCGCGCCGCGAGCGCCAGGAGGCGCAGGGCGAGTGCGAGGCGCGCGGCCGCGAGCTGGCCCGACTGCGGGGAGCTTGCGGTGCGGCGGACAAGACACACGACGGCCCGGAGCCCGAACGCGAGCACGAGCCGGTGCGCGACGTCGGGGCGGAGAGGCCGCCCGGCAGCCAGGTGCGCCTTGCTACATGGCTTGGAAGAAGGCTGGCATTTGGGCCAGCGTTGCACAGGGGCCCAGATGGGAGGGAGCAGTGAAAAGAGCTAGTAAGGATCTGGTTTCCAGTGAGATGCTGGTCCTGGTGGTAGGAGCTGGGGCAGGTAAAGATCACCTTGCTTTGGAGATAACCCAAGTTCTAGCCGCCGCCGCTGCTCCTGTGCGCGCGCACACACACACACACACACACACACACACACACACCCACACACCACCTTAGAAGTTACCAAAATCAAAGAATCTTCCATGCCAAGCACAGGAGAGATCCATGGACTTGGCTTATTCGTGATACAGCTGACTCCTCATTCTTTAATCCTGAAGGGATGTGGTCCCTGAGCCAGGCTTTTGGGAGGGTGGCAGAAAGACTTTCCCAGAAAAACCATTTCGTTAAGCTGGGACTGAGAGGAAGCATACAAATTAGCCGTGGGAAGTGCCAGAATCCATAATCCACGGTCACTGCAGAAGCCCAGAGGCTGGGAGCCTGCTCAGCCTGGGCAGTGCTGGTAGCTGTCCCCATATCACTCAGGGCCTATAGACACATTATCTTCTTCAGCAGACCCTGAGACACAGGGAGGTTCAGAACTAAGCTCTGTGTTGGTTCCTCCAGCTGCTGGGTTTGTACCCTGGTGGTGAATGCTAACACTATAGTTGGTCAGGATGATGGGTACAAGGGCAGGCCATGAAGGCAAGGTCTCAGCTTTGGTTCCCAGAAGACCAGATCCCAGCAATGGGACTCTTAGCTGCTCCCCTCCTCTCTGGCCTAGCCCTCTCCCTGTGGCCTGGTATTTAGAGACATTTTTCTAGCCTAACTACCAGGGCCTTGCACTCTCTTTGCCCTCTTGTTTGATGGTCATTACAGTCCCAGAGTTCCCAGGGACAATTTAGAGTCCCAGGTCTGCAGTCTGAGGTGTGACCCTCCTTTCTGGTATTTCCATCTGTCCCAGGTGGCAGCCAGAGTGCCTCCTGGGACCATCTGAGGTCAGGAGGATGGGAGGTCAGTCCTCCACAAGTCCTCAGAGCCACCAGTCTCCCTGTGCCCAGGGTTGCCCCTGAATTGGAATCCTAAGCCTTGGTGGGAATTCTTGCTTCACTAGTTCCACTAGTGCACCCAGTGTTTGCATACTTGGGGTGATGCGGGCCCTCCCGCGGAACATTCCAGGATACAGGAAACCCTGGTAGCTGGCAATGTTCTTTCAGGATGTGAAGGGGGAGGCCTAGAGGAGAATGAGGCAAACTGCAAAAGACAAAACCAGGGCCAGGAGGCACTGTATCACCTGCTTCAGGTCACTTAGTAAGCTCTCGTTCCAGAGCAGGGCCTCAGATAGCCATGATGGTTGCCAGAGTGAGGCCCTGGACCAGCCAAGTCCCTTACCTTGGCCCCTACAGGAGCTGGACCTGGTAGAGAGCCTGCTGAAGAGCAGACCAGAGGAGCCAGAGGGCTGCTGGGATGCCTGCAGTGTGGCAGCTGGGGGCCCTCGGACCAGCTCCGGACGCCAGGATCGCAACCGCCTGCCCTGGGAGGACACAGCCAGTACAGAGGAGGATGCCTCCAAGCTGACTGCCCTGCGGCTACGGCTAGATGAATCCCAGAAGGTGCTCCTCAAAGAGCGAGAGTAAGTTCTGGCGGGGGAGTGGGGGGGGGTGGAGCTGGAGCCAGGCACCCCCAGAATCCTAAGTGATAACTCATGAAGGCTGTTGAGGCACAATCTCTGGTTTTACTTACCTCAGGGTGGATTTTTGTTTTGGTCTTTTTGATCATTTTTCTCCCCTCCCCCCTGCAGCCCCCACTACAGGACTGAACCCAGAGCATCGTGCTTGCTAGGGAGGCACTCTGTCTACCATTGAGCTAAATCCAAACCCCACAATCTAAGATTTTAGAACAGTGAACCCACTACAGTCTTTTTTATTTTTAATAAAGATTTTTTAAATTTTATGTGTGTGAGTGGTGTGTGTGTGTGTGTCTGTCCTTTCATCTGTGTATGTATGTGTTTATATCTGTCCATTTTTCTGTCTCTCTGTGTGTGTGTGTGTGTGTGTGTGTGTGTGTACCATGTGAGTGTCTGGCACCCATGGGTATTGGAAAGAGGGTATTTAGAGCCCCTAGAACTGGAATTATGGATGTTTGTAAACTGCTGTTTTGGATGCTGGAAATCAACCCTAGGTCTACCGTAAGAGCAGCAAGTACTTTCATCTCTGGGCCATCTCTCAGTTCCCCATCCTTTTGTTTTTAAAGTAAGGCCTCAATACATGAACCC
Organism: Arvicanthis niloticus; assembly: GCF_011762505.2. NCBI lineage: Eukaryota > Metazoa > Chordata > Mammalia > Rodentia > Muridae > Arvicanthis > Arvicanthis niloticus. The sequence continues at coordinate 22,191,545 of NC_047675.1, read as the reverse complement.
ATGCTGACCTTGAGCTCACTGTGAAGCCTACGGTGACCTCAAGCTTCCTTCTGGTGGTAGAGAGGGTAGCAGGCTCAGGGAAAGCGGGGACAGAGAGGGAGTTAGGAAGTTTAGGGTTGGAGGAGTTGTGTTTGGCACAGCAAAGTAACAATTTGTGAGCAGGTGGGTCTGGGGGTTCCGGAGAAGTGTGGGCGAGAGGTGAAAAGGCAGAGGTCATGAACAAGTGGCCTTGAAAGCTAGGAATCTGAGAATTAGAGGTGTGGATGGGCAAGGAGAAGGTTATGGGGTGGGGTCCCAGTTCTGTCGAGTTCAGAGGCTGGGGTCAGTGAAGAGGAAGGGGAGCCATTTGCCGGGAGAAGGAGCCAAGAGAGGCTGTTTAACAGAAGAGTGCATGACTGGACTGAGACTTAGTGGACAGATGGATTCAGAACATGGAGGTCGTCAGGGATGTTTGGGGAGGGCAACTAGAGGGTCTGACTTGATGACATTCATGAATATTCTACAGCTCTGGTGTCTAGGAAATAAATGTATAGATTATATACTTGTTTCACACATGTGATTTTACTTTAAAAAAAAATCACCTGAGGACTTGGGAAGAGGGGACTAGTTCAGTGGTCAAGTGCTTGCCTATCATGAATAAAGTCCTGGTTCCATGTGACGGGGGAGGAAAGGGAAGAAGGGAGAAAATGTACTTCTGACAGTTGGATTGATGCTTCTGTCATTGCATCTTTGGCTAAGGAAAGCCAAAGGGACCAGGTAGCCAGCAGAAGCTGGCGAGAGGATGACATAGATTCTTCCTGACCACTTCCCCCTGCCCACACATCATCTCGGATTTCTGGCCACAGAACATGGGGGAGCACAGTCTATTGTTTAAATAACAACAACAAAGTCAAGCTAATAACGATCCCTGAAATAATGAAGTCAAAACAAAAGAAGTCTAATAAAGTCTGTGTTCTTGCCTGTCCCCACTCCCCAGGGATAAGCTGGCTCTGAGCAAGAACATTGAGAAGCTGGAGGGGGAGCTTAGCCAATGGAAGATCAAATACGAGGAGTTGAGCAAGACCAAGCAGGAGATGCTCAAGCAAGTAAGCCTGGGGGTGGGGGTGGGGGTGGGGCTTCCTGGTTGGGGGGTGGTGGCTGCACGCTTGGGGATAAGATCTGTGAGCTGTGAAGGCATCAAAACAGCATGAAGGAGATAGGGATGGAGGCCAAGGAGGGCCTCTATAAGATGACATATGAGCAGGGTCTGGCGGGTCACACCTGTAATCCCAGCCCTTGGGAGGCTGAGACAGGAGGATGGCCTTGAGTTCAAGGCCAATTTGGATACCCTGCCTCAACATCTCTCCTCCACTCCCTATATGATGTTTGAATCAAGACCTACAGGGGCTAGATGAAGCCATTCTTGAGCATATAGGGGATTTGGGTGCTCACAGCAGCAGTCCTGGAGTAGGCAGACACCTGAAGGTAGTGTGGCTGAAGAATCCTGTCTGAGGGAGGATCAAGGGGCTAAATTTCAGAGGATTTGTGACAAAAGAAGTGTCAGATGTGACATTTAGTGTGTGTCAAGTAAAACTGAAACCTCTTGGCAGTCAAAGCAGCTATAACCTCAGGGTCTCATCTCAGCCGTGAGGTCCTCTTCTGCCTCTTGTACAGATTGGGTATGGCCGCCAGGGGGCGCAGCCATCCTGGAAAAGCCTTGCAGGATCCTCTGGGTTCACAGAGGTCAAAGACCAGAGACTTGCATTGGAAAATTGCCCAGTCTGGATCTTTCCTGGGAATCACTTCAAGCTCATAAGAGAGTCCCAAAACCCCTGCCGACCTGCTTGAATCTCCCTTCTTCTTTTGGGGTCCGGGAACCTGGCCCCACACTATTCAGACTGCCAACTGTGGTTCCTGGAATGACACTGACGGAGTGCCGATGTGCAGCTGAGCAGAAAATGCTCTCGTGCATGGCTTCCTTCCACAGTATTGTCTTCGAGGCTCACTGTGTGCTTGTGTGGACCAGCAGCTTGGGAGAAGTGCCCACAGCAGTTCTGATATCCGTACATACACACTGGTGTTGAGAGCCATGGGGAAGGCAGACAAGCTCTCTGCCCTCTGGGTGTGCAGTTCTGTGAGCAGTGGGAAGAGGCCAAGTGGATGGGAGGAGCACATGGGAGCACACGGGAGCAAGATGCTGCAGGACTTTGTGAGAGCATAGGAGTTGGGCGCTATCTCAAGGCACCAAGAACTCTCCGAGTGATCAGCCTGCTCTGAGTGCTTCATTACCTTGGCTGGTTCTCACCTCTAGTGCTGCCTCTGGGATATACCATGACCAGGCTGGGTGATGTTCTTGCAGCTCAGCATCCTAAAGGAGACTCACCAGGATGAGTTGGGCCGCATGTCGGAAGACCTGGAAGACGAGCTGGGTGCACGCTCTAGCATGGATCGCAAGATGGCTGAGCTGAGGGGTGAGGTCAGTGGCGGGCAGGATGGAGGGGCAATGCTCAGGGGTTCAATTGAGCAGTCCGTAGGAAAAGGACAGAAGTTCTAGCTGTGCTGTGAGGGGCCGTCCACACCCCGGGGGTCTAGCCTGCAGGAGGCACCCCCTTTCCCACACAAAACCCAGAAGCACCCCCACATCCTGCACACCGTGAAAAAAATAAATAAATAAATAAAAGCCCAGCATAATTATAGCTGCTGCAGCTGGATCTGCTTCCTGGTGCCATTTTTGGCTTCAGAAGGGGGGGGGGTTCATCTAGCTCCTGTCCCCCTGGAATCTCACTGCCTCCCTCCACTGTTGCAGATGGAAAGGCTCCAGGCAGAGAATGCAGCTGAGTGGGGCCGCAGAGAGCGGCTGGAGACGGAGAAGCTGGGCCTGGAACGGGAGAACAAGAAGCTTCGTGCACAGGTTGGAGACCTGGAGGAAGCTCTGGCCCGCAGACGGCGGCAGAATGCCAGTGCCCTGGACAGTGACCTGAGGGCCAGCCAGGCCGCTCTTTTCGAGAAGAACAAGGTGGGACAGGCCATCCAGCTAGTCAGCAAACTATTGTGTGACCTGCCTGTGGATAGCCACAGTATAGGCTAAGCCTCCCTGGTCCCCAAACCAGACATCCAAAAGGCTCCCAAACCCCCAACTTGGAGCATCAACATGATGCCTTAAAAAGAGCACAAAATTTCACACCTATGTGTGGAAGGTACCAATCAAAATGTGAGGGCAGAAAAAATTGCTGAGGAAAATTACCCTCAAGCCTTGGTGACATATGTATTAAACTAGTGGATGCTATGTTTAGACCCTGGGCCTGTCCCCGAGAGACCTCATGAGGTATGTGTGAATGCCCCCCAAAAGTCCAAAAACTGCAGAATCAAGGCTGAAGATAAAGTTTGGTAGGGTACCTGCCAATCGTGCACAAAGCCCTGGATCCCACCCCCAGCACCACATAACGTAGTGTGATGTCTCACACCTAGAGTCCCAGCGCTAGGAAGGTAGACGCAGGAGGATCAGAAGTTCAGAGTCATCCTTGGCTACAGAGAGAATTCAATGCCAGCCTGGGCTACATGAGGCTTTATTATTATTATTATTATTATTATTATTATTATTATTATTATTATTATTAATCAAAATGCTTGAGCCTAGGCACTTCAGATAAAAGATACTCAACCTGTAACTGCATTTATTAAACTCCTATAAGATAAAGCAGTTGATAATTATGGTAGCTCCATATGCTGAACACCTACTGTGTGATGCTGGCAGCAATGAGCAGACAGGTGTGTCTACCTGTTCCATGAATGATGGCTTAAAGGAACGGAGTGCTGCTCTCCATCACATGGTCAGGCTTGGTCCTGAAAAGGCTTCCCTTGGGGAGGCAGCGATTTTGAGCTGAGGTTTGCCGGAGAAGCAGAAGTTAACTGGTGATAAAATGACCATCCAAAGGATGGAGTGAGAACAGGGAAGTCACAGAAGAAATGAGGACTCTGTCTGGGTAGGTGTGACAAGGGGGCCCAGGCAGACGAAGCAGGAGCTGTGGTCGCGGTGTGAGCCAGCAGGGATGAGGTGGGAAGCTGCCAGGTGGCAGGCTGTGGTAGGACACAGGGTGGGAGGCCATTGCAATCCCCAAGGCTGCAAGGAATGCGAGACAGTGAACTCTGCTGGGGTTGGTGGGCTGGACAGGACCAATGAGCCCCTCAATGGGAACAGATACATCCCAGAGTAGGGTGGCTATCTCTTTTCCTGGCTATCTCTTTTGACCTCTGTTCTTCTGTGCTACACTCTTCTGTCTACCTCATTCCCAGAGCCAGAAGTTTAATACCACATGCTTGTCACTAAGACTATATAAACCTCATTGCTTCCCCAAATCCTGACCTGAAGCTCCACAGCCCATTGGACACACTCCTGGCTCATTACAGTTATACATGCAGGTGGAGCCACTGAGTCACACAGCCAGCCTTCTCACCTCACTAGGTAGCACTGCCAGCCCCCCAGTTGATCACCAACCCTTAGCGCTCAGAACATCCCAGCATGTGGGGCATCCCCTCAGAGGAAACACGAGGCCCCATGCAGCCTGAGCCTCCCCACCCCTGCAGGAGCTGGCAGATCTGAAACACGTGCATGGCAAGCTGAAGAAGCAGTTCCAAGAGAAGGTGGCTGAGCTGGCACATGCCAATCGGCGCGTAGAGCAGCACGAGACAGAGGTCAAGAAGCTGCGGCTGCGGGTGGAAGAGCTCAAGAAAGAGCTGGCCCAGGCTGAGGACGAGGCAAGTACCAACAGGCCTGAGAGGAATGGGCCGTATGCTCACCTGTGCTCCTGTATGCTGAGGGCCTGGCACATGAGACAGGAAGTGAGGGCAGCTGGAGAGAAAGGAAAGTGGATGAGCTGAGTGAATGAGCCGGTGAGGTGAAGGGTGGTGTAAATGGTTAGGTAGAAGGCAGGAGGATTCCCTCATGCACAGAGGACTAGATGGACAGATGGATGGAGAGTGGAGTGGGTGAATGAGGTAGAGCAACAGGTGTCCAGTGGATGATGGGTACAAACACAGATTGGTGACTGGGTGGGTCAGTGGACAGGGGAGGAAGGGCATCTGATGAGAAGCAGGTGAGTATGGGTGAAAGGCTATGTGGCTGGGCATTTGGGTGGGTGCTGGGTAGATTGCTGCATGCTGGGTAGATCTGGAGGCTGGTGGCTTGCAAGGACAGAGATCAGAATGGAAGGGGTCCTAGGGCAAAGCCTCAGGCACCAGGGCTGGATCACACAAGATTCCAGAACAGAACAGGCAGCTCTGCCTGAGCTGATCCTCATGTTCTCTGTCCTGCTCACCCCAGCTGGATGAGGCCCACAACCAGGCACGGAAGCTGCAACGGTCACTGGACGAGCAGACAGAACAGAGCGAGAACCTACAGGTGCAGCTGGAACACCTACAGTCCAGGTAGGCAAGGATGCTCTGACGGGGGTGGGGAGAGCTTCCTAAGTACACAGGGCCAGGGCCAGAACCCTCAAGAGAGCTGGAGGGGAAGACCAAGAAGGAAGAACGCTTGGGGTGAGAATCCTGTCCCCTCCAAACAGGAAGGGCCAGGGCCAGGAAGCTGGAGGGGAGTGGCTGCAGGAAGACAGCCCAGCTGTGGGCTCTGGAATTGTCTCCTTCGGGTGGGCGGGCTAGTGGTGGTGTGAGTACATGGAGGGTGGCCAAGGAGGCAGGCTCTGGGCCACCGGCCAAGGAAGCCCGGCTCTGGACAGCAGTGATGTTGGGAGTCCTTGACAAGAAACAGAACCATCCTCCTGGGTCTTGGGGATGGGGAACCCAAGGGACAACAGGAATATGAAAGATTGAAGGGTAGGAAATAGCATAGTGGACAGGCCAAGTCCCTCAGCTATGGCTGGAACCTTCAGCCCCTGAAGGAAGCGAAGAGGTGTTTAGATCCACCCTCGTGGTACACTGCCACCTCTCCTGTCCCCGTCCCACTGTCCCAGCTCTAAATCCTATCTCCTCCATACACTTTCCACTTCCAAGACCACCTGGACGTGGCAAAGAACTCAGGTAGAGCCCTCCAGGGTCATAGCTGGGAAGCCGCAAGAACATAGGGCCAGTGTGGCTACACCCATACCTGCCTTCTAACCTGTGGTTGGAGGGACCTGAGGCCTGCAGCCAGACTTTTGGGGTAGGTGGAAAGGCTGAGTGACCTTAGGACACTGAACCCTCCTGGGTCAGCTCTGCCATCTGTAAAATGGAGATCAGTCACTGTGAAAGTGAAGAGAACTTATTGACTCTTTAAAAAGCACCTGAACCAATAGATGCTGTGACATCACTTGCATGACTGTGGATCTAGCTTAGTAACTTGCAGCAGATATTCCGAGACCCGGATTTGACCCCCAGCACCACATAAACTGAAGAGATAGAGGCAGATCAGAAGTTCAAGGTTGACCTCAGTTACATAAGGGAATTGGAGGCTAGCCTGGGCTTCATGAGAATTGTTTGGACAGAACCTGGACCAACAAATGCTGAGCTACTATTTGCACTAATTGGCCACACCCATTCCCTTTCCTGGGAGGGGACTAAAGTGTGTGCTAGATACTGTGTCAAGAGCCTGCTGGGAGGCAAAGAAGTGGGAGGATCTTTTCCCTCTGGACTGGGAGGACAAGGGAAAGCCCTTTGATGACCTCCCAATAGAGACTGGCCTGGTGGGATCTCTTGGTTATCAGAAATCTGTTTACTGAGCACCTACTTAGTGCTGCTGTGTGCTGAGAGCTTGTGGTTAGGATGGGCTTTGGAGGCAGGCCTCATGGTTGTGTGGCATAATCAATGGGGTCTCGGTTTCCCCATAGCCTAAGTGGCATCTGAAATTTATACAGGGCCTAGGCACGGACCTGAGTCGGGATTATTGCATGCCCAGCTCTGCAAGGTCCAACCCTGTAAATTGTCTCTCTTCCCAACCCCCCACCTCAGCAGGCCACTCACAGAGCCTGGGGCTTTCCTGAAGTCTCAGCCACATTCCTGGGGAGCCATAAACTCCCAAAATGGGCAGCCTGGCTCTGCTCAGCCTCGCCAGCACCTCTGTCGAGGGCGGGCAGGGCCACCCAGGATTGCTGCCTCATTTTAGTTTGTAACTTTTCTTGCTTTAATGTTCCGGGACAGGGCACTAAATCACGGTGCAGTAATGGAGCCGCACTCTCGCCCCTCCCTGCTGCGTTAATAATTCATGCCTTCCAGTAAGATGCACGGAGCTACTGCCTTGTTGGGGGCAGTGTGTTTTTTCCAACCCCTCCTCCTCATATGGCCAAGGTCTGTCTGGCACATTTTGGCTTTGGAAATGATAATGTGAGGGACACTAGGAACGGAGTGTGCCCCGCACCCTACTCCTTGGTTTCTTGCTTCCTTCCCTATGAGGAACCAGACCTGTCTCAGTTTTCTCAGTCCTTCTCTCAGTCCGCTATCCACACCAGAGCTGGCACTGCAACTCAGAGCCCAACCCCCACTGTCTCCTGCCTGAGTGACTTTGGACAAGTCATTTAACTCTCTTGAGCTTCCGTATCTTTGTAAACTGAGGTGACAATTAGCGTTTCCCCATCTGAGCACAGGTACCTCAGGGTATGCTGCAGCTCAGAAGGGCACAGCCACGGCCAGCATAGATGCACCATGATTGCTGCTCTGACCTGTCACCCCACCACCCCTCAGGCTCCGCAGGCAGCAACAAAACGCACCCCTTTTTGGGAAGATTCGTAGTACCCGATTTGGCACCGAGGAAGCTGGAGACGGAGCCAGTGACCTAGATGAGGATGAAGACCTGCAAATCCAGGTGGCCTAGAGCATCCAGGGCGGAACAGGACTGGCCCCGAACCACAGATGTCCAGCTGAGCATCCTCTCAAACCAGACAGCCATCCTTGCTGTCTGTTCCCGCTTGGGTTCCATCCCCCTGCTTCGAACCACTTCCTTCTCTCCCAGGAAGGCAGGAGTTTCACCTACCCACACTCCCTGAAGGGGGAGCCTGTTGTATATGTATATTGTATATGTGCCGAGGGTTCCTTGGGCCCATCCTTGGGCCCATCCGACAGCCCAGCACCCAGATCTTAAGTCCCCGCCTGGATAGGACTTCATGCAGAGATGGGACCTAGTGGTGGAGGCTTGGTGGTCTGGAAGGGGCTATTCATAGTAAGATACCATGAACTCAGAGTTTTGTAATAAATGGACTTCAAGCTCTTGGGGCAGAGTCCTAAAAGTGCAGAAGCCTTGTGGAGGAGGCAAGGTGGGTCGGCATCTGCCTGCACCTAACACTGAACTAGAGTCCAAGATTGTTGAGTGAATGAGTGAGTACCGGGGCAGCTGAGGGATCTGTTGTCCATCTGTCGGGAAATAAGGAAATGTGGTACCCGTCTCATCTGGACATGAAGAGACTTCAGCCCATGGGTTCAAATCTCTGCTCTACCCTTGACTGACTGTGCAACCTCAGGGATATCCATCACCTTCTCTGAGCCTCAGGTTTCCCATCTGGAAGTTAGTATTCTGTGACTCACTGGGTAAAATCACTTGCAACACAAGCCTGACAACCTGGGTTTGAACCACGGAGCCCGAGTAAAGGTGGACAGAGAGAATGAACTCCAGAAAGTCCTATGACCTCCACAGGTGCGCACACACCAGTAATAATAATAATAATCAATTTTGTAAATATAAAACTATGTTACACTTTCTGGAGGTCTACCATGGGCAGGAGGATTTGCCAGCAGGGTGAAGAGCTGATTGTAGCAAGATTAGGAGATTGGTGGAAATTCACTCACAGGAGATAGGAAACCCTCTTCTTTGGTTGTTTATTTGAAGTACAGTCTTTTGTAGCGCTGACTAGCCTGAACCCATACCACAGACTGGCCTTGGAACTTAATCCTCCTCCCTCAATCTCCAAGTACCAGGATGACAGGCATGCCCCAGCACACCCAGATGGCACTTTTAATTTTGACATCTAATTTCCAAATTTAATTAGCAGATTTATAAAGAGTCTGACAGGGATGGCCATTGGAGACACAACAGCAGACAGTTAAATTTATTAAAATTAACCAGGCATTGGTGGTGCAGGCCTTTAATCCCAGTACTCTGGAGGCAGAGGCAGGCAGAGCTCTTGAGTTTAAGGCCAGCCTGTTCTGCAGGGTGAGTTCCAGGACAGCCAGGGCTATATAGAAAACCCTGTCTTGAACACCCCCCCCACACACACACACACACATTTTTTTTTTCTAAAGTCAAGGGGAATCCAGGGATCTTGCTCTCCTGACAGGCTCTGTAGAGGTGAGGATTGCAGGCAGGTGGTAGCTTCCTGTACTCAGGGATGTACAAGAGGCTCAGCTTAGCACAAAGAGAAGTTCAATTGAGTTCATAAGAAGGTTCCCTGTTCCGGAGTGGAGAGCTGCAGTAAAGACTTTATCTTTGTGTGATCTGGTCAGGAAGGTTCTTGGAGGCAGGCTACACTGCTAGGATCCAGAGGTGCCATGAGCCCTGGGGACTAAGGTGCTGAGGGGCCCCAGCAGGGAGCCAGAGCCCAGAACAGGAGTCATTCTCCTCAACAGGCTTAACTGATGGTGTTGGTGGGGTGTTACAGGCTCCAGATCCCTCCTGGGCTGCCAGGTGAAGGAGGAAAGGAAAAAGAGGCCATCCCCACCCCCACCCTATACCGGAAAGCTGTCCCCAGGAGTCAGCCCAGCAGGAAAGAACCCTCTCCTGCCAGGGATTTTTCTTCTTCCTCTCTCAAACAGGAAATGGGCCGAGAAAAGATTGAGAGTGCTGCCCTTTGACCTCCAGGAGCTAGAAGCCAGGCCCTCACTGACAGCTGCCATTCCCAGACACAGAGCAGAGCCTGGCTCCCCCAGACTCCCTGGCACCTCCAGAGAGATAGTGAGGAGCAGGGGCCTCTTCACGGTGTCTATCTCTCCACCAGGCTGCTTGGAGAGTGTCAGTGGACAGGGGATCTGTTCTGGGAAAGGGAAGCCAGAGTAAGGCTTGGGGAATTTAAGGGGGGGGGGTGCGTTGTGGGGGCTGGGCCCTGCTCACAGCCTTTCATGGGTCACTGCTACTTTCAGTGAAAGTCATCCAGGGGTCATGACGCACAGAAGCATTAGCTTTGGCTCACATGGTGCCTTAAGGAAAATCTTTAATGTGCTGCTAATATTAGTCATGGGAAGTCTGCCCATCCAAATGTGGGTTTCCCTCTCCTGAGCCGTCAGCACCTTTGACCACACTGTCCCTGTTCCCAGGTGGCCACAGCTGCTGTCAGGAGGTAAGAGGCATTCTGTACCTCAGTCCCCACCAGTCCCGGCAGCCTTATCTCGTACCGACTTAGGGAGACATTTGAGGGCAGGGTCCCTTTTGAACAGTGCAAGGGGAAGCCAGAAGGCAGCCAGTGTGAGTGAGGTTCAGCCCATGCCAAGGACACTTGTCACTTAACAGGCTTGGGTCGCTGGAAGGGTGACTGGCAAAAGTTTCACAGGCAGCTCTTCACAGGCTCTCCTACCAGCCTGTGAGACAGGTACACCACTATCACTGTCCCATTTATGCCGGAATCCAGGAGCTCAGAGGCAGCAACCGCAACCAGACAGCAGTGTAGGTGTGGTCCCACTCTGATTCCAGCATTCTCAGTGAAGAGCCTGCCCACACTACCCATCCAGGATAAGGAGCCTATGGCCTTTGGCACTTCTTGTATAGCTGGTCTTTTCCAAGCCAGGATGAATCCCCACCACCCACCCAGAATTACCCTCCCCCAACAGCCCTTCACAGCCTCAGCTTACCTGGTTCTCTCTTAGTGTGAATGGTTGTTTTGTCTGGTACCCCCACCCCACCCCACAGTGTCCAGGGATGGTGGGAGGAAGGAATGACAGAGGGATAGAGAAAGGTAAGATAAACTGAGTGTAAAGTTGCAAGCCTTTAATCCTAGTGGGAGGCTGGCGCAGCCAGACCTATGAGTTCAGAGCAAGCCTGGTTGACAGTGAATTCCAGGATAGCCAGAGCTACATAGTGAGACCTCATCTTGAAAAGGGGGGGGGGGGATATTATAGAGGGGTGGAGAAAGAATGCAGAACTAGGTAATAGAAAACTGAAGCTAGAGCTGGGTGGTGGTGGCACACACCTTTAATCCCAGCACTTGGGAAGCAGAAGCAGGTGGATTTCTGAGTTCGAGGCCAGCCTGGTCTACAGAGTGAGTTCCAGGACAGCCAGGCTACACAGAGAAACCCTGTCTTGGGGAAAACAAAAGCCAGAACATGGCCCACCACAGCTACTTGGGTTTGGGTTTTTTGGTGTGTGTGTGTCTGTAGAGGGGGGTATCTTCTGGAGAGAGCAGGCAGCCCAGGGACTTCATGCAGCAGCCACCCAGACCCTCAATGCCCCTCATCCAAGGCCTTGGCATTCCTAAACAGGCTGGGTTTGCATCCCCGGTCTGGTTCCTCCCTCTGCATTGTGAGTGAGGGCTGGGGACCCCAGAGTCTGCCCTTGCTCTCTAGCCAAGACTTTATGAGGTATTCTCACTGACATGAGATTTGCATGGCAGGTGTATGGCCCATCCCACTCTCCCACAGGCTATGTGTCTTCTAATAAACTTTAGTTTTTGTGTCCAAAGGGGGACACACCCATGGGCTGACCAAGCCCACTTCTTATGAGACCATTGCCCATGTTTTTTCTGCCTTCCTCTACTGCTCTGTATAGTCAGTCACCCAAAACCCTAGTGCCTAGCCCATCTAAGAGGCTGACAGACAGCCATTCCAGCCAATCGTTCTGAAGCATGGGGTGGAGCCTGGAGGCAGAGGTAGCGCCCAGGAGCCAGCTGCAGCTCAGCCTGCCATAACCACTGCCACCAGTGGTTATGTCAGCAGAAGACTTCGACCTTATCTACTAATTGCAGGGTTGTGAGATGCCAGCTGCCTCCCTGGCCCCAGGGAGGTGCCTCTCAAGGGAGCCGGGGCTCCCTGGAAATGCCTTCCAGCTCTCCTCCAGTTCATAGGCACCGCTGTACTTGGTGATCTCTGTGGTGTAAACAGAAGTTACCTGGTTCCCAGGGACAGGTTTCCCTCCCCACCCAAGAACTAGCCATGGCTGTCTACTGTTGCATCCACACACCCGGCGACCGGAGACCAGCACTCACCTTGAGCACATCCTCTCAGTGTTCTTAGCACCCTGACACTTAGCCGAGGTCTAGACAGCCCTCCTGCTGGGGGTCCCTCTTTCCCCCTCCCCTGCTGACTTCCCAAAGACCATCTCTGAACTTGCCTTGTGGCCAGAGTACCCTTGATCATGAGGGCTTGGGAACTACTTACCTGTCCATAGCTGGGCTGGACTTCAATGTCTGAGAGGGTCCTGCCTGCAGGACAGTCCCAGCAGAGGAGAGGGAGGCTTTGGAATCATGCCCCTTCCCACCTGTGCTGTTGAAGCTTACTCTTCAAAGCGCCTAGAAGGTGGGTAAAATGGGAAAACTGAGACCATAGAGGGGAGGGGCCAGCCAGTGAGTGACAGGTCAGGACTAGAATCCAGGTGATACTGAAGCCTGATTCTGAGTAGTTGCTGGTTAGCTTGTTGGTGAAGAGAGACAAGCGGGGCATGGGGTAGCTGAGCTAAGGATGTCACCACAGTCACCACAGTCCTCTGCAGAGTCTTTTCTCATCCCAAGCGTCACTCACTTAGGGACACTGAGTTAGGAACTTCATCATCTAGAAGCTGAGGTCTAGCGAGGTCATCCCTACTCCTGTACCTCCATCCTGAGAATCATAGATCCTTCTAATAGCTCCTGAACCTTGGTTCCTGCTCCTACATTCAGTTAACCCAAGGGGTTGAGCTCAAGAGCAGAGCGTTTGCTTGGCTTGTGCAAGGCCCTGGGTTCCACCCTCAGCACCACAAAGAAAGGAAGGACTTACTGTCTTAGTCAGGGGGATCTAGGAATGGGGGTTCACACCTATATTGCTGTTGGCATTTAGTCTAGGCTCTGCCCACAGTTATCTGGCAACAGCCAGGTGTACCTGACTCACTCTAAAAGGGGCTACTTGCCCTCCTCCTCTATCCTTCCCCTCCCCCCCCCTCTCTGCCTTTCTCTGTCTCTACTCCCTCAACTCCCCTCCCCATTCCCTGATTATTCTATACTATACTGTCCTGTGGCTGGTCCCTCAGGGGGAAGGGATGCCTCAGCATGGGCTCACATAGGCACCCCCTTCCCCACACCTGACTACACATCCACCAAACATATTCCTTCTCTCCTTATCTTTTTTATAAAACACAACAACTGCTGTGCTGAATGAAACACCACGACTGAAGCAAGTTGGGGAGGAAAGAGTTAATTTGGCTTACACTTCCACATCACTGTTCTGTCCTGAAGAAAGTCAGGACAGAAACTCAAGCAGGGCGGGAACAAGGCAGCAGGAGTTGATGCAGAGGCTATGGAGGATGCTGCCTACTGGCTTGGTTCTGATGGCTTATTCAGCCTGCTTTCTTATAAAACATAGTACCACCAGCCCTGGGATGTTCCTACCCACAATGGACTAGGACCCTCCAACATTGATCACTAATTAAGAAAATGCCTTATAGCTGAGTCTTATGGAGGCATTTCCTCAACTGATGCTCCTTCCTCTCTGATGACTCTAGCTTGTGTCAAGGTAACATAAAAACAGCCAGGAAGGGCTAGCGGGCAAGCTAGGTGTGGTGGTTTCAGCCTGTAATCCCTGTACTCCAGAGCTAGGGTCAAGAAGTCATGCTGAAAATTCAAGACCAGTCTGAGCTACATAATCAGACCCTGTATTTAAACACACACACACACACACACACACACACACACAAGCAACAACCAAAATCAAACAGTTATGACGGTACTTCTAGCCTTGGGTGGCAGAAGGATCTAAAGACTTGCTGGCCAGCTAGTTGAATCAGTGAGATCTTAATTGAGTAAGAGACCCTGTTAAAAAAAGAAAAAGAAAAAGAAAAAGAAAAGAAAAGAAAGAAAGAAAAAAGATGGAGCCTGGCAGTGGTGGTGAAAGCCTTTAATCCCAGCATTTGGGAGGTAGAGGTAGGCGGATCTCCAAGTTTGAGGCCAGCCTGGTCTACAGAGCAAGTTCCAGGACAGCCAGAGCTACACAGAGTAACTCTGTCTCAAACAAAAACAAAAAAGATGAAGAGTGATTGAAGATGACATCTGATATTGATCTTTGGTCTCTCCATGTACATGACCTTGCACACATGTGCATGCACACACACACACACACTGGCATACACGTGTTGGGGGCAGTGGGGAATGAACTAGGAAGAAAGCAACCAAGTAGACAAGGATTGCCTACACTACTGACTAAGCAAGAAGCACCATGTCTCTGAGCCCCAGTTTGCACATTGGGGATAGCCAATGGGAAATGAGAAGACACACGTGTCAGCAGTGTGTCGCCTCCCAACCTTTGTCCCTTTTGTGTGGGAAGACAGTTGTCCAGAAAGGGAACATGCAAGTGTCCATTTTGGGGTTGGAGTCCTGACCAGGAGCAAAGACAGACCACCCCACCCAGCCCCACCCAGTCTCTCCTTCTCAGTGCAATCTCAGACTCCCAATCTGATGGCTACTTAGGTGTCTGGAGTTAGTTCCATGAGGATGGACAGAGCAATCAGCTTTGACAATTTGTGGTCCCCTTTGCCGGTTGGAACGCTGGAGTTTGGGGGTGTAGCTATCTTCTTGGGAACTTGGCTGGTGGGAACCTGTCATCACACAGAGCTTATCTGATCCCAAAGTCCCCGAGGGGTAAACTGAAGAAGCTGCCAAGATGGGCAGAAGAGAGGAGGAGGAGGTGCTGGGTGGGGCAGTCTGTCTCGGTCATCTGCCACACCTCTGACTGCCCAGGGGGACAATCAAAGTTGTTCTTCGACCTTGCAGGTGAGGAACTCAAGTCAAGGCCTTTAGCAGCTTCCTGGGGTGCCTTAGCAGCTCAGGAACACGAACTGGGGTTTCAAAGCAGGTGTGAGCACATCACTGTCCCAGAGGCTCATGGGGCACTTGAGTGTACCACACACCCCTTCTTGGGCCTGCAGAGCCAGGATGTTCATCGTATCCCTTTCCAGGTTTCCTGCTCCATCCCAACCCCTCATTGCTCCAGCCTCAGCTTCCTCTCTGGGACCTGCGACATCCCAAACCCCTTCCTGCCTAAGAGCACCAGACATGTTATTCTTTCTGCATGGGACCTTTCCTTCCTCACATGATTCTAGTCTCATTTCAAATGCCACTTCCTAAGGACAAGGAGGTAACAGGTGTTTCCCTGCCTCCTCCAGCCACCCAGACTCCTGGCCCTGTCTTCCATGGCTCCTACCCTTCTGTTCCTTGATAAGCATTTTTCCAGCTGGCTTCCCCTTCTGTGACTGTTGACATGGTCACCTGGCTTGTGCTGACCTAGTCCCTCACTCACCTGTGATTCCTTCTCTTGGCTTATCAGGTTACCCCAGCCCAGCTGAATTCACTGCCGAGGGTCAATGGGTGGGTAGGTAATTGAACGAGCTATTGAACAAGTGAGCCAGCACTTGCGTTCCGCTGGAGCCCAGCTATGGGGAGTGCCCCCGCTCTGTCAAGGCAGCAGAAGTCAAAGTCAGAAGCAAGCAGGCTAATGGCCTGGGCAAAGTTTTTTTAGAGGAAACTCAACGATGCAGGGCTATTAAAAATTGATATTTCAATGAGATAATCTCTCTCCTAGGCTTTTAATTGATTGTCTAAAAAGCCTTCCTCTGCTGTTTGTACCTCTTTATTCGCAGGGACCATTAATTTTTTTATGGATGAGCACACCCTGGTAAAGTGGAAGGGCTGCCACACAGTGATGCAGAAACACCAGCCAAGGCGCCAGGGGTGCACAGCTGGCGGCCGTGGCCATGATGCCAGCTTTAACTCGGGATGCTAGCTGGCTGGGGCTGACTCCCTGAAAGGTGGTGGGAAGTCCCGTGAGTTCAGCACACTGCTCTCATACATTTCTCTCAGACCTAGCCCAGCTTCATGAAGGCAGGGGCAGCAGAAGGCCCCACGGAACAGGTTGAATGGAGACCCTGTATCCTCCCCAGCCACACTGATGGTCAGGGCCACACCCACTCCTGGGCACCTGCTCCCTTCCCCTGCCATCCCTGCTTTTGGGCTGAGAGGTAAAAGAGAGCCAGTGAGGGGACAGCAGAGTGTCCACTTCTGCCCCTCCCCCCTCCCTGAACCTCTGTCTCTCACAGGTCCAATGAGTGACACTGCTCTAGTACTGAGGGTGGGTTGGCTCTGAGGACTGATCCCAGGATCACCAGAACTGAACCAATGTTCAAAACAGCTTTGAATTGATGCCAGCATGATTCTACTGGCTCTGCAGGGAGCCTCTAATCACTCAGGCAACCAACCAACCAATCAATCAATCAAACAACCCCCCCTCCCCCAGCTCTGTAAGTCCCCATCTGTACTGGCTAGTTTTGTGTGTCAACTTGACACGAGCTGGAGTTATCACAGAAAAAGGAGCTTCCCTTGAGGAAATGCCTTCATGAAATCCAGCTGTAAGGCATTTTCTCAAGTAGTGATCAAGTGGGGAGGGCTCATTGTAGGTGGTGCCATCCCTGGGCTGGTAGTCCTGGGTTCTATAAGAAAGCAAGCTGAGCAAGCCAGGGGAAGCAAGCCAGTAAGCAGCACCCCTCCATGGCTTCTGCATCAGCTCCTGCCTCCAAATTCCAGCCCTGTGTGAGTTCCTGTCCTGACCTCCTTTGGTGATGAACAGCAATGTGGAAGAGTAAGCTGAATAAACCCTTTCCTTCCCAACTTGCTTCTTGGTCATGATGTTTTGTGCAGTAATAGAAACCCTGAGTAAGACACCATCTAATTGCTAACTAGTGGTGACAGATCTTTGTAGGCACTCCAAAATCCTCGTTCGTAAGACTCACTTGTGAACTGAATACACATCATTTTACCTTCATCCTTCCAACTGTTGGCCAAGGCACGTGTGAAATCCAGAGTAGGAGTATGAATTTAAACAGCCCAGGAACACCACAGAGGCCTGTAGATAACTTGTTGTGTTTGGGCTCTTTATCATCCAGGAATCCATATTAAAGGTACAAGGGCTTTGACCTCAGGTGTTGGGAAGGTGTCCTTCATTGGTGATGTCCATCCTTAGACAGCAACAAGGCGGTCTGGCAAAATGCAGCAAGAACAAAGACCGTTTACTTTTGGGCATACCACCCCAGGACATGTGTGAGCACTTGAGTCTATAATCGTGGGTGGAAATATGCAGCCACACAAGTGCTCACTGTGGTGGTGTTTACAAAAGCAAAAAGACCACAAAAGGGGGTGTCGAAATGGGGTGTCAGTGTCCTCTGTGGGGCACTCGGACACTCACAAAGCCTCCTTTTGAAGGAGGAGGAGGAAGGCCAGAGGGACAAGTTAGACTTGAAGAAGCATACAGCTGGGTTGTCTCTCTCTCTCTGTGTGTGCGAGAGAGACAGAGAGAGAGAGAGAGAGAGAGACAGACAGACAGACAGACAGAGACAGACAGAGACAGACAGAGACAGAGAGACAGAAAGAGACAGAGAGAGAGCAACACTCAATGGTAGTCTTGAGGTTATTGCTTTTCTGACCCCTCCCCTTTTTTTTAATCTCTTGGCTTCCAGGAGCCAATCTCCATGATCAGAGATATTTGTCTTCTGAAGAGTCTGCCATCTTCCTGCTGTGCCCTCCCAACTCCTCTTCTCCACAGGCTTGCTTTCACTTCCTGTCTTACTCCCCACAGGCCCCTCTGCATACTCGCTACAAGGAGCCACAGGGTTGTCCCCCAAGATGCTAATGGAGTCTGTTCCTCTTCTCTGTGGAGCAGCTTGATGAGCAATCTATTACTCTTCAGATGGATCCCTAAACCATCCTTTGAGATTCTGTATGGCCAGGCTCACCAAGCTCCACGCTTGGCTCAGGCTTTCTCCCTTGCTATGGGGCAGGCTATGCTTGCATCTGACACGGGGCCTTTACCTGTGCGGTTCCTTCAAGCCAGAACTTCTTTCACACAGGTATCTGACTGCTCTCCTTTCCCATTAACAGACACTTCCACTGTAAGTCTGGCCTCTCTGTATCTCTATCAACACCACCGCCCCCCCATCTCCTTCACCCCTGTAACTAGTAGGTACTTAGATCAAGGCTTATTTCTTGCCCTAGACTATGGACTCTGAAAGACTATGTTCTGTACTTGTGGACCAGAGTGGCCCTAGTATCCGGCACCTAGCCTACAAACAGGTGCTCAGGTGTACATTGAGAGAATAGCTTGTCCATCCTGCTGCTCTGTTCACACATATGCTCAAGACAGTGACCTCGGGAGACTGACCCTGAGAGCTTTGGGCTGGGGGAGGGATGGACTGTTGTCTTGAGCCTCCTTCCTGAGGACTGCTTTCCTGGCCCATCAGAAATAGAAATGGCCCCTCACCAGCATCCCTGCAGGAAGGAAGCAGAAGCAGCTAGGGGCCCACGTCTTTCCTCTCCACCCCTCCTGGTCCACGTCTCCTTTGATGTAAAGTTTCCTGGGAAGACTGGCTTGTGTCACTGTCAGCTGGGGTTGGGGAACACAAGAACCTTCGTCTGAACTGGCCAAGGGAAAGGCATGCCAGTGTTCCTGTGCAGAGGAGCCTAGGATCTCAAAGACAGTGACCACTCACCAGCTCCACTTAAAGGAATTTACCAAGCTGGGAGTTGTCCTGGGTGGCTGGGAGCTGGAGATTCCCAGTTTCATTTCTTGGGTGTAGCTCTGCCAAGCCTGCTCTTTGGGCAAGAGGGGAGCTGGGCTGTTGGGAGAGAGTAAAGGCCTTGCAGGAGACTCATGTGTGAGAGTGACATGGGCAAGGACCCTCATACTCTATATTATGTTGGGGCTCTAAGAAACAGTCACCAACAGACATGGTCACCAATTCGCATTCTGAGCAACTGTATTACTTTAGGCATATTCGTGTGTGTGTGTGTGTGTGTGTGTGTGTTGTGTGTGTGTGTGTGTGTGTAAATGTGTGTAAGCACACATATAGGCCACAGGTTAAACTCAAGTACCATTCCTCAGGAAAACTATCCACCTTGTTTTTTGAGACAGGGTACCTCATTTGCCAGGATCTTAGTAAGCAGTCTAGGCTGGCTGGCCAGCGAGCCCCAGGGAGCTTCCTGTCTTTGCCTCTCTAGCAGCAGGATTTACAAGCCTGTGCTACCACATCTGGCTTGTTTTTCTTCACATGGGCTCTTGGGATCACACACTGGTCCTCCTGGATAGTGAGCCCCTTACTAACTAAGTCATTTCCCTTTGGGTAGACTCTTCTACTCTTGGGCCTCAGTTTCTCTGTGTGTGAAATAGAACCAGTGCTGCCTATTCCAGGTAGAGGCTGGGAGGCCCAGGAAGCCAAGAGCCATGTTTCCATGGTGAACTCACAACTCCCTTGGGAGCTACAACATCCATCAGCAGGTCCAAGTCCTGAAAAGATATTCGCTGTTCTCTTGTTATTCCCCCTTGCAGTACTGAAGTTTGAATATAGGACTTGTTTTTGGTAAGTGTTCTCACTGAGCTATAAGCTCCAGTCTTTTAAAAACAGAGAATTATTTTAAGATATGGTCCGGCTAGGCATGGTGGTACATACCTTTAATCCCATCCTTTAAGAGACAGGGGCAGTAGATCTCTGTGAGTTCGAGACCAGCCTGCCCTGTATAGTGAGTTTTAAAGAAGGGGGATGAGGGGGGCGGGTTCTGTGCTAAGTTGTACAATCTGGCCTTCAATTCTTTGTGTGATGTAGACTGGCTTCAAGTTCATAATCCTCCTGCCTCAGCCTCCCCGTTAGCGGGTTATAGGTCTTCACCACCACACCTGTTTTTTTCACTTCCTTTTCTTCTCATCTCTGGACCGTTTTCAAGGAGAAAGTCTTGGGAAGATTTCACACTTTTCTAACTCTTGCTGTAGTCTTTTTTCTTTTAATGTATGAGTGTTTTACATGTATGTATGTATGTATTATATATATACTATATGTATATGCACCACAGGCATGTCTGGGGCTGATGGAGGGTGGAAGAGGGGTCAGAGCCTCTGAAATTGGAGTTACAGATAGTTATGAATGCCATTTGGATGCTCTGTAACTCCAGTCCTCAGAAGTCCATGCTCTCTTCTGATCTTCTCAGGCACCACACACACAAGATGTACTTACATGTATGTAGGCAGAACACAAAATTAAAATCCTTTAACAAAACAAAAAAATAAGGAAAATGAACTGAGCATGGGGCTGGCTCATGGCTCAGTGGGTAAAGGGGTTTGTCATCAAGCCTGAAGAACCCAGACCTACCTAGAAGAGAGAGCTGAATCCTATAGGTTGTCTTCTGACCTCCCCACATATGCTGTGAAACATGGATACACACACACCACATACACGAACACACCACATACACACCACACACATATACCATGTACACATACATACATATTCACATATATACCACACACATACAGCCCCATATATACCACACATTCAACACACATAGCATGCACATGCATGCACACACACACAGAGAGAGAGAGAGAGAGAGAGAGAGAGAGAGAGAGAGAGAGAGAGAGATCAAAAATGCTTAGAAAGAAGAGCCAGATGGTGGCAGCACACACCTTTAGTCCTAGGTTAGATCAGGCTGACTGACTGATCTCTGAGTTCAAGGCCAGCCCAGGCTATACAGAGAGACCATCTCAAAAAAACAAACAGCAAAGATAAATATTTTTTAAGTGAAAGAGGAGGGAGAAAAAAAGGAAAAGAAAGGAGAGAGAGGAGAGGAGGGAGAAAGGATGGAGAGAGACAGGTTGGTTTAGATGGTAAAAGAAAGAGACTGGGGATGGCTCAATGGTAGGATGTTTGCCTAGGTACTGAAAGCAGAGGAGGGGAGAGAGGAGGAGGGGGATGGAGGGGAGAGAAAGCAACAGAAGTTAGGACCTGAGCAAACGGTGGGAGGTGCTAGAATCTGGCAAAACTGTGCATGTGTGGAGCTTGGGGACCATCTACTGTTGTGAGGCAGGCAATGAGTCTGCGGTACCTGCAGAGAGGTACAAATGGGTTGTGAAGTCTGGGAGCTGAAGGGTCGCTTTAGAGAAAGGCTTCTGGTATCTGAGGTGAGGCTTGGGGGGCTCTTACAAATGCCCAGAGAGAATTACAAATGATAAAAAATGACTGCCCTCAGCCCAGGAAGGCACCACGCACTCTTAACAGTTGTTTGTTGACTTCAGTGCTACCACAGCAGAGCGAGAAACCACCTTTGAGCTCCCAATGGTGTCCATTCCAAGACAGGGCTGGATTGGCCCTAGATACCTTCTTCTGTCCTCAGGGACACTTCCAAGTGCTCAGGGCTGATGCCTCTTCCCTCCCTCTCCCAGCACAATGCCTGACTTAGGCCCTGGGTCTGGGCTGCCTACTGCATACAGGGCTGGTCAGAATCTGATATGGAATCCCTCACTGGGCACTATCCCCACCCCAGTCCCCAAATAATCCATGGCATGGAACAGGAGGATGTATTGGGGGGAGAGAGAGCACATTTCAGGGGGATATGGTGGTCTATATCTGTAATCTCAGCACTCAGCAAAGGCTAGTAACTGACACAAGTTCAAAGCCAACCTGGTCTAAATAGCAGGTTCCAGACTCACTAAGGCTACATAATGAGATCCTGTTTCAGACAAAACAAAACTAAAGACAAAGCAGGGTGGGGAGATGGGTCAAAGGTTATGAGCTTGTCCTTCCCGTCCAGAGGACCAGAGTTCAGTTCCCAGCACCCACATCAGAGCCTCATAACTAATAACCTACTAACCTATTTCTAATAGCCTATCACTACAGCTCCTGGGAATCGAACACCTACACATGATCAAAAAGCAAAATAAATCTTTAAAAAGAAAATAACACAGGCGAGACAGATGGCTCAGAGGTTAAGAGCCTTGCTGCTCTTGAAGAGGATCCAAGTTCAGTTCCCAGCACCCATATCAGACAGTACACAGTGCCTGTAACTATCTCCAAGAGATCTGAAACCATCTCCTGTGGGCCCCTGTGTACGTGTGGCATTCACTCATCACCCATAAATAAAAATAATATAAGTATTTGGGAGGAGTCTGTCACAGGTACCAGGTCCTATCCCAAGGCCTTTGTATATATTTTCTCCGAATTTTAAGAGAATGCTCCATCTTCCTCCTCCTCTTCCTCATCTTCCTTCTCCTCTTCTGCCTCCTCATCCTCCTCATCCTCCTCATCCTCCTTATCATCATCATGGTCCTCCCTCTGCTTCACAGATGACAAACTGAAGTGCAGAGGGGCAAGAGGAGTCTTCAGGGGCAGAATCATGCCTCGACTCCCCAACCCTATGTGCTTGAGCACAGTCCTTTTCTTCTTGGGTTCTCCTGGTTTCCCCGAGCACGGCTTTTCTTTGGACCACATGAGCTCATTCTCCATGAACTCATAAGGAGATATAGGCACAAAGCTGGGTGTACCATCTTCACTGCCTCAGCCCCCCCTACACATTGCTTTCTAACTGTAGGGTCTCTTCCAGCCAAAGTGGGCTGAGAGAGCTAGAGAGGAGAGCTACAGCACCTGAAGGGAACTGAGGCAGGAGTGAAAATACAGACAGTAAAGTTGGTCAGCCTGGTGGGACTGATAGACCTCCAAAAGGGGCATACGGGGCTGAGTGGCTCCATGAGCTTCCCAGGACCCAGGCGTTTAGCTCAGCCCCAGCCCAGCCCAGCCCAGCACTGACACTGAACTGAGTTGCGAGGACTACCCTATCCAAGAGCACCACCTCCCCTGCTCAGCACTGGGCTGTTAACAATCTCATCCCTGGAATCCGAGCCAGCTCTGTTTTCACCCATGATTGTAAACAAGGGGGCCTGGGGTTCTGGGACAGGCAAAGACTTGCCAACGGCCTTGTAAGCAGAGGACTAGCCAGCTAAGGCTGGACACACCCTCTGGTCCCCTTTGAAGTCTTTCCTTAGTCATCTACAGTACCCTTCATCATCTCTCCAATGCCTAAGAGCTGAAAGGCCATTTAGGGTGTACAACTTCAGAGTTCAGATTCTGAAGGTGGACCTTGGGGAGATTATTTTTTTCTTTTGAGACAGGGTCTCACTTATGCAGCCCTGGCTGGCTGGAATTCAGAGAGATGAAGAACCTGCTCCCACCTCCCAAGAACTAATTTTAAAGGTGTGTACTACCATGTCTGGACAAGATTTAAAAAAAAAAAAAAAATGTTGTTTTCCACTCATTTGCTTATTGTCAGAGAACAAATCTCAGGATCATTCTCTCCTTCTCTGTGGGTCCTGGGGAGAGAACTCAAGTCGCCAGCCTTGACAAGAGCCTTTACTTGCTGAGCCATCTCACCTGCCCTGTGGGAAGATTTTTCAAATAGCTGTTTGGGAATACTTAATGTTAGATAGTATAGGAATGAAACAGTTCCATATGGAGATATGCTATCTATCTATATACCATATAGGTTGTGCTGTAACACAACATACACATTGTGTATGTGTATGCCTGTCTGTATGCATGTACATGGACTTACTTAGTTTATGTTGGGCTTTTTTGACTGGCTTCTTTCATGTTTACCTTTCATAATTATTTAGAAATAGTCACCTTTGTTGATGATTTCACTGGGAGCCCAGATTGACCGTGACCTAGCTACACAGTTGAGGCTGAACTTGAACTCCTGACTTTTCTGCCTCTACCTCCTGAAGGCTGGCATTAAAATCATGCACCACTACTCTAGTTTTTGTTTTTCTTCTTTTTTTTTTTTCTTTTTTTGTTTGTTTTTTTTTTTGTTTTGTTTTGTTTTTTGAGACAGGGTTTCTCTGTATAGCCTTGGCTGTCCTGGAACTCACTCTGTAGACCAGGCTGGCCTCGAACTCAGAAATCCACCTGTCTCTGCCTCCCAAGTGCTGGGATTAAAGGCGTGTGCCACCACCGCCCGGCTTCTTGTTTTTTTTCAAGACAGGATTTCTCCATGTAGTTCTGGCTGTCTTGGAACTCTGTAGACCAGGCTGGCCTTGAACTCACAAAGATCAGCCTGCTTCTGCCTCCCTAGAGCTGGGATTAAAGGTGTGCACCACCACTGCCACCGCCACCGCCGCTGCCTCCGCCGCTGTCACCTGGCTCAGTTTTTCAATATTACAAACATGTGGATACTTGGGGTATGGCAAGGGGAGTGCCAAACAAGGGAACCAAAGAAAAGATGTTCACCGCGTTGCATGTGTCGATAGTTTCATGAGTGTATACCTATGTCAAAATTCAACACATTTAAAATGTGTGGTTTATCACATGTCAGTGATACAACAATGAAAACTACTAACACATACACACACACGCACACACACACACACACATGTACACTCAATCCAGCACTATTAGACCCATGATTTAATAGACACTAATTGCTTGATTCAAGGTCAGATCAGGGATGGTGTTCACATTCACCCGCTACCCCTTGAGTGAGCTGTTTCTGGGAAGGTGGACAGGCCAGTGTTTCCATTATGCCTTCCACTAAGTGCAACTAAGAACACCAGAAGTGATGTGTGAACAACCCCAAGAAGATGCTGAAAGGCAGAGAGAAGGCTCCCAGGCTAGGGAACAGCACGTCAGGGAATTCCCTGGCTTTTGTTCTGTCTTCTGTTCTGCACGTGGAGCTGAAGATACCAACAGCCCTGAGGTCCTGTGGGCACAGATAAGAGCTAGAACAAACAGAGCAAACACATAAAGCCTGTCTCTAATTGAAGTACCAGGAAAGAGGCTTCCTCACTAGACAAAATGTCTTACTTAATACCACCTTACTCTGGACAAAAAGCACAGAAAAAAAAAATCTGGAGTTGAATTTTCATCCTTACTAGAGCAGGGACACTATAGTTTTCTGTATTTGCTAGGCTATCCTTGAAGCACCCCAACTTTTTACCAGCTAATAATGAAGTCCCCCCTGCTGCAGAAACAGAGGTGTCCTTGTATGTGGAACCGTCCAACTTGGCAGTTACGAGCTGTCTCAATTCTTCCCCTCTGTAGTCGTTATCAGAGGAAGCACAGTGGATGGGGGAGGACTTTGGTGTGACTCAGCAGTCAGAGGGTATCCCACGGGGGTGTCAGTGGAATTGTACCGCCCTGCTCTACAGTGATGAGCAACAGGTGTCAGCAAGTAAGGAACTTGTGCTCCTGCTCCCACCTTCTGCCCCACCAGGCTCAGGTTTGCCCTACCAGAGCATAGCAGGGAATGTCAGCCTGACACAGAAGAGAAGGCTTCAGAGACACCTGGAATCTAAAAAAAAAACAAAAAAACAAAAACAAAAACAAAAAAAGTACCTATCTAGATAACCAAAGACCCCCCAAACTCAGGTTTTTTTTTAATGCAATCAATAAATCCCAATGCTAAAATGACAGAATTGTCAGTATACTCTAGTAAGGAAGCGGAAGTGGTCATCATGAAATACGCAACTACAGAAGTGCTGGAGACAAATCCAAAATTAGACAGTCTCAGTAAAGAGCTGCAAAGAGCACTGTCTCTTCTTCCAGAAAACCTGGGTTCAATTCCCGGCACCCACATGGTGGCTCACAGTTATAACTCCAGTTTCTAGGGGATCAGTTTCTGCCCTCTTTTGGCCCCTGCAAGCACCAGGCACACATGTAATGCACAGACATCTACATAGGCAAAACACATGCATACACATTTTTAAAAAATTCTTTTAAAGAAACAGAAGAAACAAAAGAACTCCAAATGGAAATTTTAGAACTGAAAAGACACAGTAAGTGCAATTGACAGCTCTGTGGGTGGCTGCGCTGCAGAAACCAGGAACTAAAGAGAAAACTCCCTGAACTGGAAGAGAGAACAGCAGGACTCGCTGTAAAACATAGAATAAAAGTGAACACAGCTTCAGAGATCTTTAGGATAGCAACGATCTGATATCTGTATCAGGAGAGTCCCCTGGAAAAATGCAAAACAGGGGCTGATGGCGAACCTTGGGATCTGCAAAAGCAGACAAACCTCCAGATTCAGGAGGCCAAGTGGACCTCAAATAGGACAGCACCAAATCTAACACTCAACAGAATTAAATGACTCAAAGCCAAAGAAGAAAACCTTGAAGATAGACAGGAAAACAAAATGAATGTATTACCTATGGGGCACAGTACCAGTGACAGAAGATCTCTTTCCAGAAACCATGGTGGCCAGAAAGAAATGGAATAATAGTTTCCAAATGGGGAAAGAAAAGAGGTGTCATCCCAGGATCCTATGTCCAGGGAGAATGATCTTCTAGAATACAAGCAAATCTCATGTTTTTACTATAGAAGTAAACTAATAACTTCTACCCAACATTAACATTCTCCAAACAGAAGCAAGGAAACAGAGTACCATAGACAATCAGGAGGTACACAGAGCATGGGGGGCAAGCATGGGAAAAGGAATGGCTTTTCTAGCCATTCCTACATACTACATACATACTACATACATACATAATAGTATACATACTATACATTAGTATATAATAATAATATACAGTGATATACGAAGTGGAAACTTAAGGGTTCTTCAGAAAGTCAGTTGTGTCGGATGGTATTTTGCTGAGGCAAACACGTGAAGGAGTGTTCTGAATTGGACACAGGTGAAAGGATGTTTCACTAAGACAGACTCCTGAAGGACTGTTTCACTGAAGCAGACACAGGTGAAAGGATGCTCTGCTAAAGCAAGCATTTGAAAGGACACGTGATGAAGGACTCTTTGTTAACAACATGTATGTATTAGTCTGCCTTACACTGCATAGTTGAGCTCCATTTGTCAGGACTCCACAGAGAGAAACACACCAAAAAATTTTCTGGTGATGTGCTGTGGCTTCTTGCCGCTTCCACAGACTCTGGATGATTGGCAGAGTGATGTCAGCTGATACAGACTCACATGGAGTTTTGCTAAGACCAGTGGAGGACACATGATGTTTGGAGGAAGTATAAATAGGAATCAGCCGGGCAGTGGTGGCGCATGCCTTTAATCCCAGTGCTTGGGAGGCAGAGGCAGGCAGATTTCTGAGTTCGAGGCCAGCCTGATCTACAGAGTGTTCCAGGACAGCCAGGACTACACAGAGAAACCCTGTCTCGAAAAACCAATAAATAAATAAATAAATAAATAAATAAATAAATAAATAGGAATCAACGGACAGTGACAGAGGCTGGGCTTGCTGGTAGAGCTCTACAATACTTCTTGGTCTCCCACCTTTGCTGATCTTCCCTTTGTCAAGAGAGACACCCCAGAGAACTTCTCCTGGCATCCCTGCTGGTCCTGGTCCCTCCTGCTGACTTGTGCTGGTTCAACTGAGGCTTTGTTGTCTCTGCTAGGTCATTCCACCACTGCTGCTATCCTGATACTATTGAACTGGGTTGCTGGTGTATCTATAAGTTTGTGAGTGGATGAAGATGCCACTGCTCACCTGTGAACTGAACTGTCCATTTCCAGACAACACAGACAGGAACTGCTCCAAAGAACCATCTCTAAACAGGTCCACTTTCCCTTTATCCTTTCTTTTCTACTACTTCTGGTGGGTGGTGGGCTACAAGGGGAATTAAAACATTAAAGAACCATCATTAAAAGTAGGTATTGAAAGAATTAAAGTTAGAGATATGTATTGTTATATATTAATATTTCCTATTATTTTTATCTTATTTTAGAAGAGGGTCTCACTATATAGCCCCAGCTGGGCTGGCCTCTCATTCTCACAGAAATCTACCTGCCCCTGCCTCTGGAGAGCTGGAATTAAAGGTATGTACCAAAATACCTAGACTTCTGTCTCTGTCTCTGTCTCTGTCTCTGTCTCTGTCTCTGTCTCTCTCTCTCTCTCTCTCTGTGTGTGTGTGTGTGTGTGTGTGTGTGTGTGTGTGTATGCACTTGAATACATGTGTACAGGTATTGTTGGAGGTGCCAGGGAAGAGGGCATTGAATCTCCTGAAACTGTATGTGCCCCAAGTTTTATAACTTCAAAAAAATATTTTAAAAGATTTGTTTATTTTATATGTATGAGTTCTGGAGGATTCTTGGAGAGCTGCTGATTTTTTTTTTTAGTCTATATTGGAATCTCGAAGAAGTTGATTTTAATACCAGCGAAAGATGCTTCAGCAACAGGATAGATGACCTTGCCATGGAGAGTGAGAGCAAGCTGGCAGATAGCAGTTTTCTTCTTCTGGGTCCTCCTATCTGAGCTGCTATCAGAAAATCCTGCCCACATTGAGGATGGGGCTTCCTGCTTCAAACAATCTGACTGAGAAAAATCCCTCATGGGAGTGCTGAGTGGCTTGCATTGGAGTTGATTCCAGATGTGGTCAAGTTGACAGAATGGATGTAACAAGGGCTGCTGGGAGTGGCCGCCCTTCTTTAATCCTAGTGTGCAATAGGCAGAGACAGGGGATCTCCAGAACAAGCTGGCTAGTCAGACTAGTGGAACAGGAGCTTTGGGTTCCGCTGGAGGTCCTGACTTAACACACAAGGTAGAGAGTGACTGAGAAAGACACCAAACATGGACCTCAGGCTTCTATAAGCACGAAAACCACACATGTGAACATACATACACGAATGCATACACCACACAGAAAACTGAGACTAGGGCTATGACTCTAACACGGTGTACCTTCCTAGCATCCACAGGGCTCTGGGCCAGATTCCCGGCTTTGAAGAAAGAAGAAGATAATAGTTTAATCAATAGAAAAGTTTCAGTAGTCCACAGGAAGGCCAAAAAAAAAAAAAAAAAAAAGGAAGCAAAGAGATGAAAGACACAGACAAAACCCCAAAACACATAATACAACAAGTAGTGAACCAAAACCCTAGCACATTACTGATTACAGTAAATACAAATGGTTTAAATATGTCAATTAAAAAATAGAGACTGGGCAGTGGTGGTGCATGCCTTTATTCCCAATACTGGGAAGGATCTCTGTGAGTTCAAGGTCAGCCTGTTCTACAGAGCTAGTTCTGGGACAGCCAAGGCAACAAACAGGAACCCTGTCTCAAAGAGAGAGAGAGAAGAGAGAGAGAGAGAGAGAGAGAGAGAGAGAGAGCAACATATTCATGTCAAAAAATGCTATCTTTAAGAGACTCATTTACAATATAATTCTTTTAAAATACTTACTTATTTTTACTTTACATGTATGGGTGTTTAACCCATATGTGTATATGTGCACCATGTGTATGAAATGTCGTCCTTTGGAAGCCAGGAGAAGAAGCTGGATCTCCACTCCTCACCCCCTGGAACTGGAGTTATAGTTGTAAGACTCCATGTGGGTGCTAAGAACTGAACTCTGGTCCTCGGCAAGAGCAACAAGTGCTCTTATCCACAGAGACACCTCCCGGCCCCTCAAATATAACTATATACGTAGTTTTAAATTGGAAAATGGCATCACTAAGGTGGCTCAGCAGGTAGGAGTGTTCGCTGTCAAGCCTGAGGGACTGAGTTTGAATCCTGGAGAGTGGAAGGAGAGAACCAGCTCCTAAAGGTTGTCCTCTGATCTACAGACAGACAGACAGACAGACAGACAGACACAGTGTGGCATGCATGTGCCCACAGACATATACACAAAATAAGTAATGTAAAGGAATTGGTGGAAAAAATACATATCAAAAAAAATTAGAAAGCTAGTTATAGTTGCAGATGCCTATAGTCGCTGAATTTGGAAAGTGGAGATAAACGGATTAGGAGTCCAAGGCCAGCCTTGGCTATGCAGGTTTGAGACTAGGTTTGGCTAAATGAGACGCCTTCCCCACCTCTGAAAAATAAAATAAGATTTTAATTTTTTCCTTTAGATTTATTTTATTTTATGTGCATGGGTGTTTTGCCTGCATGCGTGTCTGATCACCACATGTATGCCTGGTGCCTGTGGCGGTCAGGAGTGGGTGTCAGATCCCCTGGAACTGGAGTTATGGATGGCTGTGAGCCATTACATGGTGCTGAGGACCAAACTCTGGTCCTCTCTGCAAGAGCAGCAAGAGCTTTTGGCCACTAAGCCATCTTTTCATCCCCGTGGAAAAGGATTTTTAAGAGTTGAGGCTTGAGGAAAATACTTTCTTATTTCAAGAGGGAAATCAGGGCACAGTCACAATCAAAGCAAAGCAAAGAAAATTTCAGCCATGCAATCTCTGGGATCCACTTACAATCTTTTGGGTTCCTCCAAAGGGGTTGGGTCACTTCTCCAGCTCCACCCTCTGTAGCACACACAGCTTGTCTTCCAGGCTCTAGCTGGCTCCACTCTACAGCTGCTGCTGTTCTTGGTGCTGGTATCCTATGATTCTGGCATCTCCAAAACTGCTGGGGTCTTCTACTGCAACTGGGCTGCACTTTCACCAATAGCTTCTCCTAAGCTCTCTTCCTGATGCCAAGCCTCAACATCTTTGCATGTTGAGTCTTGGCATCTTCAGTCTTGGCCATCAGCTGCCTGCACCAGTGGCCTCTTCTGGCCTCTCACAGTGCCAAGCCTCGGCTGTTCTTCATGATCCCTTCATGCCTTCAAAACCAGCACCACCTGGATGACTCTTACATATTACCAAGTCTTACATCACAAAGTACAATTGTGGCTACCACTGAAACACAGATTCTCTGTGTTCTCAGGAAATGCTTCCCAGAAAATTTCACTTCAGTGATTCTGGCCTCTTCTGAATCATCACTAATTTCTTAGCTCCAGCTAACCAGGATCAATTGTTGCAGTAACACAAGGATTTCATTCACTTCAGTCATTCTGGTCTCTTGTTAATCACAGCTGATTCTTCAGCTCCAACTAACCAGAACCACAGAAGTCTTAAATCAAAAAAGCAAACAACCCTGACAGAGCCTTTAATCTTCCCTCTGAAACTTCACAAGCCAGGCCTCCATCCTTCACATTGCCCTCAACACTCTTGTCTTCCAAACTCCTAAAGATCATCGCTCTGAGTGCTCAACACTCAATGCCAATAGCCCAAGGATGACACTACCTACAACAGGTCCTCCAACATCGATCCTCAATTAAGAAAAGGCCTTACAGCTGGATCTCGTAGAAGTATTTCCTGAACTGAGGCTCCTTCCTCTCTGATGATTCTAGCTTGTGTCAAATTGACAAATATAACCATCCAGTACAGTGGCTTTTCTAGCCCAAAGTTCCAAAGTCCTTCCACAATCCTCCCCAAAACATGGTCATGTCTGTTATAGCAATATCCCACTCCTGGTACCAACTTCCTTAGTTAGGGTTTCTATTGCTGTGAAGAGACACCATGACCAAAAAGCAAACTGAGGAGGAAAGGGTTTACCTGGCTTACACTTCCATATTGCTCTTCATCACTGAAGGAAGGCAGGACAGGAACTCAAAACACGGCAGGATCCTGGAGGCAGGAGCTGATGCAAAGGCCATGAAGGGTGCTGCTTACTGGCTTGTTTCCCATGTCTTGTTCAGCCTGCTTTATTATAGAACTCAGGACCCCCAGCCCAGGGATGGCACCATCCACAATGAGCTGGGCCCTCCAACACTGGTCACTAATTTAGAAAATAAAGCTAGATCTCATGGAAGCATTTCCTGAACTGAGGTGCCTCCTCTCTGATGATTTTAGTTGCTGTCAAGTTGATACACAAAACTAACAAGTATGTGGTAAATGACTAATCTCAGCAGTTGGTTGGGGTGGAGGTTAGAGGGGTCAGGAGTTCAAGGCCAACCTCAACTTTATAATGAGTTTGAGGGTAGCCTGGACTACATCGAACTCTGTCTCAAAAAAAACCAAAAAATAAAAACCCAAGCCAACAACTTCTCCTCAACCCCAACCAAACCCCACAACAAGGATCATCATTCTATTTACAGTTTTTGCGTCTTTGAGACAGAGTCTATGTAGTTTGAGGTGTCCTGGGACTTCCTATCTAGTCCAGGCTGGCATCTAAATCACAGTAATCCATCTCCATCGGCCTACTACATGCTGAAATCCTAGGCACGTGCTGCCATGCTTCCCTTAGGATCAGAGATCTAAATGTAAAATCTAAAATTGTGAAGTTTGTGAAATAAAAAGAAGAAAATGCATTTTCTAAACTGCCTTCAAAAGGAAAAATGGATACTGTGCCCCAAACGGTTTTATAAGACCATCTGTTGAGCTGGGGGGTGGCTCAGTGGTACTGCATTCCCTGAGTTTGGTTCTTTGCACAGAAATGATGGAAGGGAGTGGGGAGGGGAGAGAGGGGAAGAGAAAGGAAGGCTGGGGCTGAGAGACCTCAGTGGTTAAGAGCTCTCGTTGCTCCTCCAGAGGACCTGAATTTGGTTCCCACCCTCAATGAGTGACTCACAACCACCTATAACTCCAACTCCAAGGAATCTAACACCCTCTTCTGCCCTCTGTAGGTACCCACACACATGTGTTATTCACTTACAAGCACACACACATACACACAAACTCAGACACACACACACAGAGGAAAAAAAATAACAAATCCTTAAAAAAAAAAAAAAACAAACCAACCAACCAAACAAACAAACAAAAAAACCAGGGGGCTGGAGAGATGGCTCGGTGCTTAAGAACACTGATTGCTCTTCCCGAGGTTCTGAGTTCAATTCCCAGCAACTGCATGGTGGCTCACAACCATCTGTAATGGGATCTGAGGCCCTCTTCTGGGTGTGTGTGAAGATAGATCACTGATATACATTAAACACACACACACACACACACACACACAAACAGAGAGAGAGAGAGAGAGAGAGAGAGAGAGAGAGAGAGAGGAAGAGAATACATTAAATATATGGTAAATGGAAAAGAAAATACAAACGCAGAGAAAATATTTGCAAACTACATATTCAAAAGAGGTCCAGTACTACTAATATGTAAAGAACCCTCAAAAACAACAACAAAAAGTTAATAATCAAACCAGAACTTGGAAAAAACAGCAAAAAATAGTTCACTGTGGAAAGTAGCAAGCTGTCACATGAAAATACATTCCATACCACGGCCATTAGGGAAATACAAATTAAAGCCACAATGAGCTATAACTTTTCATGGTCACAAAGTCCCCCAAACTGAAAAAGTAGTGATGAAGTCAAATGCTGGAGAGCATGGGATAAATCATTCCTTCACTGTGGTTAGGAAAGTTAAAGGATTTAACCATTATATTGGCAATTAAAAAGTAGTCTAGATGAGTGAGTTCTAGGACAGTTAGGGCTACACAGAGAAACCCTGCCTCAAAAAGCCAAATAAATAAATAAATACATAAATAAGTAAATAGTGACAACCTGTAATTACACAGCTCAACATTATGACTATAGCATTTATCCCTGAGGGAACACATGTATTTACACAGAAACCTATTCACAACATCAATAGCAGAAAACGTGGAGACAACCCAGATGTCCTTGAATGGGTGCATGAATAAACAGATGGTGGTACGTCCATACAGCAGAATGCTGGGAATGCAGTACAATACAATACGATACAGTGCTAGGAATACAATACAATGCAATGCAATACAATGCTAGGAATACAATACAATACATTGCAATACAATGCTAAGAATACAATACAATGCTAGGAATACAATGCAATGCAATACAATGCTAAGAATACAATACAATACTAGGAATACAATACAGTACAATACAATGCAATAGAATACAATGCTAGAAATACAATACATTGCAATACAATGCTGAGAATACAATACAATACTAGGAATTCAATACAATGCTAGGAATACAATGCAATGCAATACAATGCTAGGAATACAATACAATGTTAGGAATACAATACAGTGCAATGAAATACAATGCTAAGAATACAATACAATACAATACTAGAAATACAATACAATACAATGCTAGGAATACAATACCATACAACCACCAAAGCAGCTATTGATTCGTGCTGTGACTTGACAAAATTGTGAAGCTATTACCAACTGAGCAAGACGGGCTTTCTGGACACATAACTAATAAATCCAGCTATTCCAGAGGCTGAGGCAGGATTACACATTTAAGGCTGGCCTGGGCTACACAGTAAGTAAGTTCAAGGCCAGTTTGGGTAACTCAGAGCCTATCTTGAAAAAGAAGGTAAAAAACTAAGTCTGGGTGTAGCTCAGTAGTAGAACACTTGTCTACCGTCTGAGAGGCCCTGGGTTCAATCACCATTAAAAAAAAAAAGTTACCCAGTGAAAAATTCCCAAGGATTATACTTTTTATGATTCCAACTGTGAAACCTTCTACCATCTGTAGAAATTGACAACATCAAGGTGTCCCCCAGGAATTACAGGGGAGGGAAGGGAAGTGGGTTTGATAGAGAAGGGAAGAGGGCAGAGGGACACCTTTGTGGGTATAGAAACTCTCCCTATGGTGACTTCGAGTTGCCAGTGTCCTGTACTGTGACTTTTCAAGGTTGGAAATATCAGGAACTCAGACTGTCTCTATGTTAAACCATCCACCCGCATGTGGATCTTCAAACAACCTTATAAGTGTAAGTTCAAAAATTAGATAAAAATCTTGGTATGGTGGCACAGGAGGTAGAAGAAGACAGAGAACACTGTGAGTTCAAGGCCAACCTGGTCTACACAGCCAGTTCCAGGACTGCTAGAGAAATCCTGTTTCAAAAAAAAAAAGAAGGAGGAGGAAGAGGAGAAAGAAGAGGATGAGGAAGAAGAGGAGAAAGAGGAAGAAGAGAAGAAAGAAAGAGAGAGAGAAAGAAAGATAGAAAGAAGAAAGGGAATTAGCACAGTGGGTAGAGGGTAGATATTGGGTAAAAATTTTGAAGGGAATGAAGTTTAGAAATTCCACTTAGAGATGATACGTTTTAATTTCATTATATTATTATGATGAATTTTCAGCTCAGGGGATTGAACCTGGAGAAGGTTCCTTCCTTCCCTTCTCTCTCTCTCTCTCTCTCTCTCTCTCTCTCTCTCTCTCTCTCTCTCTCTCTCTCTCTCTCTCCCCCTGTCTGTCTTTCCTAGAAGTAGGATCTCAGTAAGACTGGCCTTGAACTCATCAGTTTCCTGCCTCAGCCTGGGATTATAGACAAGTACCACCGGACCAGGCTAAGAGGCCTCTTTATCTTTGAAACTCATTTTTTTTTTCTTTGTGGCCATACAACTTCTCCAACAGTGTCCCAGGATGAAAGCAGGTCACTGTGAGGGCTTGAGAGTGGAGGACTTTATGAGCTGCTGTTTGAAGTAAAGCAGGAGGTCAAGTTTGGAAGATGCATGGGGAGGTCATGAGGTCATGGGAAGGTCAGGAGGTTCAGCTTAGCATTGAGGAAGAAGAAAGCCATCTCCTTGTCCTGTAGCCTCGTGGCTACCACTTAACACATATTTTAGTGACAATCCTGGGACATTTTAAGGGGACAGAAATGGTTCCTTTAGTTTGCTGGACAAGGCCGAGTCTCTGGTGTTCTGGCAGAGGGAGTGGGTAGGGTTGGGAGGGTATGAGGCAGAAAATATATTCTGTGCATGGGTACTGGGTTCTTGATTCCTTCATGCACCAGGCTAATCCCTCACAGACAAGGGTTAGACTTGGGTATTCTCATTTCTCAGGATTTCAGTCAATTAGGTATAGCCTTTTGCTTTGTATTTATAACCTAAAGTAGGGGTTCTCAGATGTCAGCATTTGACAGAAGCACCTGGAGAGACGTTAAACAGATTTCTGCCTGAAACTCGCATAAATTCTTGATTTCACCAGTCTAGGTGGGGGATGGAATTTATTTCGTGGTAACACCCAAACTTCTGGTTGAGAGACCATGCTTTCGAATCTACTGATGTAAAAGAATACAGATGTAGCCAGCTATGGTGGCAAAAGGAAGCCCAGTGTCCAGAAGATGGAGGCAGAAGGATGGTCACAAGTTCAAGAACAGCCTGGGCTACATAGCAAGACCCTGGGCTGGGGACTTGGTTCAGTATGAGTTCCCAACCCCATGTCAAAGCCAGGTACAGAGGGGCATATGTTTGTAACTGCAGCATTGTGGAGCTGAGACAGATCCTAAGGCCTAATGGACAACTAATGTAGGCTAAATTGTAGAGCTCTCTATCTCAAAATACAAGATGGAGAACTAGTTATCTGGAAGACACCCAATATCAGACTTTGGCCTCTACTTGGGCAAGCATGAATACAACACACACACACACACACACACACACACACGGCCTAGTCTCAAAAAACTCAAATAAATAAATGAAAGTAAAGTGTGATGTAAATGAAAAATAGAAAGGGGGAAACAGGTGAGTGCAGCTGAATGTGCGACTGAGGAAGTGGAGCAGGTACCGGGCAGGCCTGGATGGTAGCAAAGGATATGTCTAGCTGGGTATTGACTCTTGAAGTTGGGAGGTGAGGTTCAAAGACTGGGAGTTGATATAGGGTTCCGCCTCCAGCAGATGCGAGGCATCGTGGGTTTGAGTTTTGGAGTTCAGGGAGGAGCTGGTGCGACTGAAGTGGTGAGCAGAGAGCTAGGCTGCCAGGCAGAAACTTCTGTCCTAGTAATAAGACATTGGCGGGACTCCGGGACTGGGCGGATCTCCCGGGTGGGGCGTGGCTCCGAGAAGGGGCGTGGCACGACGCCAGGGATGGGCGGGGGCGTGGCGGTGGGGCGTGGTGTGGCGCCAGGGCGGCGCGGGGCGTGGCCTCAAGGGGCGTGGCGTCGCGGATCAGCAGAACCGGCTACCTACCTAGTCTGTGCTGGATCCGGAGCTGGCGGCTGCGCTTCACTCTAGTCTACAACCCGAGCCGCACGCAGCCACCCCACCTTCCCCGCCTGGCCGTGGGCATGAGCCCGCCCCGCGTCTCGTGGAGCCAGCGCCCCGGCCCGGGCCTCAGCGCCTAGGTAAATAGGGGAGTTCGAAACAGGAAGGGGGGCGGTCCCTAGGCCTCACCAAGCCGTGAGATTCCCGCAACTCTCATCCTGGGGCGCCCTTGCTCACCTCCGGAACCTGCAGGCTCTCCCAGCTATGGGAGCGTTCTACTTTAAGGGAGGAGGACTCAGACGCGCCTCTCGAAGCCAGCGGGACCCTGAAACTCCCTGAACCGTCCTTACCCAGCTCCCATCTCTGGGAAGCCCAGGTCTGAGCCGTACCTCACCTGCATTCCCCGCGTATCCCATCCGAGAAACCCAGATCCCTGGCTCCCTGAGCCTCTTCCCGGAAGCAGCTTTCCTCGCCTTCCTGCTCCCCAAATTCCAAGAAACACTTTTCTTCTACTGCCTACCCGACCCGCGAGTGGCTTTCTTATTCACCGCAGTCCTTTGGGCCAGCAGCCTCCTGCCCTAAAACCTTTCTCCCCTGGCTCTGGGAGTCTGTACACCTTCTTTTGGAGACAGCTGATATCTGTCACGGCAAAAGGACGGGAGCGGAGCCTTGGGCAAACGGAGGCTCTGTGCAATCTGCCTGCGTGGAGCGGTGGGAGCAGAACAGTTGCCAGGCACTTGGATGGAGGGCTGGGGTGGGGGGCTTTGATAAGACAGGGCAGCCAGGGGCCGGGTGTCAGCTCCAGCACATTCCAACAGCCGTCAGGGGCTGTGCTTCCTGCACATTCTTTGCTGGCCCTTTTCAGAGAAATGCAGGCTGCTTTGTAGGCATCCCAGGTAGGTCCCGGGAGCCGTGTGTCTCTCTCTCTCGTCTCTCTCGCTCTGTTGCTTGCCTCTGTTCTTAGGTGCTGGGTATTCCTGGGCAGGGCAACAGGCTGGATGTGACCTCATCCAACAACCCCAGCCAAGGTGGGGCCCCTAGCCAGGCTTAGACAGTGTCAGCAGCAACACAAGTCCCCTGAGGCAGCTTTGAACCAAACTGTGGATCATGGACCCGGCTGGTTCTTCTGATCTCTTGGACTTTGCTGGTCTTGCCAGTTGGCACGGAGATGCAGAGAAGTGGGAGCCTGCTGCTGTTCACACGCTCTGGAAGCAGAGCTGATAATGGTGGTGCGGGGAGAAAGGATGGGGACAATCCTAGATATAATTAGTGTCCCTCCCTAGATTGGATACCCACTCTGTTCTTTATCAGTGTCCTGGTCACTGAGATGGAGCTATAGCTAGTTAAAAGGGGCTTGGGGGTTGTCATTGTAGGTGTCTCTACATGTCCAAGTGACAGATGAAGGAACCAGAACATCAAATCTCATAATGGTATGTGACAGACTGAAACACTGGATGTTGAGAGACAGCTAATTAGCAAGGCCAGGATGTCAGGAGGGCCCGAAGGAGGAGGCAGACTTTCAGCTGAGATCCAAATGAGGCAGTGGAATATACTTGAGACCATAGGAGGAAATTTAGTTAGAGGCAGGAAAAAGCAAGTGTAACTTTCCTGCGAAGGCTTTTATTCGGACTGAGAGGTGGCAGGGTACCAGGGGAGAACAGACAGCAGTGGTGTGAGGCATTGGACCACATTCCTGGGCACCATAAGTGTTCAGACCCCTCATGTCCTCTGCCTAATTCAGTACTTGTGGCTCTCCTTGGACCAGACAGACCTTCTGGGTCTTAGAAATCTACGGAAGCGCACCCTGCTGGTCCCAGATAGCAACCACACAGGGACAGGGCAGCTGGTAGACAATGGAGAGAGTTCTCCCTGCAGGAGACAACCCACCTGCAATCAAATCTCTGCTGTGAAGTGAAAACAGAGGTCGGAGAGATAGTGTCCAGGTAGGGCTGGTTTGCAGCCCTGATAAGATCAGATCTGTCAG
Source organism: Arvicanthis niloticus (assembly GCF_011762505.2). Classification (NCBI taxonomy): domain Eukaryota; kingdom Metazoa; phylum Chordata; class Mammalia; order Rodentia; family Muridae; genus Arvicanthis; species Arvicanthis niloticus. Next base: position 22,152,982 of record NC_047675.1, on the reverse strand, counting down.
GGGTGGGGCAGCCTGGCCAGGCAGGCAGGACTCAGGCTCTGCTACTGGCGGAGCCTAAAGTGAGTGGTGTTTGTTCTAGAGCCAAGGCCTCCAGGCAGGAATCTGGGAGGGAGCATTCAATGCAGCCTATGGGGCAGGTGGGTAGGGAGGGACGCAGGAGGCATTCTGGGGCCCCCTCCCTACAGGATGCTGCCCTTGCTGGGGAGGGCAGCAGTGCTGTGTCCAGCCTGGCTGTTTGCAGTGCCCTGGGCCAGGACAGTTACTGTCTTTCCAGGAATAGCCAGCCACATTGATACCAGAGGAGAGGTGGGGGTGGGGGTGGGGTGGGGAGGGGCTTACCCCTAGAACCATGAGAATGGCTACTGGAAACCCATCTTGCTCATTTAGTATACAGTACTTCAAGGGCTTCATGCCCAAAACTGAGGCATTAGGAGAGATCTGTTCCTCTGCAGGCCTGTGAGAGGCTAGTGGTAGCCTTGGACGGACAGGGGCTTTTTAACTGCCCTTACTTATTGGCTATTGGGCCTTTGAGGAGGGCCTTGGGGCAGGTTAGGGAATTACTTTCTGTTTAAAATCTCATACTCCCTCTTGGTAGGAGGAGCGGGTGGGCATGGGTCCCTCTCTTGATGCTCTCTCTCCAATCCTCTTTGCATTCCATTCTGGGACTGGGTCAGTATTTGCCTCAACAAGCCAACTGGGGACTGAATGAGACCAGAGGCCAGAGAAGGCAAGCTAAGTGTTCCTTTTCAGTGGTTCTAGGCTTAGGTGTTCTTTGGACACACAGCAGGAAGCTCTGAGACCATAGTGGCCCACAGGTTGTACACAGGGCTGATGGAGCCAGTAAGAAGTGGCCTGTACCGGGTTTATGGAGACGGTTTGTAATGGGCTTATGGCCTGGACTGGGCAGGAGGGTCCGGAGCATGTAGCTACCTCCTGGCTTCACTTCCTCATTTAAAGTAGAACGACTGGCCTTGAACTTTTACCCCCACCCCCAGTGTTGGGATTACAGATATATATCATCACATTCTACCTGGATCCTTTAGAGAAAAACAAAAAACAACCCCCTAGCCCCCAAAGAACTGTGAAAACTGAGGGACTACACAGCCTGCTAGAGCTGCATTCCTTGGTGTCTGGGCCACCTTAAAAGACCCCAGGGGCTGGAATGGAAAACTGGCCTTCAGTGCTGGGGACCACCAACTGCCAGTGGCCAGCTTGCTAGTCATCTTAGGAGGGAGCTCCATGGAGCCAGAACTTGTCCTGGGGACAAGACAACCCCAAAGGCAGGTGGTGGAGACAGAACTGGGAAAACTGACCCCTCTTGGCTGCCAAAGCCCAGGTGTGACAGGGCTGGTGCCGATTAGACCTGGAAGAAGCAGAGCACTGGCTGTGGGAATGTCCTGGACGTGGGAGCTGGGATAGAGAATGTGAAGGGCTAAGGGGACTGTCACTACACAGGAGAGAGAGGTAACCCCCTCTGCCCCAACTCTTGTTTACTGTGCCCAATGGAGTCCCATCTGTTCCTTGTTAGGGACTCAATAGACAGGCCTCTAGGAGATTAATTAATACCAAGCTGCTGGCAGACTGAGATGCGTGCCTGCCCTAGGGCCCCATTCTGGCAGCACAGATGTCCAGCTGACCCCAAAATGCTACTGCATTGCCACCCAGTGATCCTGGAGATGTGGGGAGTCTTGTGGGGAGCACAACCCTGACTACTGTGGCGTCATGGCAGAGAAAGCTTAGGTGGTGGCAGAAAGCCAAAGGGTGCTACAGGACAGTGTTCCACACAGGGAACTTCTCATTTGTCTTTGGTTGTGTCCTGGGCTTGCTGTGTGACCTAAGTCTGGCTCACTCTCTCTGGGCTATTTTCCTGTGTATAATATGAAGACTGAGATTGCCTGGGTCTGTGTTAACTGAGCCAGTTCTCCCCCTGCTATTCCCATTTTTTCCTGACTTGCTTAGGCTACGTCCCATGCCCTGGGTCATCCCTTCCTATAATTAAAGTCTGCCCATGCTCAGAACATATCTCTGCTTGGCTTGGCCAGACCAAGTGTCCTGTTGGGACTGTGTCCCCACCCTCAGGCTGCCCTACTCCTTCTAGCTCCAAGACCAGGGTAAATGTCTACTTCCTCAGAGGCCACAGCCCACAGTCCCACACACTCCTCAGACCAGGGCCCCACCCCTTGGACTCTGCCCTCCTGCCCAGGAAACGCCAGTACCCAGAAGAGCTGCCCAAGAGTCCAGGGGCCAGGAGCAAGGTCTGAATGATTTGAGCTGGTGACTCACAGCCTGATCAGGCTGGAGAGAACCAGGTATAGTGTGGTGGGCTGGAAGTGTAGGCTTCTGTAGATACAGAACCCTATCTGGGCTATCTCCTGATCCCCTTACCATTTCCTGGAAGTACCGGGGGAGGGGTCCTCTGTCAAGTTGCTCCAAGTCTGCCCTGAAGTTGTAAGAGGATGGCCAGGTGCCACCAAACTGAAGGGCCAGGTTCCTCCAAAGCCCTCTACCTACCTACCTACCTTTCTTCCTTCTTTCCTTCCTTCCTTCCTTCCTTCCTTCCTTCCTTCCTTCCTTCCTTCCTTCCTTCCTTCCTTCCTTCCTTCCTTCCTTCCTTCTCTTTTGCCTTCACCACCACAGCAAGCAAAACAGGAGCCAGCCATCCTAGGAAGGGGTTAACTGCCAGCCCGGGCCTTGAGGGAGGGGACTGGGCTGGACCATTTTTCTGCTCTGCCTCCACCTCGCTTTTCCTGAATGGTTCTGCCGTCCTGGGGTGGGGAGGAAGGGAAGGAGGAAGGGCAGGCAGGCAGAGGGAGGGAGGAGTGTGGGAAGAGGAAGGAAAAAAAGACCGAGACAGCTAGGGGGAGAGAAAGATGTCACTGGCTCTAATCTCCCTGTCATTTGGGTTTCTGGCAGGAGCTGGGCGAAGAATCTGCTAGAACAATGCTGAGCAGGGGGAGGTGAGGAGTGTCCTAAACAGGTGATCAGGGGACACCAAGCCACCTGGGCACCCCTCCCGGACTCAGCCCAGCCGGCACCCCAAAGACAGTGGGGCAACCATGGCGACCAATTTCAACGACATCGTCAAGCAAGGCTATGTGAAGATGAAGAGCAGGAAGCTCGGGGTGAGCCACCCTGGTGGGGGCCCTTGTCAATAAACAGTACTGAGGAGGGTCTGGAGGCATGGTGTGTGGGGGCATGCTGCCCGCCAGCACTGGGTACTGTGTGACTGTGGCTTGAGGTGTCTCAACACTGGCTGGCTGGCATGTGGCTAGCCAGTCTCTGTCTACTGCATCTCTTGCCCCAGCTGGGCTGGCTGGCATCCCAGCCACTGGACCAGTAGTGGTAGCTGACAGGCTGGCAGAGGCATCCCTGCTATTGTTGAAGTTGTGGCCACAGCGGCTGAGGCGCTGGCAGGAGCGGAGGTGGCAGCCACCACTGGGTAGCGGGACTGACTAGAGAGTGAGGCTGTCAAGAGTGGAGAGCAGCTTTGGCTCCTGGGCCTCCTCCCCTTGCTCCCCACCCCCTTTTCTCTCCCTCCCTCCCTTGCTCCCTACCTCTCCTGTTCTCTTTTCTTTAAAGTGACCCTCCCCCCCCCCCCCCCCCCCCCGCGTCTCAATGTGTTCACAGCCTCCACTCATCATATTATCATATTTTAGGTGGTTGCTTTGGGTGCTAAAGAATTGTTTGGGAAGGAGAGTTGCTTGTTGGGAGGTAGAGGTAGGGACATGAGGGACTGAGGCCAGAGCGGCTGAGGGGCCAACACTTCCCCCTATCCCCATGTGGCCCTTGTTTTGGGACAGGCTGCTTTCCTGGGAGTTGGTGGTGGCGGCTCTGAGCTGGGGCTTGGAGGGCCACTTACCCCTTCTCACCACCCCATGCAGGTGTCCAGCTGAGGAAAATCCCCCAGAGATAATTGTAGAGCCCCAGGTTCCCTTTGCAACCTCTGTTCCCCTGCTATCCCCTACCTCCAACAAGGGGCTCTTCTCAGCAGGAAAGAAAGCCTTGGTGACAGGTGACCCAAGTCTGTTTTACCCAAGACTCCTGTCCCTCCCTGCTACCTTGATGGGATGGGTTCAAGGCTTCCTGGTCTAGCCTGAGGGAGAGGAGATGCCCAAGGGTCACTTGTCTTACTCAGGGCTACCTTGGAGTGGGGGTGATTCTTGTTCCTCCTGGCTTTCTGGGACCCTTGGGCTGTCTTGTGTCCAGGTAAGGGCCAGCAGTCCACTGCCCTCAGCTGGGCCATCAGTGGATTGAGGCAGGGCTGCCGAGTATGTTCCGAGTCTCACTGGCCCAAGCCTGGTAAAGATTCTGCTCTTTCCAAGACAGAACAAAGAGCAAGGCTAAGGCCAGGCAAAGAGGCCCAGGGAGTGGGGACCTCATTCCTGCTGCCATCCCTTATCCCCATGCTTAGATCCAGCAAGTCCCCAGAGGCCAGCAGAGCTCTGTCTAGGGCAGGGCTTACCAGGAAAGCACTGGCTACAGGGCAATACTGTGGGGTCAGTGTCAGACCTGTAACAGGAGGATTCCCAGACCCCAAGTAGAGGGGTGGACAGACCAGGGAACGAACTGGAAGGTGGGGTGTGGCCTGGCCCAGACTCATGTCCACTGTGTCCAGGGAGTTCTACTCTCCACAGACCTGAGCTTACACTGCCATCCTGTGAGGGGCTAAGCTTTGCAGTTGCCCCAGGCAATATCTTATCTCAGTCTCCAGGGATCAGGGGTGGGGGTGTGCTGAATGAAATGGAAAAGGGATTGCGCCCACCCTCCCCTCCTACCTGCCAGGGCCTCCCTCCCTCAGCAGAGCCTGGCAGAGTGCTTAGGAAGAGCTGATCAAAGACCTGTGAGAACTGAGGAGAGCTCTTGAGTGCATGGCTCCCTGGGGTTGTGTGAGTGTGTATCCTGTAACCAGGCAACCAGGATGCTCAGGCCCCCAGGCCTCCCGTGTTGCTGCCTGCTGGGGTGGGGTGGGGTGCTTGGGCAGCTCCCACCCATTCAGTCATCTATCCATTCATCCATCTGTCTGTCCACTCTGTCCTTCATATTCTCATATCCATAGCTGTAATTGCTAGCTGGTATCAGCAGAGGTGGGAACATACGGTATATACAGCCTCCGCTTTAAAAAGGCTCATGTGGACAGATCAGGGTTGAGCTAGGGACAGAGGTGCTAGGGCAGGCATACTTCCCAGGGTCCCAGACAGGACCTAAAAGTCGCCCAGCTCTAGAGACTTTTGTCCAGGGACAAGGACTGTCTAGTCTAGGTCCATTTTGTTCTGTGATCTGTTTGCCAAAGGCCTGGTGTACCTTTGGCACAGGCAGAGAAGTAGCTGAGCTGACTGCCAGCCCTTTAGGACTGTGGCCCAGTGGTCATAGAGGTGCAAGGGCAGACATGTTTCCCAGGGCTCCAAACAGGAGCTACAAGTGACCCAGCTCTAGGGAATTCCAGAGACAGAGAGAAGGTCTAGGTCATTTTGCTCTGTGATCTGCTTGCCAAAGGCCTGGTGCACCTTTGGCACAGGCAGAGAAGGTAGCTGGGCTGGCCAGTGACTATGGCCCAGTGGCCTCCTGCCTTCCTCTGCCCAACCCAGGCCCTCTTTAGGACCCTCTTGTTTGCATTAACAATGGCACAGGGATGTCTGGGAAACAGGTCTGCCAGGCTTGAAGCTTGCTGGCAGGAGCTGGTAAATCCAAGATAGCCTTGAGGTAGGAGGGAAAGAGGTCAGATGGGTAGTTTATGGAGGTGCTGGGACAGCCTTTCATGGTGTCTGATAGGCCAATTTGTCTCTGGAGAAGGGTCCCCTCTTTAGGAGTTTATGAAACTCTGGAGAGTTTCTAAGTGGTTGGGACAGGCAAGATACCACATAGGGAAGGTACTGTGCTGTGCAGGCTCATAGCTCTGCCCCCTTAGCCTCTGCAGGCCTCTGGTCCCCTTGGGTACTCCTTGTGGCACACTGTTGATTAAGTGCTAAGGGAAATCCTTGGGGGGCAAGGGTGACTCCCCTTACATCAGAGCCTTGTCTGGGTCCAAGAGCAGGGCAAGGATGATGTACAGACTAGCTGAGTACAAGGGGCCACTTCTTGTCCCTGGGAGACCCCATGTATGCCAGAGTGGACTGTCCTTTGGTAATGGGGTGTGTCTCTGGAAATCCTGTCTTCACAGCAGACCCACCACTTGTTAGGTCCTTCCTACTTGCCTTCCTCATAGCCCACTAGTCTCTGAAATGGAGACAACAATGGGACTGCCTGCAGGAGTGACCCCGACACTGAATAGTGCAGCACCCCACATATGGATAGGAAGCATTCCACAAATGCTCCTTCCATTTTTGATGGTGATTACACGGAGCATCATAGAACAGCTCAACAGAGATGACCATCAACACCCACCTTGGCCATTTGGTTAGGGCTGCCCCTCTGGTGACTGGTATCCTATAGCTACCGTCCTAAGGTTTTCTCTGAGCTAGGGTCAAGGGAAGGGCATCGTACTACTCCCTCAGGAGGATGGGATAACTTCAGGGCAGCACTGTTGAGGACTGTGATCCAGCAACAGTCCGACCATCAGCTTCTTGGCCCACAGATTTACCGGAGGTGTTGGCTGGTGTTCCGGAAATCTTCAAGCAAGGGGCCCCAGCGGCTGGAGAAATATCCCGATGAGAAGTCAGTGTGCCTCCGAGGCTGCCCCAAGGTTAGGGGCCTGGGCCCTAGATCCCCCAACCTGTGAGCAAAGATGACTCACTCACTGAGTCCTGAGGTCTGAGAGTACCTTCCTGGGGAACCCTGCTATGGAAGGTAGGGTGAAGTGCCCCGGCCTGGCTAAATCTCTTGGGATGTCCCTCCAGGTGACTGAGATCAGCAACGTCAAGTGTGTCACACGGCTCCCCAAGGAGACCAAGAGGCAGGCGGTGGCCATCATATTCACCGACGACTCAGCTCGTACCTTCACGTGTGACTCAGGTGAGACCCCAGGCTGCAGGCTCCATCTGCTCTTCTTGGGCTGGTCACAGTCAGTGGTCTAGGCAGCAGGTACCAGAGCAGGGCCAACTCTTGCAGGAAGGGTGGGAGAGCTGTGCCCTTCCTTAGTGGAGTAGGTCCAGACGGACGTGGGCAGGTAGACAGCAAGGCCTCCCTGCAAGGTGCAGTGAGTGAAGCCAGGGCAGACCGGGTGGGTGGGCTGCTGGGGACTCTGAGCTGGCACAACTATGAAGTGCCATTTTTCTCTAGAGCTGGAGGCAGAGGAGTGGTACAAGACACTGTCAGTGGAATGTCTGGGATCACGACTCAATGACATCAGTCTGGGAGAGCCTGACCTCCTGGCTCCTGGAGTACAGTGTGAACAGACAGGTGAGGCTGGTGCTGGGTCTCAAAGTGGGAACGGGGAAGGTGGTGCCCTCAGCTGGCTCAGCTGTTATCCGCTGCTGCTGCAGATCGCTTCAGTGTCTTCCTGTTACCCTGCCCCAACCTGGACGTGTACGGCGAGTGCAAGCTGCAGATCACTCACGAGAACATCTACCTCTGGGACACACACAACCCCCGCGTGAAGCTCGTCTCGTGGCCTCTCTGCTCTTTGCGCCGTTATGGCCGAGATGCCACACGCTTTACCTTTGAGGCGGGCAGGTAGTACCCTCTTTCTTACCATCCTGTCCCACTATGGCCATTATGGAGACTGCTGTCTGCATGGCCATCGAGTATGTTCATTCATCAGCATGGCAACCCAGGGGGGATGTGATGCTTCAGTTTTACAGATGAGGAACTCGAGGCCAGAAGTAATTAGCTTGTAACAGGCAGGTCAAGCGAAGCTGTTTACCATACATAGCCCAGCTCCCTGGCTCAGTCACTGCCAGCAGTGACATTTCCTGGCTTTGTGATTGTGGCCTCAGTACAAGTTTCCTATAGGGAGGTAAAAAAGCATCTAGCCTGACAGAATGATGGTATAGCTAGGGACTCTTTGTTGGGACTCTACCACCCTCTATGTATCCTTAGCTGAGTGACTATTTTCCTGGATGCTTTAGGTTCCTCTATGGTAAAATGTAGAGGAGAATGAATAGGTTAATTTCTGGGAAGCTTTCAAACCTCCACTGGGAATGTGGTAACTACCGCTCAGCCCATGCGTACTGTGGCCAAGTCCCCAGACCATGGCCATCCTCTTCCTGAAGACCTTGGAACAACCACGGCTGGCATTTAGATCACGCAGGCAGCATGCATTCATGCATATGAGCACCAGCGAAAGAGACACAGACACACACACACAGAGTGGAATTCCTGACACCTTGCCCTCCTTGCTCCCTGTGTCCTTAGGATGTGTGACGCTGGGGAAGGACTCTATACCTTTCAGACACAGGAGGGGGAGCAGATTTACCAGCGGGTTCACAGTGCCACCCTGGCCATCGCTGAGCAGCACAAGCGGGTCCTGCTGGAAATGGAGAAGAACGTGAGGGTGAGGCGTGGCTGTTGCTCCAGGGCTCTGGGAGGTGGGGCAGACACGCTAGCTAAGTCTCCGCTAGCATGTTGCAGGTGGGTCAGGAGGGACCTTGGGCTGGCAGCAGTGTCCCCAGAACTAACAGACGGGACCTTTTCTCTGTGTCACAGCTGCTGAACAAGGGCAGTGAGCACTACTCCTATCCCTGCACACCCACAGCCATGCTGCCCCGCAGTGCGTACTGGCACCATATCACAGGTTCTCAGAACATTGCCGAAGCCTCCAGCTATGGTGAGTTGCCGTTGGGGCCTGTCCCTATGGAGGCTTCCTGGGCAAGGGTCTTTGCTGTTGGAATCAAATTCTGAGCCTGCATCTCTTTGTCCACAGGTGAAGGGTATGGGGCAGCCCAGGCCAGCTCAGAAACAGACCTCCTGAACAGATTCATCCTGCTTAAGCCAAAGTCCAGCCAGGAGGACAGCAGTGAGACCAAGTCCCCTTCCCAGTGACAGCTAGACTGGCGAGAACTCATGACTGCTGGACCACCGTTGGAAGGTTCAGTGCAGCAGCCCATGGGCAGCCTCAAGGAGCTGGTTGGTGGCCAAGAGCCAGGAGAGCAAGCTATCCCTCCTTGCCCTCAAGGGTGAGGCTGGACCTCAGCACATGGCTGGCCACACCACCTGAGCATGAGGGGCTAAGAGCCACCGTGGGACTATACACTGTTAATGGTTTTAATATATATGGCTTATAACATATTCTGTATAAATGAGGCTTCCCTCTATCCCTCCCCACCAACACAACCCATTTTGAATTCCACGACCAGGTATGTATGGTCAAGGCTGTTTGAGTATGAGGGTGGCAGTGCCTATCCTCAGTGATACAACTCTCCTGCTGCCAAGATGGCTTGAGCTGCCAGGGTCAGAGGAGGGGACAATCAGACTGGTGCTGGCTCTTCCTCAGAAGCCCAAGGGCCACGATAGTAGGTAGCTTCTGTCCTCTGGGCCTACAGTGACACAGGAAGAGTCCTGGACTTCACTGTACCACATGGCAGCCTTGCACTTGGGAGTTTTAAGCAGAGGTGGCATCTGGTTTTTAAATGCACTTTCTGCACTGGCTCCTTCCTGCTCAGTAGGCCGAAGATGTCTTCAGGCGGGTGGGGCTCCCCTTACCTCTCAGTAGTAGAGGATGGCTGGGGCCAGCCTGGAGGGCCGCAGCGGGACTGCTGTGGGGAGCATCTTGCTGCCCCCTTTTACTGACCAGGGGTATAGTGCTCCAGCAGGGGGAGTCCCTTGCCTTGGGCTAGCCACCCCAGGCCAGATTCCAAAACTTAAGACCTTCCCATCTCCCTACATGGTGCTGAGGCTCCCTGCTGAAATGCAATTAAAGCAATTGATTTTCTAGTGCTGGTATTTATTGACTACCGTGCAGAAGGGCTATCTTTCTATTCACATCAAACCTTTTGTTGCGTGTTTGTTTTTTAATACTTTAGGGTTCTGATTTGTGGGAACAGACCTTGTAAATAACCACTGTTCACATGTGTAGCAGAATGATAAGGGGGCCCCCTCCCAGGGGGGCCCTAGAGCCAGGGAGGTGGCACAGTCAGCCCAGCTGTGACCCAGGAAGTGACCACCTAGAGGTTGGCTCGTTTGTACAAGAAATGGGCCCAGATGCTTGGGAGGGAGGCAGAAGTGGCTCAGTTGGTGGCACCATGACGCATGAAGGAGATTATGTTGTGCTCTTTATTGCCAAAAATAAAAACTTTTTAAAAGACAACTACTGTTGAGCAATAAATACTTCTTCTTTTCTGTGCTGGTGTATACCCCACCACCCCAGGCTGCCCGAAAACCACTACAGTAGGGCCAGGGATGCTAAACGCCTAATAAAAACTGCCTTGTCTAACGCCAGTAGAACCCCTGGCAATCTCTCCCATGACCTTCCAGGAGGCAGCTTGAGCAAGTGCGGTCCATAGCCCAGAAACCAGAAGGGCTCCCAAGGCCTGAAATCCAGTCACCTTGAACCTAGTCTTCTGTGGCAGGCAAGCTGCGGCTAGTTTATGGTTAGCACGTCACTCTGGATCTCATGGCTTAACTGAGTCTGTAAATCACTCAGCTTCTTCTTTAGCCCAGACAGGGCTGAGAGGACAATGGTTTCAGGGCGCAGTGAGCCACACGACTCCACATTGTAGTAAAACCTGAGAGACAAGAGTGGGGTGAGAGCTCTTGTGAGGCAAAGCTCAGGCTTTGGGCAGACTTCCTTTCTATCCTGTGAGATTTGATTCCATTTCTATGCAGCCCTTGATAGTAGGACAGGGCTGACTTCCCTAAAACCCTTATGCAGAGTGGTCCAGATCCACTTTGCAGTTCCTCGAGGAAGCTTCAGCTACTTCAAAAGGGCACTGTTGTAAAAACCCTACAATGACTCTGTGCATTTCTACACTGGACAGCAGGAAAAAACCAAACACGATGCTGGCTACACCCTTCAGCACTTCAGGGGAGAGCTATGGTCCTCTGGCTTGAGCCTAAACAGGAAGGCCAGAAACAGCATGGGGCAATAAAAAGGCCCCTTTCCTCACAGTGACTGGAGAGGAATGAAGACCGACTCAGGACTCAGCTCTGCTATCACACGGAGGGGATAAGGGTGGGAGTGGGGGATGGGGTGTGGTGTGGTGAGCTTCGGTGTGACTGCCTAACAGCCTCCCACACCTCTATTTACAATTATAGTCCCTAGCAGGACCGGGGTCTTACCTCTCTGGCTTGCCGTTGGGGTCATAGGGAGCCTGGGACTCATCCTCGTCCAGCTCGGAATACTCACTCTTTGGCCTGAAGGCAAGCACAGGTGAAGCACAAGTGGTTACTTCTACTTTGAGCAAGGCTCTCAGAGGACTTACCTCTCACTACAGCCATCGCTACTTCCCCTCATCCCCCCAGAACACACCATTCCTCAGGCTTGGGGTAAACGGTGTGCCGAAGAGCGTTGTCTGGGTCGTACTCAAAGGCTACTCCTGCAGTAGGGTTCCACTTGGCATGTTCCTTGCCAAAGCCCTTCTTGGCATAGGCTCGAAGTCTGAGCTCCTGCCCCTTCCTCAGCTTGACAATGAGGATGTCTGCAGGGAGAGGTGAGAATGAGCCAGGGACAAAAAGAGGCAAGTTCTCCAACTTGTGACCTTCAGTGCTGCATGAAGACAACCCACATCTTGGCAAAAGGTTCCAAAGATGAATGAAAGAGACCAGCAACTCAAAGGGGTACATCTAATCTCTGCATCCACCAGCTTGCCTATCCCACCCCCTTACCACCCTGTCCTACCCCCTTACCATCCTGCCCCACCCCCTTACCATCCTGCCCCACCCCCTTACCATCCTGCCCCACCCCTTACCATCCTGCCCCACCCTTTACCGTCCTGCCTTACCCCCTTACCATTCTGCCTTTCCCCCTTACCATTCTGCCTCACCCCCTTACCATCCTGCTCCACATAGTCATTAGGGTCGTTATCTCGGTTCCGGGATGTCACCTGTAGGAAGCCAAACAAGCACACATTAGCTTCTCAGTTACCTCTGGCAACGGTCTTTCAGCAAATCCAGCCTATGATCTGTCAAGCCAGGGAAAAAAGGCCGAGAAGGAAGAGATGGCAGTTGTCCAGAGAGCCCAGTGGCCTTTAAAAGGGTCTTTAAACAACAGAGGGCACATGGCAGAAATACTGCTCTGTTTAGGATCTCAGGACCAGGATGTCTAGGTGGTGGTTAATGTAGATGGTAACGGGGTAGGTTAGCATTTATTTCATAAAGATCTACTCCAATCTGTCCCACTTGAAGCCAGGCAGAGAAGAGCAAAGGCACTAACCGGAATAACCCGGGGGCTGTTAGAGATAAGATCTCGGGAGGTGACGTGGCGCGTCTGGTCTTCATTGCACCTCACGTCGAGCGTGAACTCCACAGAACACTCAGGGCAGAACTCTTCACACGTGCAGTCCTGAGGCAGCAAGGGCAGGTGGAATGAGTAGGCTGGACTCTCTGCTTCTCCTAACCAGCTCCTTCCAGTTTCTTCTTGGTGAAAAGGGGTGACCACAGTTCCAGGCCGTTCTGGGCTGTTCTGGTTCACCTCAAGATAACTTGTATACCCACAGGCAACAATACTTCCTTTCCATGTCCACTGCTACAGGTGGCCACTAGGGGGCACACTACTAATATAGCAGTGCCTAGAGAGGACGTCTTGGAGGACTAAGGTTGTATGGGACTATATAGTTCTGTCTATGCAGTCCAGCTTAGGAATGACTGAAAATACAGACAAGGGAAGAACAGGAAAACAAACAAAAAACCAACCAACAAACCAAACAAACAAACAAACAAAAAGACCCCCCAAAACAAAAACACCTTTCAAGTTCTAGATTATTTGGAGAGAGGAGGCCCCGGTGCTCATTACAGCCCACGGTGGCCTGGAATTTAGTATGTGGATGAAACTTAAACTACTGAGCCTCCTGTTGCTACTATCGCCCACGTGCTAGGATTATAGGCACGTGTCACAACATCCAGCCACTCTTTACTTCAGGATCTCTTACGGACAATTGTACCCATATACAAAACCAGAGAAGACAAACTGCCACCTGTCATATGCACACCTTCCAGTTTTCCTAATTATCAATATTTGCCTTTCTTTGCGGGTGTCTTGTGTGCTCTGACAGGGTATATCTTACTAGGTAACCCTGTAAATGGTGGGTTACAGGCATCCAGACATAGACAGTTACAGCACACAGACAGGGCTCAAGCACGGAGAAGAGAAGGGTCAGGGCACTTGCAACTTAGTTTCTAAAAGGTTAGGGAAAAATGAGGCAAATGTAGGAAAACATTAACATCTGGTAACTACAGAGAAAAAATAAAACAAAGGGGTGTTTTATTAATATTTTTTTCTGACAGGCATGGAGATACATGCCTTTAACAACCACAGCACTCAGGAGAGGGCAGATTTCAGTTCAAGGCCAGCCAGAGCTACATAGTGAGACTCTCTTAAAAACAAAACCAAAAAAAACCCAAAAAGAATAAATGGATGGGAGGGTAGTGGGAGGCTGGAGAGATGGCTCAGCTGCTAGCTCACAACTGCCTGTAACTGTCTCCAGGGACTCTGATGCCCTCTATTGACCTTAGCCCACCTGTACATACACAGAGACAGACATAAAAGTGGGCGTGTCCCCCGACCCTTTTTTGTTGTTCTGAGATAGGGTTTCTCTGTACAGCCCTGGCTGTCCTGGAACTCACACAGATCCGCCTGTCTCTGCTTCCCAAACTCTGGGATTAAAGGTGTGTGCTGCCACCACACCCACCCATGTGTTCCCTTTTGTGAGGCTCACTGATGATTCCTGCACATGTGCTGAGAGCAATCTGACGCTCCATCAGAACCAAGGACCACACTACTAAGACATCATCTCCACAATGACCATACCACAGTCAGCTGGAAGGAAGACACCCAAAAAGATTCTAGGGAGAACACCCCCCTTCCCCACCTCCCCGTGCCTCCAGTCTTCCTACCAACACACATACCCGGGAGTACTGCAGCTTGTCCACAATGTCATCACTAGTGAGGGGGATTAAACCTGCAAGACATAGAAAAGTGCTCTGCAGAACAGCCAACAGCCAAATCATCACAAGAACCTCAAGGAGGTCACACAGGCTGGGACAGGGAGCATCCCACTTTGATTCCTTCCACCTCAACCCCAGCACTCACCAAGCCTGTGAGCAATGAATTCATCATGAAGGACGGAGGAGTTGGCATCAATCTGAACCCAGTCGATGGCTGAAAAAGGCGGCAATGAAACAGGATGAGTGAGGACTAGTCACCAGATTCATCTACAGACCTACAGCACTGTCTCTAATCACTCAGTGCACAGCACTTAGGAGGCAGAGGCAAGCCTGGTCTACAATGTGAGTTCCAGGACAGCCAGGGCTACACAGAGAAAACATTGTGTCAAACAAAACAAAACAAACCCCACTTGTCATACATATCACCTTCCTGCCCCAGAGAACTGGGTATAGGCCTTGCTAGTAAGACAGACAGACAGACAGACAGACAGACAAGACAGACAGACAGACAGACAGACAGACAGACAGACAAACACACACACTTGGTGCACTTAGGGATATTTAGGGAGTTGAATACTTTAAACCTGCTACCTGTGCCAATACAAATCCAAGAACAAAAGCTATTTGAGCACCTAAAAGTTGGGGGAAACATGGGTTGGAGGGGTGGCTCAGAGGTTAAGAGGTTCCCGGCACCCATGGCAGGCAGCTCACAACCCTGTAACTCCACCTCCAGGAGGATCTGGCCCCCTGCATTCACCTGTAAACACCCACATACAGAGACACAGTTTAAAACCAATTTAAAATTTTCATAGTTAGGGAAAACATCAGGAGAGTAAAATATCACAAGTTCATGACCCATACCTCATTTACGATGTAACCAGAATTTTAGTGTTCCTCCCATCAACAGATGTTCACTGGATGGCTTCAACAGGGAAAGCCCACTAACAATAAAACCCAGGCATTGCTGGGCATACAGGACTGTATGCGTGCAGCCGCTTCACTTAAACATGTACCTGATCACCCATAAGCAAACTCTTGCATGTAAACAATGGCGTGCAGAAATCAGATAGTGTTTGATTTCTCAAACAGCAGCCATAGGCACCAGGAAAAAAGGTCAGAAGACCAGCGAGGATAGGCCCAGCCTGCCCTTCCCTGCAGTGCTTCAGCAACCCAAGCAAGGACCAAGCTTCCTGAGGATTTACTTCTGGGGCCCATCGAATACCCTTAATCTACCTCCCATCATTCCCATCCCCCCACCCCCTGGTGGGAATTCCCAGTCTCAAAAACCCTTGTGTGTCTATGTCTACAAATGCTCCACTCTCTTCTCCAGGGCCTCCATCCTCTCTCAAAACAAAACAACAACAACAAAAAAAACCCAAAACTGTTCAGACTCTCCTGAAGACACGTGTCATATTTTGCCTTTGAAGCAGAAATAAAAAATTCATCTTAAACAAGACACCAGAATGGATACAAAAAACCTCTGTCTGTCTGTCTCTGTCACTTCAACCATAAAGAACAACAGTATGTCGTTTGTAAAAGAAAATCTTAAAACACACAGGCGTTCTCTCATGTGGAATCAATCTCTCTCTCTTTCTCTTAAATTAAGGGAGAGTTCAGGGCCTGCAAGATGGTTTAGCAGGATAAAGGTACTTATTTGTTGTCAAGCCTTATCGGGTTCAATCCCTGGGTCCCATGTGGTAGGAGAAGAGAATCCCTCCCACAAGCTGTACTCTGACCGCCACACATGAACTACGGTACTCTCTAGCCCAGAGATATACACATATATGCAAATAAATGTTTTAAAGAAGATAGGGGGAGAAGACAAGAAAGTATAGCAGGGAGGTTACTATCTGGAAAAACGGGAGAGACCAAGCACACTGTGTGTGAACAGTGTGTAGATTTGAAAATGTCATAAATAAGTCCGTTATTTTGTAAAATTAACATGCATTTTCAAAAGACACCAGCCAGTAGCGAACACTGACTTAAAAGCGCATCATCATCTACATTACTTAGGTAATCGCTGTATCACCCGCTAACGACGCCTAGCATCTACATCTTGCGGATGAGGAGGCTGCAGCCCTGAGCTGTTTATTAGTGCTTAGCCTTGATTTCTGTTGCTTTGGGGTGGAGAAACACTTATTGGAAACCCCGCAGCTGAGCAAGGCATGCACCAAGGCGGGCCTAGGAGTCCCCAGGCCAGCGTACAGCACAGCAGTGATCTCAGCCCTCACCCGGGGCTGAGGGCGGGCGACACGGGCTCCGAGGGAGAGTCGCTTACCTATTATGGGCACTTCTGCGATGAAGACCCTCCGAATGGAATTGGCCACCCTACAGGAGGGAAGCCAGGCGGTGTGAGCGGCCCCGAAGCTACAGCCCCGGGGTCAGGAGCCCAAGGACCCGGCCGCCCGTCTCTCCCCTCGCAGCCTTACGCTAGGTCCGTGTTCTCGATAATGAACTTGACGTTCTCTTCGGTGAGTTCCGTGATCCGCACGGTTGGCTGGTTGGCGTACGGCATCGCGACCGGCTGCCAGTCTCCCGCGCCAGCCGAACAGCGCGCCTGCGCGGCCACCAGCAGTTTGTCGGCGGGACACCCGGCGCTTCCGGCTAGACGTGGGCGCAGCGCCACCTGCTGACCGGAGGCCGGAACTCTCCTGGCCTGTGTTTTCTAACCACCCCGGCGCCAAAATGCACTGGTCCTATATAGCTCTTGAAATCCCCAAGATATACAGCACAAAATTACATGTTCAAGGTTATTCACGCCAATGTTGTTATTTGTAGTTGCTAAAAATAACTCGTTAGGCAATGATTGATAGAGACTTGGTTAAACGTGCACACTGGGCTGGAGATTTGGCGCTGGAGATAAGAGCACGGTTGCTTTTCCATAAGACTTGGAGTGTATTCCCAGCACCCACATGACGCCTAACATCTTTAGCTCCAATTTCTGAGGAAACTCTCTCCTGGCATTTGAGGGCACCAGGCATTCACATGGTGCACAAACCTACATGCAAGCAAAACACCCATATGCATAAAAATAATTTAAAAGATACATAAGAATATAATGAAGCCTTTTAAGAGACAGAAGTTGTACATCTATACATAAACAAAATGGCTGAGGAGGTGACTCAGTGTGTAAAACGACTGACTGATATAGGTCATTTCTCTGCCGGCAAAATGAGCCAATTCAAGGCAGATTAGAACATATTAAAAGGCAGGTTTGTCGGGAAGCTGCTCTCAGGCGAGTTCACTGGCCCCAAGAACCGAGGCCAGGGGAGTCGCCATGGGAAGGGCCAGAAGGGAGAAGAGGAAAAAGAGAGATGGGGGGATGGGGAAGTGGGGTAGGGTAGGGGACTGGGAGGGGGAGGGGAGGTTGAGCAAAACGTCTGGATTATACAGGGAAGAGCCTGGGGGGGGGGGGGCAACCCAGCCTCTGGGCTGGAAAGCTCAGGGTGGGGGACAGAGTATACTGGGATGCTGGGAGAATCTGGAGGCCCGGTTTACTTTAATAAGCAAAACACGCTCCTCAGTCCCTAGTCATAAGGTTCTAAACCAAACACTGATAATGCAAGGACACAAGTTCAAATTCTCAGAACACCTGTAAAGAGCAGGCATGGTAATGCAAGAGTCTGTAATCTTAGCGTTCTTTGAATTGGAACGTGGAGAGAAGAATCCTCTGGACGTTTTCAGGATAGATAATTCACAAAGAAGCAAACAACAAAAGACCCACGAGCTAATGTCAGAGAGAGTACTATAACGCATACACATGAAAAACAAAGCCCATGTATTTGTATTATATGTGTGTATGCATGTGATGGTACCAACACATCGTGTGTGTGAGTTTGAGTGTGAGTGTGTGTGTGTGTAAGGACACCAAGCCTGACTGCGAGTGCTCTCACCCACTGAGTCACCTCAAAGGTCCCCAACATGTTAGATGATCACACACTTTTCTTTCTACCCTCGATCGTATGATGTACTTCTGAAGCAATGCTCTCCATTTCCACAGATCTGTGTAGTTGTACCTGAAGAGTTTAAATGGGCCTCTAAAAAACATGGTGGCTGTTCACATAGAGAAAAGAGGCCCTTAAACAAAACCCTGAAGGAAGTACATTTAGAGGGCAGAGTTGTCAGAGAATAAAGAGGTGCTGTAACCAGGAGGGACATTTCTTTCTGAGATAAAGGCATTGACAGAGGGACCCGCCCCCCCCCAGCGCACACCATCCCTGTGAACCATGAATCACACATGTCTGCTGAGAGGGATGCTATAAAGGATAGAGAAAAGATGAAGTGTAATTACATGGCAGTAACTTTATGGGATGTTGAGACAAAAAAAAAAAAAAAAAAATGAGAGGTACAGAAAGAGCC
Organism: Arvicanthis niloticus; assembly: GCF_011762505.2. NCBI lineage: Eukaryota > Metazoa > Chordata > Mammalia > Rodentia > Muridae > Arvicanthis > Arvicanthis niloticus. The sequence goes on along the minus strand of NC_047675.1, from coordinate 22,134,649 downwards.
CAACAGAAAGCTCAGTGGACAACATCTGAAACTCAACCTTCCCTATCAGCTGATTTAAACAGGAGAGTATAGCAGAAGACAGTACTAACCATGGGCTCAAAGGAAACAGAGCCAGTATAGACTGGAGGACTGCCCTCAAGTAGTCAGAGACTAGAAGCAGACAAGGAGCTCATGGCCTAGGATTACCTTCATTTGACTGGGCCCAGGGAGGCAACGCTGTTATGGTGGCCCTGTAGTGTGGTAGTATGAGGAAGTGCCATAGCCAGAACTCAGACCTCTTCCATATGCTACTGTCTACTGCTGGGGTCTTGGATACTCGACACTGTCTAGATAGACATTGTCTAGACAAAACAAGAAGAAATTGTTTCAAACATATTTATTATTTTTACAGATTCTAAATACAATAATGATCCTGCAATGCATGCTGGTGTCTGTGATAGCAGGCTCAGCATGACTGTCCAAGGCACCTGACTAGGTGAGGCAGCTTTCTGAGGGGATCCAGAGGAGTAATGGCCAGTGGCAAATACATTTGTGAGCACAATGTCTGCCCTGTGCTGGGAAGAGCTCCCACTATGTGCTACCTTCGGACCTTGGTTGTGAGCCCCTAAGAATATTTCTCAGGGTATTTTGTTTGACAGGATCACAGTATACAGCTCAAGTAGGCTTGCAATTCCCTACACAGACAAGCCTGCCTATGAACTCTCACTCCTGCTTCAGCAGTCTCCTGAGTGCTGAAAATACAAGTATATGTCACCATACCCAGCTCCTAGAGAGCAATTCTAAGGTCAAGACATGATCACGATGCCTGTGACAACATGGCAGAGTCATGCCAAGTTTTTGTGGTTTGAAAACTTGGATGTGAATCTCATTTTTCAAACACATAGCTGCAATGCAAAAGGCATCAGGAGGCCAGGCCTCATACTAGGAATTGAAGAAGTGGCCCAATTCCAGGTCAGAACTGTAGTAAATGCATTGTGGTTTCCAGCCTTGTGGCTGTCATACGACTCCAAGTTCTTCAGTGTGTTCTCATTAACATCCTGCTCAATGGGTGGTGCATCTTGTCAAAGCCCTTCATGTCTACTGCTGCTCCTTCCAGGCACATGGGTTCCCCTTCTCTCACCGGCGCTGGTTTAGACCCGTCAGGTTCTTGAGCTAACACAGGGATAGAAGCACAGAGAGTGGTGAAGCTTGCCTTACCTCTAAGACCACAATGGGAAAGCCTGGGGTATTCAAGGCAGCAGGTAAAGCTAGGACACAGATTCAAGCATACTGGGGGCCCAGAGGCAGAGGTGGTCTTCTCTGGGGGTGGGGAGTGGGGAGCTTGCCATTTGGCCACACTGTCCTGGAACTTTTTACCCTCCTGCTTTAGCATAATGAGTGATGGATACAGATGTGCACTGCCCCCGCTCTAGCAATTATTTCTTGATGACAAGAGGGAAGAGCTGAGGACAGAAGATACTGAGGATTGCCCAAGGTCAGTTTTACTCAGCTTCAGTTAAAGGCTCCAAAGCTACATGGGTTGGTGACATGTTACGAAAAGCACGGGACCAGAGTGAAATGGGAGGGAGGGAGTCTGAACTGGGCAGTACTCACCGTGACTGCTGCACCCATCAGTCCTTGCACCAGTGCCTCTCCAGTGGACTTCACCTAAGAGGAACCTAGGTCAGATTCTCTTAAGCCCCAGAGTGAGCTCAAAGGTGAAACAGAAAGGACAACCCAGGAAGCCTATGAGCCTCACAGTGGAGTCAAGGTGGCTTAATGTCCTGGAAAAGAGCCTACGGACAACACAACCACAGACAGATAGACAGACTGTTAAGGAAGGGCTGGCATGAGGAAGAAACGGTTAGCCTTCTTGGCCTTTGGGATAGTCAGTTAAGGACAACAGGAAGCAAGAAATCAGCTAGGTGAGCACATGTTTGAGACAGACAAGTGTGCCTACTGTAAAGGGTTCCAAATGGCCAATCCCCAGCTACCTGCTTAGCCGTGTGGCCCATGTTCATTGCATCATTAATCCGGTTTTCCAGGAAACGCCAAGTATCTTCAAAGTCTGGGGAGGAGTCCTGCATCATCACCAGCTCTGTCGTGTTGTAGATGCCAGCAAGCACTGCACGGCGGGTGTACCAGTTAAACTGCAGAAAGACACACCCAGCGGGTGGGGAATCACTGCTCTGTGGGTTAAGGAGTCTTTGGTTCTTCCCACTCAAGACCTCAGGGACGCCCAGGCTCTTTCCTCATTTCTTCTCTCCCTCACTGACACATATAGCCCTCTGGACACTACTATCCTGAACTCGGCTGGTTATCAAAACTGCCTATGAGATTAAAACTGTAAGCTCCTAGGTTGAGTCAGAGGGTCTGAATTAAGCACCAGGAACCAGGAGGTTTAACCAGCAGCCAAGATGATTTGATTGGTGAAATTCCCAACCCTCCGAGTCCTGGGAAGGTTCTACGATTCGATCGCCATGACTAAATCTTAGTATCTATACCACATGGGGATGCTGAGGCAGCATCAGGGGTAGATTATAACACCTGGGTGAAGCTGAGAGTTCGAGTCCCTGGTGACTTCTGCCAGCCTTAGTAACTGCTCTTCAGAGGACCAGCTCAGCTGCTTGGTGTTTTATTCCTTTAATTTCTTTGCTTTCTAATTTTGTTCTCTCACCATCTCTGTTGGTGGTATATTCCCACACAGACAAAGTTTATTAGAGCACTTTATTATAAGTGTGGTGGGAGTGCGGAGCTGCTGTGTGCCTTCCCATCCTCAAAGCCACAAAGCACCATCACATTTTAATTTCCTTTATGAAGGTATATTTTGTTTTTTTAATATCCCACCAGAAATATGGTAGTATTAATAAGTCATATTCTTCCTTGTGCCTGCTTAAAGGGGGCTTATTGATCTTTCAACAAAACAGGTCAAGACAGGGAGGAGTTTCTTTTTAAAGCAATGGGTGTCTCCATGTTTTTCTCTCAGTCTCAGCAAAGGCACACATGGAGGAATTCTGCTGCAGAATCTGTCTTAGGAGACTGAGGGGAGATGGTTAAAGCAGCACCATCATAAGGCCCCAAGGCCTGTGTCACCTCTACAAGTGGCAAGGACAGTTACCAGCTCATGCTAAAATGCTGGTCCCTAAATGACAATGACCCAGATGTCTCTCTGGCTCATCAAGGACCTTTCCTCCTGAAATGGGAATGACACTGCTGCCCTTCCAGACTTTTCTGATCAAAGAAATTCCACAAACTTTAAGAAAACCCAAGCTTTTGCTAGACATCTATGGGCCTACTGAAAACACTCACGTCAGTGGACTGGTCCCCAGCGTAATGCCACATGTCATCCACCATGCTGGTGAGCAAGTTCAGGCTGGGTGGGATGTTGTGAGGGAGCAAGAGGATGCTGAGGGCCTGAAGAACAAATAACAGAGGAGGTACCATATACACCTAAGAGCAGCACACACAGGGCTCACATGGGGAGGTCATGGGGGTCGTCCTAGTTCTTGCTCTTTGAAAGTCATCATGGGTGGAGGTAGCACTAAGAAACCTTGACTAGAAGTGATGGGGCCAAAGATACGGTTTTGTCCTAAGATGACCTAATCAGATTCTCCAGGCCAACATTTGAAATTGAAAATACTGACAGCTGAAGGGGGTCACTCCTGTCTAAGAGTCCTGGAGCAAGGATGAGAAGGGCACCCCATTCTGTCACAATAAATTCTTGTCGCCTTGCTTAAGTCAAGTTGATTCCTATTCCCAATAGGCGCAATCCCTCCAAGATGATACTAGTGCTAGCACCGATCTGAGCGCCTCCTTTAGCAAATACCAGTTTCTCTGGGCCTTAGCGAACAAGCTCTTAATGCTTTACCTACTCTACAATCCTCTTGGCTGTGAGGCTGGCAGAGAGGTCCTTCAGCAGTGGAAAACATCCCCTTACAAAGTAGCCCCAAAGGCAGGACTGTGTTGACTTAGGCAGCTGAAACCCAATACAGCTCTACCCCGGCTTTATGTGACACAGGTGATCAAAGTCCATCAGCTGCTGCCCAAGGTCAAGTTCCTACACAGTCAAGTCTTGTAGCTGGACAGAGGATGCTGGGTGCTTTCTTAACTCACAAAAGGCCCACACTATGACACATTTCAGAAAGGAGAAAAGGGAAGCTTTAGAAAAGGGAAGCCAAGTACTTGCAATGAATACTCCTCTTGTAGGCACTATTCTAGCAATACAGCGAGAAGCCCCAGTCTTCCAGATCTGGAACACAACAGGGCATTCATTGAGTAAAGATGGCCGATACCAAGTTCAGACTGCTGTGACCTTACTCAAGGAAGACTGTTCCTCCTTGAAGACCTGGTGGCACACTTGATATGAACTAGTATGCAGGGCCACTCACAGGTCCATGAATTTATACTCCCTATGGCCACTCCCTAGCCAGAATCTAGCTCTGCCAAGTGCACTATGCTCTCCTGGTTCCATGGTGAGTGCTCGTGAGCTAATGGCTCAGTGGTGTGCTGAGTCCCCAAGTGCACGGTGCTGAGGATGGAGCAGCACTACTGCTGCTCTGGAGCTCAGTATGGACTCTGTACCCGGGGCCAGTGCTCAATGTAGGGGATCAGCATTCTCAGTCTGGTTTCCACTGCATCCCTCAGGAACTGGTCTGTCTTCCTCTTCCTGCAAGAGGGAAAAGAAAACAGTGTGTTTCTAGTTCAAAAGCCAGGGCCACACTTCCTATGCAGCCCCAGGAGGAATGGCTGCTGGGTTTCAGACCTGTCCAGGCTGTTAGCACTACTCTGGGCACTTCTTTTATCAGCTTCTTGGGGACAGCTAGTGGGAAAAGTGGCCGATCTCTAGCTGCTACTTAGAGGTATAATGCCATGAAACTTACTCTGCCTGGCCCAGCTGCACCAGCTTCTGCTCCTCTTCCAGCACGTGGTTGAGGCGAGCATTGCACTCAGTCACAAAGTGCAGGATCAGCTCACTGCCATCATTCCCAAACATGCTGGCTGCTGCGCTGGACAGACCCAAGGACTACAGGAGAGAAAGCAGCAAAGTGGTGGGTAAGCATACTAGCCTGCTTCCCAATAATACCTCATCCATTAACAGGAACTGGGTTTTCAATGGTGATCCCTAATGCTAATCTCCTGTGATTTCAGTGACCACCACTGGTCCACCAAGCCCCTTAATCTGTGCAAAGCATGACTCCAGGTGTGCATGTTGGAGTTTAGTGGCTGGCTCGAGGATGGGTGTACAACCACACACAAAAGTCAAGAGTCTACCATAGGAATCTTGCTTAGTATGGAAAGGTTCTTGTTTCATTTCTGTTACTGTGACGAAATCACAGTAACAGAACACAAGGCTGTTAAAACACACACACACACACACACACACACACACACACACACACAAAGCAACACAAGCTGTGGTGATGGCATGTCTTTAATCCTAGCACCCGGGAGGCAGAGGCAGGTAGACCTCTGAATTTGAGGCCAGTCTGGTCTACAGATTGAATTTCAGGACAGCCAGGGCTACACAGAGAGATCCTATCTAAAAAAACAAAAACAAAAACAACAAAACAAAACAAAAACAAAACAAAAACAAACCCTAAAGCAACACAGGAACAAACTATTTATTTGGTTTCCAATTCCAGCTTTTTTGTTTTTTGAAAATGGGTTTCTCTGTGTAGCCCTGGCCAAATTTTGTATTGTGGGGATCAAACCTAGGGTCTGGGGCATGCTAAGCAAGCATTTTTACCCCATGCTCCTGTCAGTTGTTTAAAACACATTTCTTTCTATTGGATGCACTGAAGAATTAACTAAGTCAGAGATGCCCTTTGCTTCCCTGCTCCATATTGTTTGTTGAGCACTGAATGCAAGCAGAACCTTGATGGCAGCGGGAACAGATGGCAGTAAAGGAGCAAAACCACATTAGTTCGACTCCTCCTGCTGGGCAGGGAACTGCCTCTCTTCTGCAGGAGAGCACAGCTATCACATGAACAGCAGCTGCCCAACCACTGCAGGCTGCCGTGCACACTGCACACACCGGCTCACCAAACTGCGTGCTGGCTCTACTCAGTGGGCATGTAGTGGCTACACTTTACAGAGCAAGAAACTGGGGCTTACAGCTCTTACCACAAACTGGGTTGGCAGGGTCCATAGGGATCATACACCCAGCACAAAAGAAGATAAGCAGGTGTGGAAAGCCCCTTCAGAAAATTGTTTCATCCAATTTTTCCAAACAATCCTATTAATTTCTCTCACATTTGTTCTATCAATTTCTGCCCTCTCCCACAAATTTCTGCTGCCCTCCACTCCTTCCTAACCTTAGGTTCTCCAGGCTATCACATGCACATGAAGAAAACAAAAGTCATCCCATGGGAATTCCCTTAATGTCCAGAAACTAAACCTGGTGAATTTGAGGCTAGCCTTGTCTATATAGCGAGACCCAGGACAGCCAGAGCTACATAGGAAGATCCTCTCAAAAACAAAAAACAACAACCCCAAAGCTGTCTTCTCCAACTCTGTTCCTAACACGTCCGAGGCCAGTCCTTCCACCTGTTCTCCAGATCTTGCAGAGTCCTTAATAATCAAATTGCATGGGTTTGGTTTTGCCTGCTACCTTCTGTTATCTCCACCGCCATTTACGATTCCCTCCTCTTCCCTCAAGTGTTCAACCATGTTCTCCTTCCATTCTGCTTCCCCTCCTTGACAGCCTTGTCAGCCTAATGGTTCCTAATTCTTCCTTGCTACAGCTCCCCCCCGCCCCCGATTCTGACCCAGGACCCCAATAGCTATTGCTATAGTAACCAACAGAAGATGGCTTTTATTTATTTATTTATTTATTTATTTATTTATTTATTGGTTTTTCAAGACAGGGTTTCTCTGTTAGCCTCAGAAGATGGCTTTTGTTCTTTCTCCAGTACTAACATGCTGTAACCCAGACCTACCCCATACTCTCCTTCCCAGCCCCTCTTGATAGGTTCTCAATATGTAGCCCAGGCTGCCCTCAAACATGTAGCAGTTATCTTGCCTCAGACTCCTAGTGTTGGGAACAGGCGTAAGTCACCACATAATACTGGTATTCTCTCTCCACTTTATGCTCTTGTCCATATGCTCACATCCTGACACATGCTAGAATACTCAGACATCTGGAGGTCTGCTAGTTCCTCAAGTTCAAGTTCAGACCCCTATGTTTGCTTGACACCTCCAGTTTGGAGAAGGGCCGGATGTTAACAAATCAGAAATACACAAGCAAAATGCTAGACCCACAGAATGAAGTGTGTAAAGAAATATAGCTCCATCCCTAGTCTCCAGGAGCTGTTCTTGTCTTCAGTTCAGTTCCCAGCACCCACACTGGGCAGCTTATAATCTCCTCTAACCCTGGCTCCAAGTGGTTGATATTCTCATTCTCTCTCTCTCTCATGCATGCACGCATACACACATACAAACACCACACACACACACATAAACTCATCCACACTCAATAACAACAACAACAAAAACAACAACAAGAAGTTTCATTTAAAACAAAACTGCTTTGCGGGCTGGGCATGGTGGCACAGACCTGTAATTCCAATCCTTGGAAGGCAGAAGGAGGGAGATCAGTAGTTTGGAGTTCAGACAGTGAATCTGAGCCCAGTCTAGCCAACAAGTGACTATCTTAAAACAAACAAAAGAATCCAGTCCACCCTGGTCAGAATGGCTAGCTTCAAGAAAACAAGTGACAAGAAATGGGTAAGAAGCCGGGCAGTGGTGGCACACGCCTTTAATCCCAGCACTTGGGAGGCAGAGGCAGGTGGATTTCTGAGTTCGAGGCCAGCCTGGTCTACAGAGTGAGTTCCAGGACAGCCAGGGCTATATAGAGAAACCCTGTCTTGAAAAACAAAAAAACAAAAAAAACCAAAACAAACAAACAAAAGAAATGGATAAGAAAAGAGGAACATGGGGAGTACTTCACTATCTCAGGCAGGCCTGACTATGGGGTTTACTGGCCTCCAATTTAGAGCGATATTCCTCTCTCAAGCACTGGGATTCCAGGCATGAGCCACTGTGCCTGTTGATAAAGAAGGTAGGGACTTTAAACACCACTGGTGGCAAGTAAACTGGTACAGGCACTGTGGACATCAGTATGGAGGTTCTCAATGGATCCTGTCCTGATCTGCCCATTAACAGATGAACAAATAAAGAAAATGTTGCGCTGGGCGGTGGTGGCACACGCCTTTAATCCCAGCACTTGGGAGGCAGAGGCAGGTGGATTTCTGAGTTTGAGGGCAGCCTGGACAGCCAGGGCTACACAGAGAAACCCTGTCTCGAAAAACCAAAAAAAAAAAAAAAAAAAAAAAAAAAAAAAAAGCTAACACTCACTTAACATACTTTAGGCTAAGTTCCCATTCTCAATACACAATAAATAAGTCTTGTCTGGGCTGGAGTGACTTTAAGGCAGTCTGGCTAAATTAACAAAAGAAGACCCTGTCTTAAAATAAAGTGAAGGAACTTGAGGGATGGCTCAGTGATTAGAGTACTTGCTGCTCTTCCAGAGGATGGGGTTCAATTCCCAGCACCCATATGGCAGCTTACAACCATCTGGAAGTCCACTCAATACAAGAAGAACTGACAACTTCTTCCAGCCTCTACAGGCAGCAGGCATGCATGTGATGTGCAGACACACACCCATGACACCCATACACATGGAAACAAAAATAATTTTAAAAATTTATAAAAAAAGAAGCTTTGGGTAAAGAGTGCTTAACTAACATGCTTGAGGATCTACTTCAATCCCAGCAATGCACACAAAAATAGTGTTAGACTCAGGAGACTGGAGAGAATACTTGGCAGTTAGCAATACTAGCTGTGGGGTGGAAAGACTGACTGTTTAGCAGTTAGGAGCACTGATTGCTCCTCCAGAGGCCCTGAGTTCAATTCCCAGCAACCACATGGTGGCTCACAATCATGTGTTGTGAGGGATCTGATGCCCTCTTCTGATATGTCTGAAGACAGCTACAGTGTACTCATATACATAAAATAAATAAATAAATCTTAAGAAAAAAAAAAGAATACTTGCTGATCTTAACACCTATGTGGCAGTTCACAACCACCTTGCCATCTGTCCCGAGAGATTCCACACTCTCTCCTTAGGCACAGGTACATACGTGCTGCATATACATACATGATGGCAAAACACACACATAAACACTGTGGGGAGCCAACAGAAGGCGGCTATCATCCCTGTAGCCATCTTGAGCCATATACCCTGACAAGAGACTTGTTTACAATAGCCTACAACAGCTGAGCACACTCTGATAACATCTTGTTTTAGATACCCAGGATTTTCCCTTGGGTGTGTGAGACTTAAAGGTGTGGGACTTAAAGGCGTGACTTAGAAGTGAGACATATAAAAGGCTAGAGGCAGACAGAAGAAGTACTTGGACTTGAGACTTGGACTTGGAACTGGGAAAGAGACTAGCAACTTAGAACTAGAGAAGGACTTGAGATTTATTACAGCTGGAATTAGGATTAGGACTTGAGATTTATTACAGCTGGAACTAGGATTAGGACCTGAGACTTGGTGCTAGGAACCAGGGACTTGGAACTAGGGACTTGGAGAGAAGAAGAGAGACTGAAGAATAAACAGGATTGAATCACACTCTGTCAGGTCTCCATTCTTAGCGTTCGTCCTCACTCTCTCTCTTGCTGAACCCCGACCCGTGGACTGGAGCAGCTTGGGGCAGTGCGGGCTCTAAAAACTTAGCCCCCAAGGCTTTTGGCAGTGCAGGCTCCAACACTGATAGAGCGGTCCCCGACATTTTGGCCCCCAAGTGTGGGGCAGAGCAGTCCTCGACACATTGCTGCTATAAAACAAGCTGCCTGAGGACATAATTCCCAAGAGCCAGCTCTATGGTGCATTCTTTTAATAATTAAAAAATAGCTTGGTGTGGTAGCACACAGGCAGAGGCAGAAGGATCTCTGTGAGTTTGAGGGCAGCCTGGTTTACATAGTAAGTTCTAGGACAGCCAGGGCTATGTAGAGAGACTCTGTCGATAGATAGATAGATAGATAGATAGATAGATAGATAGATAGATAGGCAGGCAGACAGATGATAGACTGACAGACAGACAGACAGACAGACACACAGGAGGCAAGTGAGCAAGCAAGCCATCTCTATCCTATGGAGAAGAAAGAAAGAAAAAAAAAAAAAAACCCAGACAATCCTGTAGCTGTGCAGCTCTGACCTAGGCTGGAAGCATGAGGCCCTTTGTGGTTCTGACTCTGGGTTCTGCTGCACCACCCTCACCTCTACCTACCTGGGCTCCTTCAGCAATGGCCTCGGCAGTCCAGCCATGTGCAGGCACAAACTCTAGGGCTGCTGTCAAGATGCGGTGCTGTAGCTGCTCCTCACTCTCGTAGTCCTCTTCCTCCTCTCCACTCTGGTCTGTGTACCTGAGATACAGAATGCAGCACACTTCACACCTCACTGTCTACAGCCAGGAATGCAGAATGAGCCCACCAGAAACAGAGGTTCTGGGTCTCCTCTGAGCTTGTTAAGAGGGGCTTCGCTTCTTCATTAGTAAGGGTGTTTTAATACCAACAAGGTTCGAATCCTCTTATCTTTCCCCTCCTCCCACAGTAAGAAAGTGTCCAGGGATTTGAGTTCTTATAATACGAAGACAATGGTGCTGTAGTAGCCTGGGTTTCTGCTGATCATCCTTAGACAACCTGGGAGACCTATGGATACAGCTCAATAGATCTGTAGGTCTTACTGCAGAATCGTAAGTTGGATGCTTCTGCTAGCACATGGTTAATTAAATGCTTTTCTTATGTCTGCACCAGGCTGTAAGTCCAAGAAAGTATGAAAAATGGTTATTCTATTCACAGTTATAGATCCTCAAAAATATTTATTGAATTGCTGGGCGATCCCAGCCATGGGAGGTTGAAACAGGAGGAAGTTCAGAGTTAAAGGCCAGTTTTAGCTACATGAGAACTTCTCAAATAAATCAATAAACAAAAAATAGGGGCTGGAGACTATCTCAGCAATTAAGAACATTTACTACTCTTGTAGAAGATCTGAGCTCAGTTCCCAGCACCCACATCGGGCAGCTCACAGTTGTTGATAAGTTAAGATCTACGAGATCTGATGCCTTGTTCTTGGCCTTTTTGACACCAGCACCCATGTGCACAAACCACAACAGATAGATAGATAGATTCATATTCTCTCTCTCTCTCTCTCTCTCTCTCTCTCTCTCTCTCTCTCTCTCAAGTACTTTAAAAAACTAGAAAAACTGGGCTGGGCATGGACGCACATACCCTTTAACCTAACACTTGGGAGAAAGAGGTAGACGGATCTCTGAATTCTAGGTCAGCATAGTCTACACAGAGTTCCAGCCCAGCCAGGGCTACACAGTGAAACCTTTCTCAACCAAAACAGTAGAAAACTTGATGAACACTCCAAATTTCAATTTCCAGTGGAAGGATTAACATGAAAAACAGATCTAATGATACAAACTGTGGAAAGACATTGTGAATCTTCTGTTGAGCTGCTTATGGTGTTCATCTATATAATCCTAGCACTTGAGAGGCTGAGTCAGAAAGATTTCTGAGTTCAAAGCCTGCCTAGGTTACAGAGTGAGATCTCAGCTTAAAAAAAAAACCTTATAGAAATATCTAAAAGACATTTTTGTTGTTGTTGTTGTTTTTGTTTTTTCAAGACAGGGTTTCTCTGTGTAGCCTTGGCTGTCCTGGAACTCTGTAGACCAGGCCAGCCTTGAACTCAGAAATCCACCTGCCTCTGCCTCCCAAGTGCTGGGATTAAAGGCATGCACCACCACTGCCTGGCACCTAAAAGACATTTTTATGTTAGCAGAGTTATCTCTGTGTATAATTTCAAGTGTTTTCTACAATGCTTTTCTAAAATGAAAAGGCACAGTTTTTTAGCCTTAGAAATGACTGAAAGTAGCCAAGCATACCTGTAATCCCAGTATTTAGGAGACAGGCTGGAAGACTCCCAGAATTCAAGGCAAGTTTGTGCTATCAGCCTGGTGATACACAGTAAGTACTAACAGCTTAATAAGAGCAACATGTGCGTGTGCGCGTGTGCGTGTGTGCACACACATACACGGGGGGGGGGGGGGGAGGGAGAGAGAGAGAGAGAGAGAGAGAGAGAGAGAGAGAGCGAGAGAGCGCACACACTGAGCAGTAGTGATGCATGCCTTTTATCCCAACACTTGGGAAGCAGAGGCAGGCAGATTTCTAGGTTCAAGGCCAGCCTGATCTACAGAGTGAGTTCCAGGACAGGCCCAGCTATACAGAGAAACCCTGTCTCAAAAAACAAAACCCAAAAAACATAAGTGCTAAATAAGACCCTATCAGAAAGAAAAGAAGGAAGAGGAGAAGAGGAGAGAGGAGAAAAGGAGAGGGAGGGAATAAGGAAGGGAATGGAAGGAAGGAAAAAAAGAAAACTGTCTGAAGGTAGGAGAGGATGCTGAAGAGAGAAGTACATTGTGAAACATGCAGGATGGCCAGCAACAGGGTACATGTAGACACTAATGCTGACCTGGGGGGTGGACGAGAAAACTCTGGCCCCTGTGTCTCAGAATGCTGCTGAGAAGAAGAGTGGGGAGGCTGCTGCTTTTGCTCTTCTGAAGACCTGAACCCCATGGCAGTGTGGAAGGCTCGGGGCATCAGAGGTGATTGGCAGCGGGCCACTGAAATAGAAACAAGACTGTTGGTCACAGACATTCACCATGGTAGACCCTCTGTGACCCAGAGTGGTGGTGAGGAGGAAATGCACAGCCGGGATGCCTCTGCAGCCATCATTCCAGTGTGGAGTGACCCACAGGCACCTTGAGTAAAATGGGAACCTTGAGGCATGTCATGCAGTTAACGCAAGACCTGGCTGTCCTCTTGGTCTGTGTCTACCATTGGTCAGCTATATGGCTCTGTATAAAACATTTCCCTCAATATGCAGATGAAAATAATTGTCTTAATTACTACTGTGTGCATGATGTACATGAATATTCATTCCATGACACATTTGGAGCTCAGAGGATACCATAGTGGAGGTGGCTCTCTCTTCCTACCTTTACATACTTTCTGGCAATGGAGCTCAGGTACTTACATTTGTGTCAAGCACCTTCACCCACTGAACCATATTGCTGGCCCCTTAATATACAGTTTTTTAAAAACCACACAGATTGAGAATACTAATCTCTACTTACTCAATGACAATATTGTTACAGTACCCCCAAATGTGAACAAAACAGTGCCTACCTTCCGAGTGTCTACATGGCATTTCTTTTCTTCCCTTTCCTTGTTTGTGTGCATTGTGTGTACGTGTGTGCAGATGCATGCTTGCATGTATGTGGGTGGGTGAGCGTGCACAAGTAGGTGAAGGCTTGAGGTCAACTTTGGGAATCACCCCCAAAGCATCTCTTCTCCACTTTATTTATGGAGGCAGGATCTCTCAATCAAGCCCAAACCATATGGCTAGTCTTACTAACCAGCTTGCACTAGAGATCCCTAGACCCCACCTTTGGATGGAGACTCCTTCCTTTTCTTCTTTTTTTTTTTTGGGGGGGGGGGCGGTGTCAAGTTCTCACTATGTAGTCTTGGCTGGCCTCTAACTTCCAGAAATCTCCATCTCTATCTCCTGAGTGCTAGGATCAAAGGCATGCACCACCACATGCTGCATCTTATGTGGGTTCTCAAGACCAGAACTCTGGTCCTCACACTCAAGCCCTTTACCCTCTGAGCCATCTCCCCAGCCCTTGCAGCCTCATTACCTTAGGAAATACCAGTAGTATTTGAAACTACTTTTTTCTTTCCCAATATTTTATCATCAAAATTTGCAAACATGTAGAGAAGCTGAAGGAACTGTGAACACCTGTATATCATTCCAGCTGCTACATGTTTATCATGCCCTTCATTAACCCACTTTACTCTCTTTATTTATTGCAGATCTCAGTTGTTCTTCTTCTCCAACACTGTAGCCCACATAACAGTACAGCTTACTATTTACTGCTTCTTTATGGACTGTTTATACAAGATGAAATATATAAATCTTAAACACAGTCCTGTAAGCAATGCAAATGCACACACTTGTAGAATGCAAATCCTATGAAGACAGACATTACTATCACCCAGAATATTCCCTCTCACCCTTTCAGTTAGCTTCTGTTCTGAAACTTACACTCTAGATTAGTTTTTGCTTGTCTCTGGATTTCTCCAAAGTTTCTTTTGTTTCATATATTTAATTCATTTATTTATTTGTTGGTTTTTCAAGACAGGTTGTTCTCTGTGTAGCTCTGGCTGTTCTGGAACTCACTCTGTAGACCAGGCTGGCCTCGAACTCAAGAGTTCTGCCTTCCTCTGCCTCCTGAATGCTGGGGTTAGAGGCTTTTTAAAGGCATGAGCCACCACTGTCTGGCTAATTTCTAAAGATGTGTTTATGTGTATGAGTGTTTTGCCTGCATGTATGCATGTGTACCACATGTCTGCTCACACAGGTCAGAAGAGGAGGCTAGGGACTGGACCCAAGGCATCTGTAAAAACCCTAGGTGTTCTTAACCTAATGAGTCATTTCTCAAGCCCTGCTTCGTATACATTTTAAATTTATGTGTACAGGTGTTTTGCCTGGATGTATGCCCGTGCTACATGTGCATGCCTTGTGTTTGTAGAGGATAGAAGAGGCTGCTGGGCCATATGACTGGTAAGAAGTGAACCTGGGTCCTCTGGAAGAACAGCCAGTAATCTTAACCACTGAGCCATCTCTCCAGCCCATTATTAAGTTTTCAGTTATGTATACTGTGTCAATCTGAGTGTGGGTATGAAGAAGCCATCAGATTCCCTGGCACTGGAGTTGAGGCAGTTACGAACAGCCCAACATATGTGCTGAGAAGCCAACTAGCATCTTCTGCAAGAGCAGCATGTACTCTTAACCGCAGAGCCGTCTCCCTAGCCTCCCTAATTAGTATAGTTTTACAAGATCAATCTAGGTAACTCTTAGAGGAGTCTGTAACAACACTTAGAAATGTGTTGTCTTCTAGGACTCTCTGAAAAGCCATTTTCCTGGATCTGTCTTTCTTTTGAGTGCCTGTCTTTTCCCCTCAATCCTTGTGCTTAAATAAACCTACACTGAAATCTCTATTAAACCTCAACTGCTTTAAACACACACACAAATCAAAAGATCAGCCCATATTATTTTGAGACATAGTCTTCCTATATAACTCAGGCTGAGACAGGACTAACAAGTTCAAAAAACTTGAAAAAAAAAAAAAAAGAATAGAGAAGAAAAGCATGGTGACCTACTCCTTTAGGCACTCAGGAGGCAAGGGCAGGCCAATGTCTGTAAGTTCAAGGTCAGTCTGGTCTATATTATAGCAAGTTCCAGGTCAGCCAGGGATTCGAAAACTTTAGAAAAGGGAGGGGTACTCTGGAGGTACCTGTGGCAAATTGCTTGAATAGTACTGAAAAAAGATGACTGTTTGGCTTTTGGGGGTCCTGCCATTATAAAGTTGCCATGAATACACTTGAACTTTTTGTGGACACAATTTTATGGGTAAATACCTAAGACTGGATTTGTTGGCTCACATTGCATTATTTTTGCTAAACATATTTTGTCTGAAACTTTAGCTAAAAATGACAAAAAGGAAGTCATTGAAAATAATAATATGGAAAGAAACACAGAACCTCATGCATAAAAACATCAGCATTTGGTATATGCACAGAAAATGGAGCCAATGACCACAAAATTTGAAGTGAGGACTCCCCAAAGTATGGCTGCGAAATCTCTGCGGCTCACGGAGATTTTAGTTGCATATTTTTTTGTTAATGTGCAAGTGCAGAAAGAGTCAACTTATGGACAGTGTGCAAAGTTTTTAAAAGTAAATGTCTACTATTAACGTGGAAATAAAAATATGGGACATATGGCAGCAATGACGAATGTCACCAGCTTAGTGACGTAGTGTGGCAATAACTGACTCTGGGGAAAAGAACGGACTGGACGCTCTCTGTGGCCGTTCGGTCGGTTTCTCCAGCGAGGCTGGCACAATGCCTACGGCGACGGAGTTGAGAACGCTTCGCAGCGGACGAGCTCTGTGACCTTGGGCACACCGAGCCCTCTCTGAAGCTCCATTACCTCTGGGATCCGGGGTGACAGGATTGCCCCGCTGCCCCTCACAGCTCAAGTCCGGAGACTGAAACCCCTAAGTGGCTTTTCCCAGCTCGCGACTCCAGCGGCTCCACGCCGATGCCCTTCACCTTCCTAGCCCCCACCACAGCCTCTGTCGTCCCAAGCCAAGCCCGGATCCGCCCTGCGCCTCCTTCCCGCTTTTCCCCCGCGCCCGGGCTCGGCTGTCACCTCACCGGGCAGGCACCGCAGCTGCAGGAGCCTCCAGCCCAACCGGCCGAGGACACCAGACGCTGCAGCCGTCGCCGCCATCTTGGAAGTGGGCACGCACGCTGAGGGCGGAGACGCGCCGGGTAACGTCACGCCGTCAGCGGGGTCGCGTCGGCTCTCTAGGACTCTGGTGCTGTGCGGCGTCCTCTCGCGAGAGACGGGAACGAGAAGCCGGCGTCTGCGGAGCGGGTTTTCCGGCTGGGGAGGAAGGTGAGGACGCTCGGGACGGCTCGAGCATCTTACCGGGCTTAACGGCCTTCCTAGGGGCCACTCTCGGCTTCCGTGCTCTCGCTTCGGCTCCCGGCGCGGTCAGTGGCACGCCTGGGAAAGCCGGTGTGAGGAGCCGCGGCGTCGGGGACCCTGCACGCGGCGTGCCTGACGCCGGGGCTCGTCTGCCGCCTCTTTCCGCGTGAAACCCGGAGCTGGCATCGGGACCGCCAGTTTAACTCGTAGCCATCTGTGGTGACCTTGAGTCTCCTCCAGGGCACTTGGCGGAAAGCTCCAAAGGTGGGGAGAACCTGAAGCCACAGGTTGTCCATTGGAGCCTGGCACTTACTTCCTAGGATGCTTGTTTATAAAACGATCCACCCAGGCTTTTGTCCTGGAGAGTTGACCCTGTGCCAGGGTGTGGTCCAGAGATCTAGCACCTAACAAGCCATTTGCTTGTTGGGAGAAGTTCGCTTCTCAGCGTCTGGCGTTCCTGAATCCATGCTGCCGGTCTTCAGAGTGGAGCGGAGCGCCTCGCTGCTCCACCAGGCAAGGCTTGGTGTTTGCTAGAAGTAAACGGTGTGTGTCTATTGTCATGGAGGGAACATGTATGTGTAGGTGCATATGCATGTGTGTGTGGAGGCCAGAGGACAACCTGGTTTTTCATCAGACTGTGTCCACCTTCTTTGTGGACCTCAGTTGGCCTCAGTTGGCCTGAAGCTTACTAGTTAAGGCTGCATTCTATCTCCCCAGTACTGGATTATACACCTGGCCACAAGAGCTTTTAAAGAATACATATACTCTATTTTGTATTATTCTCTGTGTGTTGTGGGGTGGCTCTGTACACAGTGGAAGTCGGAGGGCAAGTTTCAGAAGTCGATTCTCTGCTTCCACTTTGAGTTCTGAGGGTTAAACTCAGGTTGTCAGGCTTGTGTAGCAGGCACCCCTAGCCCAGGGACTGAATCCTCTTGATAGCCCACACACCCAGCTTTTCTAGGTGGGTTCTGGGGCTCAAACTCCTTATGCTTGCAAAGCACAGGCTCCCCTTTCCCAGAGCCCTGATAGTGGTTTTTGAGAGATAAGTTTCCAAAAAAAAAAAAAAAAAACAAAAGAAAAGAAAAAAGTACTGAGACCCAAACTGTCCTCAAAACTCATGCTCCTTCATCCATCTCCCAAGAGAGCTAGGATTACATGCAGGCTTCGAAGCTCTTGGCTATTAATATGGTGTTTGTTTGGCTTTGAGTCTGAACCCAGGACATGCTAGGTTAAGCACTGAACTGCGCCCGATCCCTAATCAGCTGTACCTCTTACCACTGAGTCATCTCCCACCTCTCTGCCACCTTAAATGGGACCACAAGCCTAAGATTATGCTTGTTAGGTGCCTTAAAGGTAAGTAAGCCCATCTCCAGAAGTTACTCTCAGAGGCATCTATGTTTACTGCCTGCTGATAACTTAGCAGACTGGCCTCAGACTCCCAGAGATCTGTCTACCTTTGTCTTGAGAGTACTAGTATTAAAAGCAAATGCCTGTTCACCTGCTAGTAACATTTTTAAAAAGCTGTGGGTGGATCGTGTCAGTTGTGAAAGTGCCTAATAAACAAAGTTAGGAATGTGACATTGACTTCTACTTCACCTCTTTAGTTGTGAAACAGCCCTGAGTCACAGCTCCTAAGTATGCCGGCTTAGGCACTGGAATTTTTTTTTTACTCTTTAAATAATGTTGGTTTTGTTGTTGTTTGTTTGTTTGTTTTTAGTTTTTTGAGATGCAGTTTCTCTGTTAGCCCAGGCTGTCCAGGAATTTGCTCTGTAGACCAAGCTGGCCTTTTTTCTTTTTTTTAAATAGATTAACAAAAGCAAGCAAGCAAACAAAACGAAAATTGTTACACTTCTAGAGTTTAAGGAACATTGTCTATTAAGGAAATGCTGACTGAATCTGTAGGTGTGTGTGTTTTGATGGAGGGGGAGGTTTAAGGTTTAATCTGCTCATGAGGTCCCTCTTGTTATGGGAAGCAGAATGTGTTATTTAATCAATTCCTGACACAATGCTGCTGGTACAGGGATGTCAGGTGAGGCTCTCCTGTGAGGTTCTAAGGATGAAAGGGGAGCTTTGCATATCTTCCTTACAAGCATCTTTAAGGAGGAAGAAGAAGGTGTTACCAAGACCGTTGGAAACAAATAAGTAGTGGACCTGAGTCCTTTCAGAACATGAGTTAATTGACCATTGGCTGAGTGCTTTACATAACTTACTGTCCCAGGGTTTCTTAATCAGTCTTAAGAATATGAGGTTATTTACTGTTCTTGTTTATTGACAGGAAAAAAGAAGAGATTCAGAAAAGCTGACTTGCCATAGTTGTGTACCTAAGGAAACAAAGTAGATCTGCAGGTTGCTTATTTTTAATAACTCCCTAGCTAACAGTAAGTACTCTGACCGTCCCTGGCCAGTTCTTAAATGTGAGATTGATCCCAAGTTACCCAACTTAAAGATTTACAAAGACTCTTTCTCAACACCATGTGACAATTAAAAGCTTAAAAGTGTTCATTCCTGATGCTGTATTTCTTAGGGATTTAAAAGCCAAAACTAAACCAGGAAATCTTGCCTGTCTGATAGCACGTGGCATCCTTTTACTTCAGCTTTTTGCTGAGTCAGAGTAGCACAGAGCTGATGTTCACATAAGAAACTAAACAAAAGGTGTGGTTGGAAGTGCAGTGAGGAAAGAGTCACTTTGGAATGGAAGCTGGATTTTGAATGTAGCCAGATAAGGAGTTCAATTTTGCTGAAGAAATTAAAACCATTAGTAAATTATTTCTTAAATGACAAAGCACTGTGTAATCAAGGATGACTAGTTAAAGTCATGGTTTTTACTTGAACATTTTTTTTCAAGCCAAACATGATGTTTCATACCTGTAACCCTAGTACTTGGGAAGTAGAGGACGCATGATCAGAAGTTCAAGACCAGCCTGAGTGAGGCTCTGACTCCTCCCCAAAAGAGTAACTTAAAAATGAAATGAAAATTTTAAATTATGTTTTATTTATTTATTTGTGTGTGTGTGTGTCTGCGTGTGTGTGTCTGTGTGTGTGTCTGTGTGTGTGTGTCTGTGTGTGTTCACGCACGCCCACCTGTGCTGTGCCTACATGTGTGGCTGTCATAGGACAATCTGCAGAAGTTAGTTCTCTTGCTGCCTGTGAGGTCATGAAGACTGAACTCACATCATCAAGCTTTGCAACAAGTGTCTTTACCTGCTGATCCATCCTGCGCCCCACCCCCTTACTGAATGCTTTTAACAAGGAAAGTGTAATGCATGTTACTTAAAGTCTGCCTGGGAATGTGGTGGTGTCCCTGTTGCAGAGTTGGCTGTCTCTGCAGGGTCAGAAGTGTTGGGTGGGAACCTCCTACCACTGCTCCTTTGTTTCACTTACATGAAGCTAGAAACTTGGTAGCATTAATGTTTGAGGAGGGAGGAGCTAAACAGAGATATCCCTTGACCTCCTTCATGGTGCGTATCCTGTACACAGACCTGCATATCAAGTGGAAGAGAAAGGTGACCCGAGGCAGGGAGTTTTCATAATTAAAGCATAGGTTGGATTCTAATCCCAGTTTTTGTTTTACATTACATAGTATTGGTGTGTACAGTGTTGCCTGACACAGTTCTTTACCTGTACATTGGGAGTGACCTAATATCAGACTGTTCAGAGGGTCGTTTGAGGTGATGTGTGTATAAGGTGCTTTAAAGAGGATGGCAGCATTGTTTACTACAGATTGACGGGAGTTGAACTTTTATAAGTAATTAAAAAGAAGTGTTTGGTTTACAAATTAAAAAAATAATCTAAAAAGACATAGCTGTGGTTAGGTTTTCTGCCAACTCACTGCCTTCCTCGCTGAGTCCTTCTGCCTGATGAATGCCCTGCTTGTTTTATGGTCAGCTCAAACTGAATTATCTCAAAGATGAAATAATCTTTCTGTCTCCACCCTTCTTACTTGATGCTAATCCCTTTGTCTTGACTCTGCCTTATCGGTCACATCCACCTGTTATATCAGGGACTGTTGGGGTTCTGACGCCTGAGGCTCTAGGTTCATTCAGTCAGTCTCTTAAGGGTCACAAGCTTTGTAAAGTCCTCAGTGGGAGGTTGTTGGAGGAGGCTGTAACTGTAATCATATATGATGAGAGCCCGTGGGTTACACTGCACTGTTGTCCTGTCTTTTTTACCAGTAGCGTTTAGGTCCAGCAGCGCTACAGGAATGGCAGACTTTGGGATTTCCCCTGGCCAGCTTGTGGCAGTGTTCTGGGACAAGTCATCTCCTGAGGAGGCCCTAAAAACACTGGTGGATAGACTTCAAGGGTTAACTGGAAGCGAGGGCCAAGTATTCACGGAAAACATCACCCAGCTGTTGCAGTGTGAGTACCTACCTGTCCTTTTCTTGAAGGGGTAGAATCATTTTGATGGATGTGCTGCTTGTCTGTAGTTCCTGATACCTGGGTTTTGTTTGGGGTCACCCCAAATCTAGCTTTTCAGATGAAGTAGAGTGGACCTGGGCACGCCGTTGGTAATTTCTGCATGCTTTTGTGTTTGGAGTCTATTCCCATTCTAAAAAGCTGCTTTTTCACTTCTTCCCCTGGTCTTACTAAGGTTAAGAATTAGTAAGATACAGAGCAGAACAGTCTTAACACTTTGCTACTATCAGTGGCTTAATATTTGCCATAGGTCCATTCTCCTGGGTGATGCCTGTGTTCTCTGTGGGAGCTTGGCAGGAGGGTTGGAAGATTGCTTTCTGGCTTAGGCAACTGTTGATTATTCTTTTCAGCTGCCCATAAGGAATCCAGCTTCGATGTCATTCTGTCGGGTGTAGTCCCAGGAAGCACCTCTCTGCACAGTGCTGAGGTTCTGGCTGAGATGGCCCGGATCCTCCGGCCAGGGGGATGTCTTTTTCTGAAAGAACCAGTGGAAACGACAAGAGGTAAGGATATTGTTGCTCAGAAGGTGAATGTTTAGCACAGCTGAGTCTTTGCGCTGGCACACTGTCTCCCTGAGTCAGAGGTTCTCCTGTAGCATTACTTTCTCAGGGGTAGAGGGTAGAATCTGAGGCAACAGAGATGAAAGGGAGTGATCTTTGGTTGACCCACCAGGTCATAAATAGAAGGAAATTGCCACCTAAAATGGCTGAATCTATCACCACATGAAAGGTTCATCTTTGTCATGTCTCTGACACAGAGAACATCCCAGCAGTAAGAAAGAGCACACATAGCAACTTCCCGTGAATCTGTGGTTATTCCAAAATAGAGAGTTTTAAAGTAATGGCTGGAATCTGGGAGTAAAGAATAATAAGCTAAAAGTATCCCAAGATTTCCAAGCTAGAACTAATTCAAGAACTAAAGCCTTTCTGGCTCAGTAGTGTAGCTGTCAGAATTGTTAATCCTGGGGTTCTAGCTTTTTTTTTTTTTTCTTCTTCACTAAATTCAATCAAGATGTAGAAATATATTCTAGTAAACAGTAAAATAAAAGAAATGGAAGTATTTCGGAGTAAATAAAAATGTATTGTGTATCTACAGCTTGTGAACATACAGACCTTGTGATGTTTGTGGCAGATACCAGCTTTTTAGCTGGAAACTTACTTCTATGATTTTCAAGAGAGAAGAAACGTGTGTGCGCTTTTGTTTGTATTTGTCTGTTTGCCTGTCTCTGTGTGGATATATGTGAACATGAGTTCAGGAGGCCAGAGGTATTGGATCCCCCTAGGAGCTAGAGTTAAGGTTGTTGTGAGCCTCCCGATGTGGATGCTGGTTGCCAAAGTCCCATCCTCTGCAAGGGCAGTATGTGCTTACAGCCACTGAGCCATCTTCCCAGCCTGTTCTTGCTGGAAATTTAAACCTTGAGTCATCAATGATGTCTCCGACAGAACTTTATAGAGACAGTACTTAGGTTTCTGTGTACTTCACAGTTTATAACTGTATTCATTATCTAATATTCTTTGGGAGGGGTTTCCAAGAAGCAGAATGATGGAATTATGACCTGTACTAGCCTAAATAAGAATACTTGGGGTACTGAAGAGATGGCTCAGCAGTTAAGAGCACTGACTGTTCTTTCCAGAGTTCTTGAGTTCAATTCCCAGCAACCATATGTAATGGGATCCAATGCTCTCTTCTGGTGTGCCTGAAGACAGCAACAGTATACTCATTTAAAAAAAAAAAAAAAAACGTTTTGAATAACTAAAAGATTTTTCAAGGTAAAATTAATTATCACTAAACCATATGTACATTAAGCAAAGTGAGTTTTTCCTGTGTGAGAGCCTGCTGACTCACATAGGGTAGAGCCTTAGAGTTTTTCCAACTTTGACATATGGAGCCATTAATGGAGGTTTTCCTTGCCAGTTAACAATGACAAAATGAAGACAGCCTCTAAGCTGTGTTCGGCCCTGACTCTTTCTGGCCTTGTGGAAATAAAAGAGGTAAGTATGCAGATATCCATCCTTGTTAGGTATGTAAACCTTGGGTGACCCAAACCTACAGAGTGTTTGTCAGTGTAGCTGGGGCAGTGAGGTGATAGGTCCTGTGCAGAACTAGGAAGTAATTTGAAACTTGCTGCCTGAGAGAGATACAGGATGCTTTGAAAAAGAATCCTTGGGGACAGATCCCTTCTGAAGACTCGTTAGCTCACACTAACGAGTCTTCCTAGAGCTGGTTAACGGTGGCAGCTGTGCTGCAGGGAGGACAGTGATCACTGCCTCTGTCCATCTCCGTGTATACAGCTCTTAGGCTTAGATGGAGTATTGTCCTTTAAAAGATTTCTGGAGACAAGACTATGGATGGGGCTTGTGCACTTAGACAGTTGAATAGAGATGTTCAAGCTAAGCAGATGCGTTTATACTTCTGTATTCTTCTCTAGAAATTAAATTTTAAAATACTAGCATTTCGGGGGGCTGGAGAGATGGCTCAGAGGTTAAGAGCACTGACTGCTATTCCAGAGGTCCTGAGTTCAATTCCCAGCAACCACATGGTGGCTCACAATCATCTATAATGGGGTCTGATGTACTCTTCTGGTGTGTGTGTGAAGACAGCTGCAGTGTACTCATATAAATAAAAATAAATACTTTAAAAAAAAAGAAAGAAAAGAATTTTATAAAAAAAAATACTAGCATTTCCTTGGTTTGGAAGAAGTGTTAGTGACAGCTGTATTGTTACTTTCTTCCCTCCCTCCCTCCCTCCCTCCCTCCCTCCCTCCCTCCCTTCCTTCCTTTCTTCCTTCTTCCCTTCCTTCCTTCTTAAATGTGATTCAGGCCTTTAAATTCTCTTTTTGACATAGAGACTTACTATTGGATGTTGCCCAGGCTAGCCACATGACTGGCTTGGTGAAACAGTGAATGGAGAAGCGTGCACTGATAGTTGGGATGTCTTCAATTGCAGTTGCAGCAGGAGGTGTTAAGCCCCGAGGAGGTGCAGTCCGTACAGGAACACCTAGGCTACCACAGTGACAGCCTGCTCTCAGTCCATGTCACTGGCAAGAAGCCAAACTTTGAAGTGGGTTCTTCTAGTCAGCTAAAGCTTCTCAAAAAGAAGTCTTCAGGTAAGACTAGCTGGAAACATTGTTCTGTGTGTGACGGGAGGGTGGGGTGGATCTGAATATTCTCAGATTGGCCCTTCCATGTCTGTTCTTTGCAAACTGCCGGATGTTTACTGTGCTTTTATCTTGGACATACTATTTTCCAAACATAGATATTTCTTAGTGCAGCCTGTCTAAGACCACCTTAGCTTGGATGCCCGAGTCATTTATTCAGTTGACAAAGTCTCTTCAGGCCCTGGGAGATGGGTTTGTCCTCAGGACACCTCACAATGGTGATAACATTTTCATACATAACACTCATACAGAAAAAAGGTTTCTGTCATGACCTTTTCATAGACATCATTGTACCCTGCTCCTAACGTGCTCCCTTGCTGCATCCCCTGTTGATATTTTAACGTTCTGTCAGAGCTGTAATCACAGGACTTTGTTGGTCTGATGTTGGAACATCCTCCAGGATGTGTCCTGTTTAGATGCTTAAAAACAAAACCTGTGTTTCTTCTGCCTAAAAAAATTGTGTGGTGTGCATGTCTGTGTGTAAACACTGCTCATTTCAGTGTCAGGTCTCAGTTGTGTTTGGCTATGAGGAATGCAGAGATTTAACAGGAGTTTGCTGGTGTATCCACACTGCACTCTTTTGCTGTCTAGCTTTAATCTGTATGAAGTACTGTGACTCAGTTTACAGTCTTTACTTCTCTGTCCTTTGAGTGGCAGAAATTATAGGCTTATGTTCCCAGGCTTGGCCTCAGGAAGGACTTGGACCTTCGGTTTCATAGTTCCTGGAGGGTTAGGATAGCTTAGAGCAGTAATTGATCAGTTCTGAGTATCCAGCTGTGGCAGTGACAGTCTCTGGTGGTGTGCTTACCCAAAAGGCCTTACCTAGGATTTGCTCCTCTAATCCCCAGCCCTGAGGCTCATAGATTGTTTGTAGTGTCCTGACCTAGATGAAAAACGTCCTATCGCTGTCTGTGACCTGGCCACCAGCCTCACTAGAGTCTGTTTTCCGTCAGCATGCACGGTTAGGGGAGATGCTGGCAGTGCTGGTGGAGTGTCCAGCTTAAAGCAAACAGATAAGGAACGTAGGCTTCCTTTGCTGTGTGAAGGCTGTGCCTTGTTCCTAGTGGAGCTGAACGTCGAGCCTACCTTCCCATCTCCTCAGTCTGTTCAGTCAGTCACTCTCTGCTAGTCTCCACAGGTGCTGGGGCTTGCTTATAGTTTGCTTCTGACCGTTTAAAGAGTTTTTCTTTTATTGTTTGACTCAGTGAAGCCTGCTCTGGATCCCGCTGCCGCTAAGCTCTGGACCCTCTCAGCCAATGACATGGAGGATGACAGCATGGTAAGTTGGCCCTGTGGTCACTTGACCGTTCCTCCCACCCATGCACCCCCATACCTTGCAGTTAAAAGTGACCTTAATTTTTTGTTTGTTTTAATCTCATGTGTATGAGTGTCTATCTATGTGTATATATGGGTACTATATGCATGTCTGGTGCTCTTGGAGGCCAGAAGAGAGTGTCGGAGCCTCTGGAACTGGAGTTGAGTTGCAGGTAGTTAGTAGCTGCTGTGTGGATACTCAAAACCAAACCCACATCCTCTGCAAGAGCAGCAAGTACTTTTAACCACTGAGCCAGGTTTCCAGCCCTGAAAGTGACCCTTTAGATTTTTGGGTACTACTGTGTTTAAGGCCCCGCACTGTAGTTGTGCCTGATCAGGCTTTGATCAGGACATCTTTTCCTAGTGGCATTTTACATTTCATGGCTTTAGTATGTCTTTCCGCCCAGCAGATTTTCTTGTTTCCCCTTTATGTGCAGTAGTAAAGATTCGTGTAGACATAAACCAGGAAAGAAGTGGCTGAGATAGTTTATGGGCCTCTGTCTAGGCAAGTCATTGAATGCTCACTGTCTTAAACCCAGTGTTTGCACCTTTGATCTGCCCTGTCTTTAAGAAATTAGGTGGGCAGTGTTGGAACACACATTTAATCCCAGCATTTGGAAGGCAGAGGCAGACAGATCTGAGTTCAAGGTCAGCCTGATCTACCAAAAAATAAAATAAAATAAAATAAAATAAAATAAAATAAAATTATTTCTGCACCTTTACTATTGAAGCAAGAGTGATGAGAAAAATTGACATGGTTTATGTTCTCAGAGCCTATAGACATAACTGTCTTCACGTTTATAAAAAAAAGTTACACAAATATATTTGTAACTGTTTGATTTTTTTCTCTCGAATTTTATGGAAAATGTTTTACTTCCTTTGATTATATTTTATTCCCACAACTAGTCATATATTGAAATAAATCTAATACTTCTCTTCGTTTTACCTGCTCCCACCCTCCCCAGGAAAACAACCTCCCCTCCCTCCAAAGTACCAGCCAATTTTGTAGTTATTTCTGGCTTCATGCAATCTCCCATGGACCATTAGCCTCTTCAGCCTATGGCCTAGTTCACAGTGGGTGTTGCTTTTACTGTGTCTGCACAGTGGGTGTTTGCCCTGCATGTGCTTGCTCTCATAGCCTGGGATTACCTCAGCTTTTCATCAGGGACCATGGCTGTGTTGCTAAGTTTCTGGGTCACTCTCCAGGATCTCATTGACTCCGATGAGCTGCTAGATCCAGAAGATTTGAAGAAGCCTGATCCAGCCTCCCTGAAGGCTCCTTCCTGTGGGGAAGGGAAAAAGAGGAAGGCCTGTAAGAACTGGTAAGCCCTGGGGAGCAGGTCTGCTCTGCTGGGTACGTCTCCAGGTGTCGAGCCATCTCTCTGTGCCTCATTCTCTTGAAAATGGTTTTCCTCTGAGATGTGAGGTATATAGAGGAATAAACTAAACAGGTAAACCTTAAAGAATAGCAAAGACTCACACACCTTGGTGTAGATTAAGAAATGGAAACGTGCTGGCTGGGCATCCCAGCACTTGAGAGGCAGAAGCAAGCAGATCTCTCTGAGCTCACAGTTAGCATGCAGGAGGCTGAGGCAGGCTTGCCCATATAACAAGACTATTTTTAAAAGCTTTTTAAAATAAATACAACAAGCTGATCATGTAACTGAGTGTCTGGGTGGATTATTTGTTCACTTTCATTGAAGGGAACCTAGGTAGATGTTGGGGATGGGGAGGCTTCAAATCTCAGAGCCCTGTGTCTTCTACAAGGACAGGGTTGCTTAGGGTAGGTCTTCCTATATTTGCTACTGGTCCTTTAGCACCTTAAGGTTCAGGATGAGGTGGCAGTGATGGTTTATCTGTTAAGCTGATTCTCTTGCTGTTTTCCTATGGTTTCTGGTAGTATACTGCTGTTGTTTTTGTAGTGCCGGTGGGGGTTTGAAAAAGTGAAATTGTAGGTACTTGTGTCATTCTGTCCTAACGTGGAGGCTTTACATTGGTGTTTCTTCTGGTATTGGGCAGGCATGGTTTGTTTATTCATCCTCTTGTTGTTTGGTTTGTTTTTTGGGTTTTTTTTTGTTGTTGTTATTTTTGTTATTTTTTGTTTGTTTGTTTGTTTGTTTAAAGATAGTCTTACAGTATAGTTCAGGCTGACCATGAACTTGGAGTTATTCTTCGTTGACCTCCCCAATGCTGGGGTTTCAGCTCTGCCCACCAAGTTCAGCCCTCATCTGTATTTAGGTATTCCAATTTGCCAACATCTACAAATGAGAGGATTTCAAATAAAAATCCAGATTTTCTTCAGTTTGTTTGTTTATGGTATGTTTGTGATGCTGGGACACATGCTGCTAGGCTGTGCTGTGCCACCGAGCTGTAGCTCGGCTCCTTCTGTTCATGAATTTGGGAAATGTAGTGACACTGGATCTGCTTCCCACAGACATCAGCAGTACAGCTGGCTCCCCTGTCCTCCACTCTGCTGTCTTCCCGGCAGCCTCACCCTAGCCTGCTGCTTCTGTAGCATTTAACTTGACACTTGGTAAAAGAGAAAATCTTAGGTGTAGCAGTAGTTAGCACTGTTAGAGATTTGACATTTCTGTTGGTTCCCCCAGCACCTGTGGCCTCGCAGAGGAACTGGAGAGGGAGCAGTCCAAGGCGCAAAGCTCTCAGCCCAAGTCAGCCTGTGGAAATGTACGTACTGCACCTCCTCACCACCCTGACTGTACACAGGGTAGCTGACCTTAAGGAATTTGTCATTGAGTATTCTCATAGTGGGCCAGTGTGAAAGGCCATGTATGCAACTGTAATGAGACGAGGTTACCCTGAGAGGGAGTCCATTCTCATGCCTGTGCTGAGGGTGGCTGTCATTTTTTATTTTGTTAGACATTTTGTCTCTTCCTTGACATGGGCTATGGTTTATTTGGCCATTTGGCTGACCTAGCTGTGATCCTGTAGCAGAGACTCTGAGCTACCAGCCCTCTCGCCTCCTTCCCATGGGCTTCACACGTAGCTCAGGCAGGCCATAGAGAAACCTGCCTCAGCTTCCCAAGCACATTGCTGTGTTACCGACTCACATGCCTGGACCCCTTACTGACTGACTTCATTAAACCAGAGACCTGTGGGTATACAAAGGTGCCCTTTCCTTTGGCCCTTAGCCTCTCTTTGTGACTGTTGTTTCTCCACAGTGCTACCTGGGTGATGCTTTCCGCTGTGCCAACTGCCCCTACCTTGGGATGCCAGCCTTCAAGCCTGGAGAGCAGGTGCTCCTGAGCAAAAGCAATCTCCAGGATGCCTAGGAGGAACCTTAGCCTACACACCTCTTCCTCCTCCAGGCAGCTCCTGTCCCTCAGCTCCAGCCACGGCCTCCTCCCATCTCTGGATTCACTCTGAAAACACTCGAAGGGAGACGCTGCTGTGGCAGAGTGTAGCTGCTGTGGGCAGTGAGGTGTGGTGCTGCTATGTCCTGAAAGACCACGGTATGAGGGGACCTGCCTCTTAGTGTTAGGAGAGGATGTGCCCTAAGGAGCTCTGCTCCTGGTGTTACAGTGCTGACCCTCCACCCTGAGTCTACACATCCTGGAATATTTATGCTGAAGAAGCTCCAGGCGCCACTCAGTGATGCTGCCACCTACTGAACTTCCTCAAGATGTATTTCTTGGAGCCTTGGATCAGCTGTCAAAGGGTCTCAGGGGCACCAAAGAAGTCACTCCCCCAGCTGTGATCCATCTTGTGTCCCTCTGCCTTTCTCACCTCACCCCGTTTTACTGTAGTGTTGTATCTGTGTCCTGCTGTCATTTCTGTTAAATAGGAATTAAACTTTTGTGTTTGTGTTTCCCTTTTATTGTGAGTGTATCTCTGTGTCTGTGTGTGGTGGCAGGGAGGGGAGAGTTGTCTGTCGGTCATCCACATTCAACTTGGACCATGAAAATTGTTTTTGAAGAAGTCAATGTCATGCAGGAGTAGGGCCAGAGCTGCCTTTGTAAATTAGGATCTGTCTTCATCTCCTTCTTCAGTCTCCCTCCTGCCTCTGCCCACGTACTTGTAATCCATGTGCCTGCTGTTACCTGTCCTTGAAGCTTCATCTTCCTAGCTCGTTCCTGCTGCTTCTGCTGGTCCCTGCTGCTGAAGTTCAGCTGTGGGTGTGGTGAAAAGCCCCTTTGAGAAGCAGCATTTCCATTGACCCCTGTGACCCTTGGCTTGTGTTACCTCCCCTCCAATTTCAGCAAAGCCTGAAGCCGGTGTTTCTCTTCTGTCCTGAGTGGAGAGGCTCTGGTAAAGTGAAAGGGTTTTACAGATGCACTCACAGTCCCTGCTGGACTTAAAGTTAACTAGAAGGGAGATTATCCTTGGCCCATTCTGTTGATCCTTTAAAAGAACTAGAAAACAAAGGCTTGGTTTTGCTGCCTTTGCAGAAGCTACTGGGGAAGTTTTAAGAGGTATATAGCCCCACCAAGAAAATGGGGGCTACAGCTCCACAACTAGAAATTTGGTTCTGCCACCACTGTGCCAGCTTGGAAAAGGACTTAGTTTCAAATGAGAACACAGCCTGTGCTTCAGTTAACGGCTGGGATCCATGGATAGAAGAATTGCATATGCATAAGGTCTTGTTTTTGATTCCTAGTACCAAGACCAAAAAAGGTTTTCTTAGGCCAGAGCAATTGACTGAAAAGCCAAGATAATAAGTGGGTATGTGGCTGACTGATTTGTCACACAGCAACAAAAACTAACAGCCCCCTCTGGGTTTGGGATCAGGGTTAGCTGGCCTGGCCACAGACCTGCTGATCGCCTCTACAGTTGCCAAGGCGAGGGACAAACATTTTGGCCTCTGGGTTGATGAGAATCTCCTGGGCCAGAGCTTCCTTGTGGGCTTACTAAGTGCCACAAGCCCTTCAGACCTGCTTGTTGATTCCTAGCTCTGACTGACACAAAGGATAATGGTTTGGTTGGCATGGTTAACAAGGCCCTGGTAGGCAATCTGTCTTTCCTTTCACAAGGGCTAGAAGGAATGCATCCAGTTCAGTCAGGTCCTAGGCTGGTAGAGAGAACCCTTGCCTCCGCCTGGCTACTGATGCACACTGAGGAATTTGGAGTGAATGATGGGGGCACAGCTATTTCTCTGGCCAGACTCTTGATTCTTTGACACTAGCCTAAGGAGAGGTTTCAGCCTGCCTTCTACCATGTGGGTCCCAGGGATCAAAGTCAGATCCTCAGGCTTGACAGCCATTACTCTCACCCACTAAGCTGTCTCATTGGCTCTTGTTATTTTGAGACTGGGTTACATGTAAGCCAGGCTGTCCTCCATCTCCTTCCCTTCCTCCTCTCTTCCCCTGTTTGAAACAAGCCCTGGCTACTGTGGCCTGAATCTCACTGTGTAGCTAGCCTGCAGCTCACAGTGAACCTCAGACTCCCAAATACCCTGGCGTTACAAGCATGTCTCATCATGTCAAACCTGGCTTTTAAAAAAAAATGGGTTTTTTATGTGTATGTATGCATATATGTCTGTGTACCAGGTGTGTGCAGTACCCATGGAGCCCAGAAGAGGTTATCAAATCCCCTGGGACCTGAGTTAGAGCTGTGAGCCACTATGTGGGTACTGGGAATCAAACCCAGGTCCTCTGTAAAAGCAGCTAAATTCTCTTAACCACTGAGGATTCCTCCAGCTCTCTGGGTTAACTCTCTAAGGTCTTTGGCTTAGAATATGGTAGTGTGGCATCTAGTCTCCCCTCGTTCTCAGATCACTTGGTTGGTATAGGCAGCAGAGGCAGGCCACATCTTTCCTGGGATTTGGTGATAGCTGGGCCTTAAGGGGTTTGGAGCTGAAGCGTGAGGGGAATAAGCGAGGCAGGCTGCAGAGGTGAAGGTCCTCAGGCTTTGCAGATGCTCCTGATTGAGATGAGTCCACAGGGAAGCCTGCCGTTGCTGGAAGCCGATAGTTCTCTGATGTTACAAAATGTTGCTTCAGGCAGTATGTAGTGATGGGGATTCAGAAGGCTAAACAAAACCTACCAGATAAGGGTGGAGGTGTGGCCAGATGGGGACACAGCAGGATTTGTTTGGACAGTTCAACACTGGCTGACCATTAGAATCAATGGGCAGCCTCCAGAAATAATAAAACCTGTGTCTGGATTTTATTTACAAAGACCAGTTAAATCAGGGTCTAGGGCAGCAGTGTTTCTCGAGTCTTTCCCAGATGATTCTGAAGTGCATTCTGTGTTAGACTTTTTTCACACGGCAGAAAACAAGGTAAAAACCACCCCAGCCAGGTATTGCTGTGCACTTGTAACTCCAGCACTCCAGAGGCTGAGGCAGGAAGAGTGAAAGTTTGAAGCTAACCTGGGCCAAAGTTCTAGGTCAGGCTACACTACATAATGAGACTATGTTGAAAACCCAAAATCTCAAGCAGATATATTGGAAGAGCAGGAACCTAGGGTGCAATCAGGTAGCCCTTAAGAGAATGGAGCAGTTACAGGGCTACATCATGTGGCTTAGAGCAGAGGTGAGCTAATAGCTGTGGATGTGGGGGAGCTAAGGTGTCAGAAGGATGTGTGTGTGTGTTCGCGCGCATGAGCTTGTGCTTTTGTGTGGGCCCCTGTGCATGCATGTGCACAGGAGAGAGAGATGGGGGCGGGGGTGAAAGGAAAATTATCAGTATCTAAAGGATATATATATATATATATATATATATATATATATATATATATATATATATATATAGAACTTGAGTACATGTGACAAAGATGTTCCAGAAAACTGACAAACACACTTGGGACCAGAATATGGTCTGGAATAGAGATGAAATGGGGAAGCAGGCTTTCAGGGTAGAAAGACAGTTGGTTAGTTGGTTCAAGGCTGGGTCTTCTACAATAGCCTAGGCTGGCCCAGAGCTCATCTCATAGCTTAAGCTAACCTAAAGAGGTAGTCCTCCTGCCTCAGCCTCCTGAGTGCTGACATGAAGGTGTGCCACATCCACTAGTAAGATTGTTTATTTTCAACCCAAGGCCTCCCTCACAGATACTCAGCACACTTAACCACGGAGCTACAGCCCCAGCCACTGATACTTCTTTTTTCTTTTTGGTTTTTCGAGACAGGGTTTTTCTGTATAGCCCTGGCTGTCCTGGAACTCACTCTGTAGACCAGGCTGGCCTCAAACTCAGAAATCTGCCTGCCTCTGCCTCCCAAGTGCTGGGATTAAAGGCATGCGCCACCACCGCCCGGCCACTGATGATTCTTTAAGCTACATTATCATTGACTTATGTGCCTTACACATGCATGTATTTTGTATTTCAGGATACTTCACTTATAAAACAAGGAAACATAAACCCTGGGCCTTAGGGGAACTTCCACTAGGCCAAAACAAAGTCCCGAGCTCCCTGACATGGATTTTCAGGGATGTATTCCATGTGTGGAACAGCACAGCAGCTACATAAAGTGTCTACATAGCTGTTAACACTAGGAGGCAGGAGGCAGGGGCAGGATGGAGGGTTCAAAGCCATGCTGGGCTATAGCAAGATGCTACCTGAAGAACGAAAGTTAAGAAATAAAGCACACTTACATAGCAGTACTATGGAGAGTGTCACCACAGAGCTGATGAGTACTGACCAGACAGAACCTTTACGGTTTCCCATAATTTCTGTGTTAGTGCATGTGTTAGTCATGATTTGCGTGAGGAGGTCAGAGGACAATGTGGAGTTGCTTTTCTCCTTTCATGTATGGGTTCCAAGATCAAACTTAGCTAGTTAGGCTTAGTAGCAAGGACCTTTACCTGCTGTGCCAACTCACTGGCCCTGGGCAAAACTTTTGCTAAAAATTACATGTATAAAATACAATGACATGAGAGCACGGCAGGAAGTGATCGCAGCATGGAGACATGATGCAGACACTTACGAGCAGGCTCACTGGAGAAGGAAGAATGGTTTGGGGAGTGTCACAAGGAAGAAGGAAGAACAGGGTCCCAAAATGGACTTGGAGCAGAATGAAATCAACCCAAAGTGAATGTATTGGAACACCATCTGAAGTTGACTCTTACTTCATACATACATATATACATAAATACATATGTGCATATATGCAGGTATATACCTGCTACTTTATGAGTCCTACAATTTTTCTTGAGATTTATGTGTTTGGGTCTTTTGTCAGCATCTGTGTATGTGCCCAGGGCCCCCAGACAGAAGAGGGTATTGGGTTCCCTGGGACTGGAGTAGAGATGATTGTTAATGGCCATGTGGGTGCTGGGAATTAAAGCTAGATCTTTGGAAGGGCAACAAGTGTGCTTCACTGCTGAGCTAACTCTCCAACCTAAGACTTTAAAAATAAGTCAAAAGAGCTACTACCCAGATGCAATAAATCCCAACATGAAATGGAAAGGGGAGGGCGCCCCACAAAATACCCAGATAGTTACTTAGATGCAGTTCAAAAATTATCCAGTTGATAAGAGTTGATTTATAGGTCTAGAAAGAAGGCTCAGAAGTTAAGAACTTACTGCTTTTGCAGAAAACCTGAGTTTGGTTCCCAGCACCAGTGTCAGGTAGCTCACGACTGCCTGTATATCCCCTCCAGGGAATCTGACGCCTGGCCTCTTGGCACCCACATATGCTAACACAAATATAAACATCTTCAAAGGAAACCGTCATCTACAAGAGAGAAGTCAAGGATGGTGGCACATGGCTTTAATAACAGCACTCAGGAGGCTGAGGCAGGTGGATCTCTAAGTTATAGGCCGGTATGGTCTACAGAGTGACTTCTAGAACAGCCAGAGATACATAAAGAAACTGTCTCAAAAAATAGATAAATAAAAGTGTGTGTGTGTGTGGGGTGTCAATCTATAACTTTTTAAAAGGTGGTGATGTTTCACATAGAAAATAGGTTGATTTAAAACTATAGTTCCTGGAACCCTGCACACAGTTTGCTGTGCATTGTCTAGAAGGCCTTGTCAATTCTCAACCCTTAAAGGAGTGGTGTTCATGTATGTAATCCTGGTGATCAGGAGGCCCGTGTAGGACCGAGTTCAGAGTGAGCCTGGACTACAGAAGAAACTCTACTACCTCAAAAACCCATGGGGTATAAACATGGATGAAGTAAAACTGAGTCCAGAGAAGTCTGGACTGTGCTTGCAGCCACAGAAAAACACTGCTTACAGGCTTGTGCCTGATGGTTTGCTCGGCCTCATACAACGTGGGACCTCCTGCCTAAGAGTGGCACCGCCCACAGTGGGTTGGGCCGTCCTACATCAATCACTACCCAAAATACCCATAGACCTGCCTGCAGGCTAATCTGATGGAGGCATTTTTCAATTGAGCTTCCTCAGATAACTCTAACTTATGGCAAGTTGACAAAACAACGGATCAATACAGACAGGCTGCCCACTTCATGTCAACGGGACCACAAGGCAACAAGGGACTTCCGTAAGGGTGATGTGTGAGGCAGAAAGCAGAGACTTAAACTGGGTCCACCCTCAACAGGTCTGTGGGGGGCCAAGTTCGCTACTGCTGGAGAAGTGTGAGGGAAGGGAAGCCAACGTGTGTGTGAGCCCACAGGCAGGCAATGGCAGAGACTGGAGGCAGGAGAGAGACGGGCATGTTGACAGAATATGGCAAGGAAAAGGAGCCCCTTTCCCGAGTCTGACTGAAGGCTGCCCCCTGAGAGTCCAGAATTTCAGCAAGGCTAACAAAAACTTGCCACAAAGATTGCCTACTTAGAGACATACTTTCTCCAAATAGAGAAAATGTAAATAAAAATGTTAAAATAGCGGCGAGTCAGGCTGAAGGCCTGAGTGTATGTGACTTTTAAACTCAAAGGTCCTTACGGGTTTACAGCTGGGAAAGAGGTAACTTCTTGGAGGATCTCAAAAACATGATTGTGATCGCTGTTGTTGTGGTAGTCAAAACATGTCTTAACTCCCTGGTAACCCAGGATAATAGGATTTAACTTAATCCTTGGGGTCTACGGCTTTATCTCCTCAGCCCATACTCCTCTCCAAGGCACCCCTAGAATCCACCCTATGATCTCATTTTGAAACATTCCTAGTTGAACATGGTCGTGCATGCCTTTAATCCAGTATGCTGTATGGGTGTTTTGTCTGCATGTATGTCTGTGTGCCATGTGCATGCCTGGTACCTGTGGAGGCCCAAAGAAGACAGCTGAGTGGCCACATGGGTGCTGGGAATTGAACTGGGGTCCTGTGGAAGAACAGCAAGTGCTCCTTACCACCAAGCCACTTAGTAAATACAAAATCTGCATCATACTGACTTGTCCTGAAAGTGTTTTTGGTTGAAAAGTTAAAGTCATTGGAAAAAAAAATCTCAGAGTCTGATGGTGGTGCACACCTTTAGTCTCAGCTCTTGAGAGGCAGAGGCAGTCAGATCTCCGAGTTCGAGGCCAGCCTGGTCTACACAGAGCAAGTTCCAGGACAGCCAGGGCTACACAACAAAAAGAAAAACAAAGCAAAAAGAAGTGAGCTCTCATAAATGGCACTGGTCATTGCGTTTTGATCCGAAGCAATAGAAAAATAACCAAGACAAAGAGTTCCTCTGTGTTTCCCGCCTGCTCTTGGATGCAAGCAATCCTCCTGCCTCTGTCTGCCAAGTGGCTGGAACTACAGGTATGCTCCACTGCCCCTGACTTTACACTGTCATTTTTGTTAGGCTCTCCCGCACTCCAGGCTTCCCTCAGACGCACTGTGTTACAGAAGCTGGCTCTTGCCTGCACCTCCCAAGTGTGTTGAGGTTTGTTCTGTTGCTATGTATTGTGATGTTAAATTCTATACCCCAAGGTCTAGTTGCCTCAGGATGAATGAATTCTCACGTATGCCAGCTTTTGTTTGCAAACCTTGCCCCTTAATTTAAAACTATTGGTTGAACAAAGATGCCTGCAGCTGCAGCTGAACAGAAGAGAGGTAGGCAGGGCTTTGGTTCCTGGTCTTGGGGTTCTGAGGAGAGATCACAAGGGTAAGGAGAAGGGGGAAGAAGGCACCATGGGGTTGGTGGATCATGAGAGGATGGCCAGGAGGTCCGGCCAGTTGGAATAGAAGCGGTCCAGGCAGAACGTGGCAAGTGATGCCTCAGGATTTTGACAGGGAAGTAGACAAACTAGCATAGAGGGTTAATATCTGCCCTGCTCTAGTGCTTAAAGGTGCATTATAAATATAAAAATTTTGTGTCTTTTATTTGGGCAATAAGTGATCTCATATGGGGTAGAAACACCCAGTTAATGCTTACTACAACACAGGTCCCGGGATTACAAGCATGAGTCAGCATACCTAGCTTATAATGATGTTTTAACCCTCACAAAAGTTGGATCACAGATACACAGACACCATTCGGTATTTGTGGCCTTGTGATAAGTACAGGGGAAGGAGATAAAAACCTGTGTGCTCTTGGAGTTTGCCCAAGCTCCTGGTGTTGGTGGCCCTGCAAGCCCCTGTAATCCCCCACAACCCCATCTTGTTAGCTCTGGTAGTATATTTGGTGGTTTCTTGACCTCTGCTCCCCCAGGGGACCATCTGACCAGCTACAGACACCCCTGTTTAAGGTCTTCCATATTTTCTTTCTTTCTTCCTTTCTTTCTTTCTTTCTTTCTTTTTTTTTTTTCCAAGACAGGGTTTCTCTGTATAGCCCTGGCTGTCCTGGAACTCACTTTGTAGACCAGGCTGGCCTCGAACTCAAAAATCCGCCTGCCTCTGCCTCCCAAGTGCTGGGATTAAAGGCGTGCGCCACCACCGCCCAGCGGTCTTCCATATTTTCAATTAGCAGAGACCAGAGTGTGTGCAGGTATCATCAATCTTGGACCTCTATTACTGTGCCGGCCCGCCCCCTGGTGGGGTATGGAAGAACTGCACAGTTTCAATTTCCACATTTTTTTTTCCCATATTTTTTTATTGGATATTATGTTTACATTTCAGATTTTATTCCCTCACCCCATTCCCCCCACCACCCAGGAATACCCTATCCCATCCCCCCTCCTGCCTCCACAAGGGTGTGCCCCCACATATCCCCCACTTCCCCTCCCCATCATGGGACCAAGGATCTCCTCTCCCACCCATGCCTGACAAGGCCATCCTCCCCTAAGTATACAGCTGAAGACATGGGTGCCTCCCTTTGTGCTCCCAGACTGGTGGTTTAGACCCTGGGGAGCTCTGGTTGGTTGGTATTGTTGCTCTCCTCTTGGGGCCACAAACCCTTTCAGCTCCTTCAATCTTCTCTCTAACTTCTCCATTGGAAACCCTTGATCAGATCAATGGGTAGCTGTGAGCATCCGCCTCTGGATATGTCAGACTCTGGCAGACCTCCAAGGAGACAGCTACATCAGGGTCCTGTCAGCATGCACTTCCTGACATCCATATCGGTGTCTATCTTTGGTGACTGCACATGGGACGTATACCAAGGTAGAGTGGTTTCCAGACAGCCCCTCCTTGACTTTCTGTCCCACACTTTGTCGCCATATTTGCTCCCTTGAGCATTCTGTCACTCCTTCCAAGTAGGACCGAGGCATCCACATTTGGTCTTCCTTCTTCATGAGCTACATGTGGGCTGTTAGTTGAATCTTGGCTATTTCAAGCTTTTGGGTTAATATCCGCATATCAGTGAGTAAATACCATGTGTGTTCTTTTGTG
This sequence comes from Arvicanthis niloticus, assembly GCF_011762505.2. NCBI lineage: Eukaryota > Metazoa > Chordata > Mammalia > Rodentia > Muridae > Arvicanthis > Arvicanthis niloticus. Next base: position 22,096,556 of record NC_047675.1, on the reverse strand, counting down.
ATTGGGTTACCTCATTCAGGATGATATTTTCTAGTTCCATCCATTTACCTAAGAATTTATTATTTTGAATTCATTATTTTTAATAGCTGAGTAGTACTCCATTGTGTAACTGTACCACATTTTTTGTATCCATTCCTCTGTTGAAGGACATCTGGGTTCTTTCCAGCTTCTGGCTATTATAAATAAGGCTGCTATGAACATAGTGGAGCATATGTCCTTGTTATATGTTGAAGCATCTTCTGGGTATATGCCGAGGAGTGGTATAGCTGGGTCCTCAGGTAATGCTATGTCCAATTTTCTGAGGAACCGCCAGACTGATTTCCAGAGTGGTTGTACCAGCTTGCAATCCCACCAACAATGGAGGAGTGTTCCTCTTTCTCCACATCCTCGCCAGCATCTACCCTCACTTGAATTTTTTATCTTAGCCATTCTGACTGGTGTGAGGTGGTATCTCAGGGTTGTTTTGATTTGCATTTCCCTGTTGACTAAGGATGTTGAGCATTTCCTAATTTTTTTAACACTCCAGATTTTATTCCCTTCTCAGTCCACCCTCTTACTGTCCCCATCCAATACCTCCTCCCTGCCCTCCTGTCTCCATGAGGATGTCCTCCCCGACCCCAACCCCAACCCCCCACCCCACTAGACCTCTAAACTCTCTGGGGCTCCAGTCTCTTGAGGGTTAGGTGCATCTTCTCTGACTGAACCCAAACCCAGCAGAGTCCCCTGCTGTATATGTCTTGGGGGCCTCATATCAGCTGGTGTATGATGCCTGCTTGATGGTCTAGTGTCTGAGAGATGTCAGAGGGCCAGCCTTTCCCTACTTCAGCCACAGGGTTCAGCAGCTTCTGTCTATTGGTTGGGTGCAAATATCCGCATCTGACTCTTTCAGCTGCTTGTTGTGTCTTTCAGAGGGCAGTCACGATAGGCCCCATTTGTGAGCGCTCCATAGCCTCGGTAATAGTGTCAGGCCTTGGGACCTTCCCTTGAGCTGGATCCCACTTTGGGCCTGTCATTGGACCTTCTTTTCCTCAGGCACCTCTCCATTTCCATCCCTGCAGTTCTTTCAGACAGGAACAACTATGGGTCAGAGTTGTGGCTGTGAGATGCCAACCCCATCCCTCACTTAATGCCCTGTCTTCCTGCTGGAGGTGGGCTCTATAAGTTCCCTCTCCTTACTGTCTGGCATTTCATCTAAGATGCCTCTCTTTGAGTCCTGAGAGTCTCACCTCTCAGATCTCTGGTGCATTCCAGAGGGTCTTGCCTACCTCCTGCCTCCTGCCTCCTGCCTCCTGCCTCCTGCCTCCTGCCTCCTGCCTCCTGCCTCCTGCCTCCTGCCTCCTGCCTCCTGCCTCCTGCCTCCTGCCTCCTGCCTCCTGCCTCCTGCCTCCTGCCTCCTGCCTCCTGCCTCCTGCCTCCTGCCTCCTGCCTCCTGCCTCCTGCCTCCTGCCTCCTGCCTCCTGCCTCCTGCCTCCTGCCTCCTGCCTCCTGCCTCCTGCCTCCTGCCTCCTGAGGTTGCCTGTTTTCATTCTTTTTTGCTGGCCCTCAGGGCTTCAGTCCTTTTCCTTCAGCAACACCAGATCAGGTTCTCCTCTACCCTGCCCTCCCCCTCCCTCAGCCCCTTTCCCTCTCAAATCCCTCCTTCCTTCCCCACAATTTCCACATCCTAAAGGGTGTTTCAATGATAGGGATTCTCTGGAAATTTATATCCCCATAGGTGTTCCTTTAGGAGCTCATCAAGCCACTGTTGACAAAATATATCATCAAATGTCCACTTTATAAATAATTCATTTACTGAGTTAGTTGACCCAAGTTATCAGAGACTATAAACTTATTGGGGGAAATCTAAGCCCCCCCCCAAGTGACAGAGGTGACATTTGGCCAAGATTAGGCATTTGTATGTTGGGATGGGGGTGTCCTACAAAAGTAGGAAGACCATGGAAGGTCTGGTGGGTGTGGTGGTTTTTTCACCGAACACCGTAGGGAAACTGTGTTTCAGAAGTGGGCAGGGGTGGCACTTTCAAGACAGAAGGACAAACAGATGCCTTGCATCCCTCTTCACTGTCCACCCCCTTCCCAACCCCATTTCCACCCCTCTCTCATTAAGCACAAGAGTCTTCAAGCCACAGTTCCTCAAAGTTTCCCCACCACACACGCCTTGCACCCTCCCAAGTGGTCAGCTTGGGTCAGAACCCTGCATTTTGTTGCCAGTTGAGGCCCCACAGTTTCTGGCCCAGTGACCTTAAAACAACCCCTTTTCTCTCTCCAGGGCTCACAGAGCTCTTGGAACTGCCCTGCTTAACTGAGTTTACCCAACAGGTGTCTCTGGAAGACTTCAAGAGCAAAGAAAAGCTGAGTGAGCAGGACTGAGCATCCTCTGAATGAGGGCACCCTGGTTCTGGAACACAGGGTGCAAACCCTCAGGCCCCAGCCCTTGCTCTTCTTTGCCTCCTCCCTCCCACCAACCATCCTTTCTCTAGTTCCTGGATTCGGAGGCTTCCCCCCCCCCCCCCAAAGATCCAGTGGAAGATGCCTCAGGACTCAGAATCTTAAGCAGTTTTTTGAGGGGCACTCCTGGTGCTCAAGGGAGAGAAGCCTATTGTGGTAGAAGGAACCCTGGGCTCACAGGAGAAGCCACTTCATGGCTACTAGCCTCCTGGTCGTTAATGTGCTAGTCTTGGTTCTACCCCTATTAGGACACTTAGCATTCGTCCTGCAAAGGCAAAATCTGGCCACTAGGTGGCAGCAACAGGTTAAAAAAAACCCGCAGATAATTGTTGCAGCTCAGACAGACTGGCAAACTCCTGTGAAGAGGAGGACCCTTACTTGTGCTACAACCTGACCTAGAAAGAGAGGCATGCTGAGTGGGCATGGTTGACCCGGAATACTAAGACCCTAACTCTCTTCATAGTCCAACCGCAGCTCTGAGCTAAGCTTGGACACAGGGCCCTCATAGACTCCTGTGCCATTCCTTCAGTGGCTCGCAGTGGTTCTAGAGTGCTTGTAGAATGGCAGAGCCAGGTCTACAGGCACACATAAACATAGTTTGGTGAATCACCAGCATCAGAGCCCAGTGGCAAGGCACCCAGCCCATAAGAGCTTGGGAAGAAAAGATCCCAGGGCCTGTGCAACAGTGGTCCACGTGCAGAGGGAACTGAGGAGGAATTGGACCGGGGTCAGAAGGAGATGAAGTGGCCATCAAGTTTTAGGTGATGGGTCTTCTGAAAAAAAAAAAAAAAAAAAAAAAAAACACAGAGCCACCTTAGTGTACAGCTAAGTTGCATGTAAGAGAGGCAGCCAAGGTATGGGAAGGAGATGGCTGACCATTCCCAGAACCAGAGAGACTGCAGTGGGGGAACTCGGAAATGAAGGAGGAGAGACAGGGCCTCCAGGAAGACAGGCACATGCAGAAGGTTCTGGACGTGTTTGTGACAGAGTCAAGTGCAGGAAGGATGACCTCAGCTTCATGTGGGACAATAACAGGGGCTGGTCTTGGAGTGATTGGGAGACTTGGGGCACAGAGAAGACAGGCTCTCCTTGTGATTCCTTTGAACACTTCCCATGGGATACAGAGGGAAGGGACACTTGTGAGGATCCTGCTGGGCTCCTTGTCCACCTCTGCTCTGCCCTGCCCTTGACCATGTCTCCCCAGTTCCACCTCTCACTTATATGAAGCCATGTCTCCCTCTCAGCCTCAGTTAACGTTGGCTGAGCAGGCCCAGCGGCCCTGTGAGGGCCCTTCCAGCGTGACCAGCCAGAGTGGAAGGCATTCTTCGTTGTGGAGACAGAGCACACTGACCCAATCTGAGGGAGGAAGACTTTATTCGGTGCATTTGTGTGTGCACCTGTAGCACATAAAAGTCCATCAAGAGGGGACAGGGACTCCTGCTCTGTGGCTGCTCTTGGGCTCTCAAAGCCTCCACTGGACACAGGCAGCTTTAGGTTGGGACCATGGACAGCAGCCCTGGCGTCTCCAAATGCCTCGGTGGGAAGATCACAGCCTTTGGTTACTCAGGTGTCTGATGGTCTTCTTCACATGCTTGCCTTTGGGGTCTGCACAGATGAGCCTGCCCTGGACAGTCACAAACCTATACAGAAGGCAGTGAGTAAGAGCCAGGAAGTCGGCAACCAGCCACACCTGCATTGACCTGAACACTGAGCTCCCTGGGCAAGAAGTGGATAATGTTTTATACGCCGTTAGCGATTCTTTTTTTTTTTTTTTTTTTTTTTTTTTTTTGGTTTTTCGAGACAGGGTTTCTCTGTGTAGCCCTGGCTGTCCTGGAACTCACTCTGTAGACCAGGCTGCCTGTCTCTGTCTCCCAAGTGCTGGGATTAAAGGCGTGAGCCACCACCGCCCAGCAGTGATTCTTTTCTACTGGGATCCTGACTCCATCCCAGCCTCCCTAGGGCCAGGGCTGTAGGACTTCATGCCTGACTTCCCTCCCCAACCCTCCCTGCAGAGCACCTTGGTCCTGAAGAGTAGAAGCAAGAGAAGGAGCCCTAGGCTGTGTGTTATCATCTATTCAGACGGGGGTGGGGGAGATATTGCTTCCTGTTGGCTCTGTTACCTGGGATGTCCTATCCATCTTGGAGCCTCAGTTTCACCATACATAATGAGGTTGGACCCCCTCAGCTGTGTGGGGTGCAGGAGCTTCCCTGTGTGTCCAAAGCTGCTGGCTCAGGGGAACCAGGTTTGGACTCTCCTTCCCTCTTTCCCAGTGGCCTTCCCAAGGCCCACCCACTTCCCACTCTGGGTTCTAGGCATAGGAATGGGTCAGAGGGATACTCACACGATGGCATCCCTGGGACACTCCGGTGAGGTCCTGTACCACGTCACCAGCTTCCTGATGGGAATGGCCCCCTTGAAGTAATCCAGGCAGCACTCTCGCCCTACATTGGTGCCTCGAGCTGGAAGAACAGTAGGAAGCAGGTGTCCTAAGGGTCAGGCCATGTGCCTGAGGACCCATGGGATATTCCAATATATGCCTGTGTGAGCCTATGGGTGGTAACTTCCAGTACCTCTCTTTGTATTCTGTTTGTTCCTGGTGAGTGTGTGTGTGTGTGTGTGTGTGTCTTCCTTGTGTCTGCATGTTTGCATATTCATCTGTGTGTGTGTGTGTGTCTGCATGTGCAGCTGTCTGAATCCAGGGACCTCATTTCAACTTCCCGTTCTAAACTAAATATAAAAATCTTTTCATACATTCTTGGAACCAGTTCTCGGTTGTTATGTTGTTCCCTGATGATACATGAAGCCCATTAATGAAGCAAATGACGGCAATTCTGAGAATCGTTCATTCTGTGTCATACGCCCACAATCAAGGCCACTATGTCCTAACATCTCAGGATGAGCTGAGCTGCCCCATGGTGTTCCAGGTGTGTGTCCAGGTCAGGTGCCTGACATCATCCCCATCATCCCCATCACCCCCCACCATCCTCAGCACTATTGTCCTCCCTCCAGCGCTCCTGCGGCCACCCCATTGTGACCCCTGTAAGAACAGACAGCCTGTGTCTCTGCCGTGGTCTCTGTGCTGGTGAGTGGCTCCCACCTGCCCTACCCTGTCTGTTCCCAGCTCTCACCAGCGCTGGCATGCTGCAGAGAAGTCCCCAGAAGCATGGCAGCCAGGAGCAGCATTTGAAGTGACATCACGCTACCAGAAGCCCAGCTGAAGATCTTCATGGGTCCTTCTGCTTGTTTTGGTGCCCAGTGCTGAGGTGACTGACCTATTTAACCTCTTTGGAGGTCATCCCACGCCTCCTGTCCCCTCCTATAATCCTTCCAGACTAGAGAAATTCAAAGAATTTGAGATAATTTAGTAGAAGTCCAGCTTGGGAATGTTTGTGGCTTTCCAGAGAATGGTCACTCGACTCAGGACAGAGGAGGGGGTCTGTGTCTAGGGGAATGGCAAGGGTACTTCTCTTTTCAAAGTGAACATTTCTTGGTTCCTCTATTAGGAGGATCCAGGGCCTCAGCCTCAACTCATTTTGTCCCTTGTCCCAATACTGGTGAACTTCCTTTGTGCCTGATGCCCTGTGGAGGCAGGGTAGGGGATCTTAGGGACTATGCCAGTCAGGGCTCTGGGGTCCAGAAGGTCCACAGGAGGGTGAACAGATTACAGGGATGTTCTGTAGAAAAGGCCTAGCTCCATCCTATTCTGAGGAAACCAGAGGCTCTGCCGAGCTGAGTCTGTCCTCTTGTCCTTCCCCAGGCTGGCCCTTACCCCAGGAGACTAAGCTGAGCGGGGCTTTAAAAACTGTGTATCCACATGTGTGCTTCAGCAGATTGGAAAGCTCAGTTCTCAGAAATAGGGCACCTTGTCTCTGTTATGAGTGGGATGGAGAGAGAGAGAGAGAGAGAGAGAGAGAGAGAGAGAGAGAGAGAGAGAGAGAGAGAGGCTCACCTCTATAGGAGCCACATGCCAGAGGCTGCCCTGGAAACCTGTCCAGCATCTCCAGGCCTCAAGCAGTCTTTTAAGAAATCCGTGTAGAACTTTCAGCCTACCTGGAGACTGTGACAACAGTACCCAGAAAGGAGTTTCAGAACAAGTCGCAATGGAGCAAAGGCAGGGTTTATTGAGAAGAAGAACCAGGTCTAGTGGCTTAGGCCTGGCATCCCAACTCCCGGGAGGCTGAGGTAGAAAGGTTTCAAGTTTGAGGCCAGTTTGAGCCACCAGAGTTCACAGGTGCTAGTGAGACCCTCTCACAACAAAGGGAAATGTTACGGCTTTGCTGTGTGTCCCAGGGCACCTCACAGATAAGGCATGTGCCACCATATGTTTTACTCTTTATAATTTTAATTTATTAATATCTTATTTATTTTTTTACATTTATGTGCATAGGTGTCTTGCAGGCATGTGCTAGCAGGCACTCTACCAACTCAGTTCCTCTTGGCATTTTGTTAGAACTCTTGGCTCTCAGCCAGCAAGAAACACAGACCCAGGCTGAGGGGCTCCTTTCCCTTCCTCTGTCTCCATTTTCTTTACATCCTGTCATAAGGCAACGGCATCACTAAATCCGTTCATTCTCCCAGACTAAGAGCCTCACAAGGCCAAAGCGGTCCATTCTCTAAATACCTGTCCCCAGGTGTGCAGTACCGTGGTGGGGAGGGCGGTGGGGGCCTGCAGGTGCTTGGGCTTTGATTCTGACACTTGAGTTCTGGGCCTGGCTTTTCCTTGCCCCTCATTGACCAGAGGCAGTTTCCAATGGCATTCCACCCCCCTCATCCCCTCTCTCATGCTGTCAGCTCTGGCCCCATATTAATCATTGAACTGCCATTAAATTTCCACTAGCAGTAATGGTAATAGCCGGGTGGTGGTGGCATGTGCCTTTAATCTCAGTACTTGGGAGGTAGAGGCAGGTGGAGCTTTGTGAGTTTGAGGACAGCTTGGTCTACAGAGTGAGTTCTAGGACAGCCAGGGCTACACAGAGAAACCCTGTCTCAGGGGTGGATATGGGGGAGCAATGGTAAGAACGGCAGCCATGTTGAGACTCTTGGGGAGGGTGCTCAGAGTACGGAAAGTTCAGGCATCCTTTCTCTCCTGCAGGACGATGGCTGTTTCAGGTCCTGAGGCCTGGGCTTTCCCTTACTTTGTCCAAACTTCCCTATGGGCTGGGTTCTGTGGCATTGTTTCTCTGTGACCTAGGGCATCTCACAAATGTTCTCTGGGTGTCGATTTCATCCCCTGTAGGGGGAAGTCCATATGGTTCCCAGGAGCCTACTGAGATGGTGGAACTGGCAAAGGTGGGTTCTTCCTTTGGCAGGCCATCCTAGCGATTCTCTGGATGGAGTCCCATGGCTACCTGATTCTCTGCCCTCCCCACAGCCACGGCTGAGTAGGGTCTTTGCCTTTAGCTTGTCTGGCTGCACCTTTGCTCCCCAGGCCGGGCTTCCAGTGCTTCAGAGAGGATGCAGGAGAGGCTGACTGGTCTTGTGGCCACAGAGAAGATTATTCATGTCTAGCAGTGCCCCAGTTCAGGCTGGTCTGGTCTCAGAATCAGGTAGGAGGTTGTAACCTGGAGACAGGAGTGTCACACTTGAGGGAGAGGTGGGAAGAAGCTGTCTGCTGATCTTTATGGGTATCTCTTAACTTCACTGCACCCTTGCAACCCTCCCCTGACTCCCACCCTCACCCCTGCACCCCATTCCTGGTGGCTCCTGCCCAGGCTCCTGTGGCAGAGGCCAGCACATGGTACTCTGTGCTGGAGCACAATAACAGATGATTATGTTGCAATTAACAACTCTGTTGCCAGGGACACGGCCTTAGCACTGCTTTGGAAACTCCCCACATGGGTTTCAAGGCTTCTGTTCAACTGCACACTGAGATCTTTTCTCCAGAAAGACCCAAATCCCCTGTCCTTCTAGGGAAGCCGGGCAGCCAGCAGCAGGAACAGAGTCTGAACTCTTGACTCAAGGAGGCCAGCACAGCAGTTGCTTAGATGTGCCCTCGGGTCCTGGCAGCCTAATCAACTGCTCTTGGGGAGGTTCCCCAGGAAATGGGGAGGAGGCTACGGGTGAGAGAGACACTTGGAGGGCCGTCTGAGAGGATGTGGCAATTCGAAGGTCTTTGCAGGTAGAATTCCTATCTAGAGAGGCAGGAAGGGCTATGCATATACCCATGGCAGAGAACAGGCAGAGGTACAGAGGGGGCACACACAGAGAGGTAAGCTGGGAGACTAGCATGGACTCTAAGGGAAACAGCCCAGCCACTAGGTCAGAACTGTCCATCCTAGCATAACTGGTAAAGACAAGAAGAGGTGAATATAGGGCCAGGCTACAGCTCAACGCTGTTGGGGAAGCAACATGGAGGGGCATTTGGGAGGGGCTTTCCTCGCCAGGGATTACCCACCCTATCTGCTCCATTATCCCAGCAATGAAGTGGATTCCCCGGGGACCTTCCAAATGGAATGTCCTGGCATCTTTGCGAATGCCACATGCAGATCCCTCCAACTCAGGGCAGCCAGACTCATGACTGATGCTCTGGCTTCCTCTCCTACCCCCCCACCTCTGAACTCCTGCCTCAAGGGAGTCCTTGGGGCAGAACCAGATAGACTCTAGCTGCTAGAGGCATTGAGACTCCTCCCTAGTGGAATCCTGTGTCTTTCATCCTGAGAGGTCCCTGCTTCTATCCAAGACTCTTCCTAGGCATGGACCTTAAGGTTTGGGATAGACTTAGGACGCCCTAGGTCACAGAGCAGGTAGCTGGACTGGAAGCACTTGATCACCTTCAACAGTTTGGGACACTTGTCACATAGCCAGAGTGAAAGATAGCACAGAAATGTCATCCCAGGCCCTTGTCCAGGGAGTCCTCAGTTTTAACACCCAGCAATCTTTCCCCATCCCCCATCCCCAATACCCTCAGTCCAGTCACCTTGGCCTCCAACTGTACTTTCCCAGCCACAGCCCTTGCAGAGCTACCTCCCACTGCTCAGCTTTCAGTTCATGGACACCCAGGACTGTTCCTCTTGTCCAAAGCCCTTGCATCCACCTCTCCCACTTCCTTACGCTCTAGTCTTTGGATCATAACTAGGACCACGTCTCATGTCTTTGACTCCCACCCTACTGTGTTCAGAGGTCACTAAGCCTATTATACTTGTCTTCACATTGCATTGTGTGTTGTGTCGCACTCAAAGAGTGTGGAATCCACAGAAATGAGACCCAGTAGCACCCAGAGAACATAGCGTGTGCTCAATTAAATGCACCCGCTAACGAATGGAAGTGGCGTGTGGTTGGATGGATGGGGTGTGAGTGGATGGGTGAATACGTGGATGAATGGGTGTGTAGGTGGGGGGATCTCAGGAGCCCTCTCCTGTTCCTCTGCTTCATAAAAGAACTCTACTTGACCCCCGCCCTTCTCCAAGCCGTCTGTCTTACTTCTTCTTTCACTGACAGCACACTGCTTTCTCCCTCCTGTGGTCCACCCTTCCCACTTCCACTTCCTTTCCACCCATCTGTGAGGTGATTGCTCCTCGGCAGTGTGGTTGGAGGATTAGCTCATAAGGATTCTAACTTCATTCTTCACTTTTCATGCTATGTGGGACTCTGAACTGTCCAAGGCTAACCCCAGGATGTGTGGCCGCCCAGCAGACACCCTGGGAGGAGCAGTGCCATTCCTGTCCTGTCTCGCTTCCATCTTTCCATGTTGGCATAGCCAAAGGACAATTTTGTGACCTTCACCTTTCTGTCTGTGCAGTGGGCGTGATGCTGGACACTCCATCATGGTGTGTAGGTGATGTGAGTATGTGAAGCTCTTTGTTCCTAGGAAAGGAGCCTGCTCCTTTCCTGGTACTCCATCCGTCTGGGATGTGGGATGGGATTCTTCCCCTGGCTCCCTAGGGCTCCTTCCTCAGGAGCATTCCTGTGTTGCCACAGTGGGCCAGTAGGCACTCAGCAATGATAGCTCCTGGTTACACTGTCCTCAGGACAGCCATGGCATCCTTTGTATTTTCAGATGAGACTCTTCAGCGTCTCTGTTCTAGGCTTTGCCCGCGGCCCCTCCTAGTGTCACCTCTCCACGCCTCTGTCCTCTGGACATGTACTTCCTTAATCTACACCTACAGCCCCAGACGCTGACCACTGGGACCCTGCTTCCTCTCGCTGTCTATCTGTGAGTCCCTTTGCCTCGCCGTCTGACAGCTGTGAGGTCATCCTGTAACGGATGGCTATGTTCCTGGAGGGCAGAACCTCAGCCTCAGGACCCAGCTCCCTCTCCAATCAGCTTTCCCCCTTCTCTTCACACCAGTATTGCTCTCACCTCCCCATCACCACCCCCCAGTCTGAAGCTCTGCCTTTGACTCATTCCTGGCCTGCCTCCCCCACATGCCATCAGACAGGCTCAGCTCAGTCACTTGTCTTCACCTCCTCCTCATTCCACTACCTCAATCTTTTCCTTTCCACCCAGTCAACCCAACCCATGGGGCACACTTCCTCCTGGGAAGTTTCTTCTACTGTCACCTAGCCTCTATACCAGGCTATACCTGTATATTTCAGGAGGCTGAGGAAGGGGGATTGAAAGCTTGGGACCAGCCTGGGCTACACAGTGAGATGCTATCTCTTCTCTAGAAAAGCAATCATCACCTAGGGTGGTGGCACATGTCTTTAACCTCAGCATCTGAGAAGTAAAGGCAGGAGGCTCTGTGAGTTCAAGGCTAGCCTGGTCTACACAGTGAGTTCCAGGACAGCCAGGACGAACCTGCCTCAAAAAAATTACCCATAAATGGCTCTGTATGGTTTGGATATATGAAAGGTCTCCCCAAAAGTTTATATATCGTGCTGTAGAAATGGCTCAGAGGTTAGGAACATTTGCTCTTTTAGAGGACCCATGTTTGGATCCCAGTACCCACATGGTAGCTCATAACCACCACCAGACATTTTGGGCACTAGGCATACGTGTAGTATACATACACACATACAAGCAAAGCACTCAGACACATACAGTAAAACAAACATGGCGGGCTGGAGAGATGGCTCAGTGGGTAAGAGCAACGTCTGCTCTTCCAGAGGTCCTGAGTTCAATTCCCAGCAACCACATGGTGGCTCACAACCATCTGTAATGGGATTGGATGCCCTCTTCTGGTGTGTCTGAAGACAGCAACCATGTACTCATAGACATAAAATAAATAAATCTTTAAAAAATAAACATGGCAATTTGGTTCTGTGGCATAAGACATTTGCTGCCAAGCCTGACAACCTGAGTGTTTGATCCTAGGAACCCACATGGTAGAAGGTGAGAACCAACTCCAGCAAGATGTCCTCTGTTCTGCACAGGGATATTGTGGCACATCACACACACACACACACACACACACACACACACACACACACACACACACACACACACGTGCACACACTTTTCACAGTAATTAACATTTAAAGAGAAAGGTGACTAGCTCATAAGGGTGCTAACTTCATTCTCAGGTCACTGTTGAATTTGTACTACATGGGCTCTGTGAAAATGGGGTCTGCATAAAGGAAGTAGATTGGGGGGGCATGGCTTGTAAAAGTATCCTGTCTCACTTCCTCTGTATCCTGCCTTCCACGAGACAAGAAACCTTGTTCCACCATGTCTCTCTGTCATGCTTTTACAACTCAACACAGACCCGAGTCAACACACTAAAAACATAAACCAGACTAAGCCCTTCCTCCTTGACATGCTTCTCCCAGGCATGGGTCACACGATTAGAAAAGTTGACAACACAGGCTATCCATGTCCTTCCACCTCTGTGGCTGAGGCTATCCCTTTCATTCTTGGAGGATGTCTCTTAATTGGTCTACCCCTTGAGCATAACTCTCTAGAAGATACAAAGCCAGTGTGGTCCTTGGAGCAGCAGAATTAGGAGCAATGGGCAAGCTGGGTGCCTGGCTTGGGATTCCAGTCTACCATTAATGGGTGGTGGCACTTCTTGAAGTCAAAGTCACCTTCCTCAGAACCTTTAGTTTCTACATCTACAAGATGAAAGTAATAATAGCAATGACATCAGAAGTCTACGGTTGCAGACCGTAGTATAGCAGGCAGAAAAAAAAAGAAAGAAAGAAAAAAAAAAGAAAAGCCAATGACTCTGACTTTCACAAACTGCAGAATCACAGATATCCAGCTTCCTACTCAACACACCAAATAGGCATCTCCAACCCCCGTGTCCAAAGCTAAGTTCCTGATTCCCTCACCCCCACTTGTGTTCCGCCTCCATTCTCCACCAGCCCCTTTCTTCCGGTTGAACGGGCCAGAAGCCTGAGTGATGTCTTGCTGCCTCTTCCTCTCTCCCTACTCCATCTGCCAGTGAGCTCTCAGTGCATCCTTCGCCATCCGAGCCTCAGAAGCCATCCCTTCTCCTCTGGACTCCTTCACCCACCTCCTGGCCACTTCTGCTACACTTGTTCTCCACTCTGTCCCCAGCCCAGTAGCCCAAAAGTCACATCTCTCCTGTGCTTAGATGTTCTCTGAGACTCTGTATTAACTCAGGGAACAAGCCCGAAGCCTTCTTGGGCCACTCCCAGCCTTCTCAAGTCTTCCCCACCGACCCCACATGCCCCGACACCTCTCTTCTGGAAGAACAGTCTGCAGACATTTGCACACCTCTAGATCCTTATCTGGATGTTCCATGAGGTGCCCCAGTTTCAGCTGGCATCCTGCCCCTCCTTTTCTGCTGACACTGTGCTGCAGACTCATTCAAGTCTGCTGCTTGTCACCTGTTTTCTAGCTGCACCCCGGCCACATCCCCACTGGGCTAACATGTGTCTTTTGTTCAGCACAGTTTATTGTGGGTCCCTGGCCCACAATCAGCTGAGACAGAGAGAGAAGGAAGGAAAGGGAGAGAGATGGAGAAGAGAGGAGAGGAGAGGAGAGGAGAGGAGAGGAGAGGAGAGGAGAGGAGAGGAGAGGAGAGGAGAGGAGAGGAGAGGAGAGGAGGAGCAAGCCAACCTGGTGTCAAGTGCTGGGATTAAAGGCGTGCGCCACCACTGCCCGGCTCCTGGTGTCATTCTTGAGGCACAGTGTATATGCTTTTGCACAAGCTCTCTCATGATAATGAGCCTGTCTCCATGCCTCTGACGTCTGGAATCAGGCACTGAGCTTCCATCTAGCATGTAAGTCAGTTGTTTTTGCCCATCGCTAAGGGCCAGCTCTTCCCAAGGAGCACTTATTCCAGTTCCCAGGTTATTTCAAAGGCTGGTCCTTAGTTCTCCAATGGCTCTGGGATAGCTCAAAGTTTACCCAATGGGTGCAATGAAGGAAGCCATTGAGAAGGCAGCAGTCTGCCATTGTTAGGGTGGTAGCTTGTTTTTGGTTGCTAGGGATTCTTTCTTGCCCAATCAGACCCTCTTGCAAGGTTCAGCACCAGGGCCAGCGCTAGGCCCCCAGTCTAGGAAGTGGAGTCTAGACTCTAAGGAGCCTACTAAATCTTGCCTGCTTAAAAGGCTTGTGTAGAAGGATCCCTGGCCCCGCTTTCAACTTTAATCAACGCTAGCCAGAGCCAAGGAACCATTTGGGAGAGGTCAATCAAACCTCACTAACACTGGTGATTTGACCTCCCAACCACTCCATCTCTTTCCCTAGCAGGCAGGATTAGGGAGGGGGTGTGGCTCCTGAGCAGGGTCCAGACCCAAGAAACAAGGCCCTGAAGACCCCGTCCCTGAGAGAGGCTGGCACCCCACAGCCTCTGCCCCAGCCAGAAGAGACAGCAACTTCCTCCCTGCTTTGCCTGCTTTCCCCTTCCTGCCACGCCTGGGCTCCTTCCAGCTCTCAGCTGCTGCTTCTATTTTTAAATGAAACTAACGGAGCTGTATCCACCTCCACAGATGACTGGAGTTGCACTGACTTTACAGATTGTCTAGGGAAGATGGACATCTCTCCCATTCATCTTCTCTACTGGGCATCGCCTCCCCAAGTCAGCTCTTCCACCTTGCCTTCTTTCCATAGGAGCAGGAGGTGGGGATCCTTTCTCTTACGTGATCTCCCCAACCTTCCTGGTTTTGAACTGGAACTTGCTCTGTAGACCAGGCTGGTCTTGAATTCAGAGATCTGTCTGCCTCCCAAGTACTGGAACTAAAAGTGTGGACCACCACTGCCCACCTCTTAGGTGGGCCTTTGAGGATGTGCAGGCAGGTCTTGCTGGCACAGGCTTGCAATCCAGCTACTTGGAAGGCTGAGGCAGGAGGATCACAAGTTTAAGGCCAGCCTGGGCTACTTAATGAGACCCTGTTTCAAAACACAAAAGTAAAACACAAACAAACAAACAAACAAAAACCCCTGGAGAGCTGCTGCTGGGGAGATGGCTCAGTGGTTAAGAGGACTGACTGCTGTTTCAGAAGACCTGAATTCAAGTCCCCGCATCCATGTGGTGGCTCACAACTGTCTGTAACTCCAATTCCAAGGGATCTACTGCCCTCTTCTGACCGCTGCAGTCACAGGCACACCAGTGGTACACAAACAGACAGGCAGGCAAAATATCCACATACATAAAAGAAAAGAGACAATCAAAATAATTTTGAAAGAGAGATGGGAGGCCAGGCAGTGGTGGCACACGCCTTTAATCCTAGCACTTGGGAGGCAGAGGCAGGTGGATTTCTGAGTTCGAGGCTGAGGCCAGCCTGGTCTACAGAGTGAGTTTCAAGATAGCCAGAGCTATACAGAGAGATCCTGTCTCAAAGAGAGAGAGAGAGAGAGAGAGAGAGAGAGAGAGAGAGAGAGAGAGAGAGAGAGAGAGAGAAGATAGTGGGGAAGGTGGTGGTGAGGGAGTCAGAGTATAAGAAGGAGATAGAGGAACTTAACAAGCAGTGGGGCAGAGGTAACTTTAGCTGTCCCAGGTTGCTCAGGACTACTGGTTAGAAGTCAGACCAACCAAAGGGAGCCAGGCCAGACAGGATCAGCACAGTGAGCTTGTGTCCTGCCCAGGCACTTAAATGTGCTTGCCATGTCCATGAATGTCCAGGTGCTTCTGCAGTCACATCTCCTTGGACTAGGTACTTTCCTAAGCAGTGTGTGTACCTTTAACATACAGTTGCTTCTCAGTAGCCCAGGGTGTGGATCCAGGGCTTTCTGAAGATACCAATACCTAAGAATGTTCAAGTCCCTACTGTGAAATGACACAGTATTTACCAGTCTCTCTGATCATCCTCCTACGTACTCCTCTTCAGATGATCACGTGTGCTGTCTGCCATTACATAAGCACCATGTGAATGCCATCTACCTCGGACTTCTGGGAAATAATAAATAATAAGAAAAAAAAAAACCACTAAATGTAGAACCTTGTGCGCAGCAGACAAGCACTCTATCACTGAGCTATATCTTCAGCCCTGATTTTGTTTGTTCTTTCTCTTAGACCAGATCTCACTAAGTAGCCCTGGCTAGCCTGGAACTCATTATGTAGACCAGGTTGGACTCGGTCTCACATAGCTCCATCTCCACCTGACTTTGCTTCTCCAGTGTTGGGATTAAAGGTGTGTGCCACCACCCCTGGTTGTAAATTTTGACCTGATATTTTGGGTCCATGGTCAGCTGGTTTTGTGTGTGGACCCTGAAGTTGACTGTGTACAATTCTGAAAGCATACTTTTTAGCTCTGCGCTAGCAGGATCACACTGGATCTGTGTTTCACACACCCCCAGCATTAGTCCTTTGCGGATGGGTGCCAACATCTTTCTCCCCAGGTATGCTATTCTACATGTACATCATTCTTCTCAGGACGTTTGTGACTTCCGGTATACTTCTAAACCATCTCTGTGCCTTTGTACACCCATGTGAAAGAGATAGCTCTTTTTAGTGTGAATTAATCTTAGCGTATCGGCAGGAGTTATATAAGAATGTTTGTCTAAAGGCTTGCAGCAGGGATGGAGATCTGGCTTGGTGGTTACAATGCATGAGGCTCTGGTTGTTCTTCCCAGACATACACACACACACACACACACACACACCACCACCACCACCACCACCACCACCACCACCACCACCACCACCACCAACACCAACAACAACAACAACAACAAACAAAGCTCATGACACCTCTCAGGAAGATGCCAATGAGGTCAGGGCCTCTGGCAGCTGACAGTGGCTCTTCCTCTTACCCCTGGGCCATATGAACGGCACTTCAATCCTATCTATCTGGTGGTGACCATGATAATACAGGTTCCATTAAAAAGTGGTCCCATGCATACAGCAGAGAGCAATATGGACCAGAAAGTCGTTTGGTTAGGAATGAGCTTAAGTTCTCAGGCTGTCCAGAGCTCAGGCCTGCTAGATTTCTCTGCTATCCAGTTATCTAAGGAGCTGGAGGACAGGCATGGCATTGCTCCAACGCAGACTTCCTGGGAGTTCTGGCCTGGCCTGGGAAGCAATATCCTACAGGATATGACAGTGAGTGGAGGCTCATTCAGTTCAACGGGGGCTTGAGTGCATTGCACAGGCAGCCATCAGCGTCTCATGTTTCATGGTGGCAATTACGTACATCCACCAGACACCCAGCTCCCCACAGATAGATGGGGTACAGCACAGACATCAGGTTAGGGGGTGCCAAAGGACACAGGTGGCTCTGTCCTTTTCTCTTGTCACTACTTCCAGAATCCATGAAGGCACTGCCACACAGAGGGGAGCAGAAAGCCCTCCCCAAGGGAGCCTATAGAACCACAGAGAAGTAGCAGCTACAGCTGGACACACAGATGACTGTCATTAAACTAAGTCAAGAAAGGCCTTTGAAATAAGTGACACCCAAGCTAAGCTCAAAAGTGACAGGGGAACAAAGACGGGTAAGTTTTAGATCCAGGCAAGAAGATCTACAAAGTATGTGACCAAAGGGATGGGTAGGTGTATTAGTCAGGGTTCTCTAGAAGATTAGAACCGATGGAATGATATATATATATATCTGAATATACAGTGGGGTTCATTAGAATGACTTACAGGCTGTGCTTCAGCTAGTCCAACAATGGTCGTCTTTCAGCAGAAAGTCCAAGAATCCAGTAGCTGTTCAGTTCTCAAAGCCGGAAGTCTCAGTTGTTCTTCAGTATATGTTGTGATCCCAAAGAAGTGGATTCTAATGCCAGTGAAGGAATCAACTTGCCAGAGAGAGGCAAAGAGCAAGTGGTTTCTTCTCCCATGTCCTATATATGGGCTGCCATGAGAAGGTGTGGTCCAGGTTTAGGGTGAGTCTTCCTGCCTCAAATGATCCAATGGAGAAAAATCCCTCACGGGAGTGTGCAACTGTGTGGGTTTTTAGTTAGTTCAAGATGTAGCCAAGGTGACAACTGAGATTAGCTATCACAAGTCCTCCCCTTGTCACCTTGACACCCACTCACATCTCCTTATGTCATGCTTTATTTCCAAATGAAAACAATAACCGAGCCATAATTACACCTAACATGATTCAACTGTCCTATGCCCAACCTCAAACACTTTATGCATTTGAGAAAAGGTGGCAATGTGGATTGAGGAACATAGTATCTCACAACTTAAATATGATAACCACAGATACATTACATGATAAAGAAATCGAGGAAAGAAAACAAACATCCGGACAAACACATTCCTAACAAAACAGGACAGAAACACTCAGATCAATTTAATCCCCGTTTCTGCAGCTGGTCATCTGTTCTTGACTGGTATTTTAAAATACCCATACCATATTTCCTTATCTTCAGCAAGCACCTCGGCAGGCCTTGTTTCTATCCCCAGAGGAACAATCCACAAATTCATTACTGAAGGGCCTGTGCCCTTTGTCATCCTGACTGTAGTGGGCTGTTGTGCTTTTCCATTGGCTTTAATTATAGGCCCTGATAACTTGAAGAGATACCTAAATCATCTCCTGCACTCCAGATGTAATTTTTCTTATCTCCATTCAGGAGACTCAATCAGGGATTTTTTTTCTCCCCTGGAAGTCTGGATCAATCACTTCCTCTTAACACTGTTATTTCTGTCTTAGCCTGTTGGCTTAAGGACATCAGAAACGAAATGTCTGTTGTATCTCCAGGCAGGGCCTCTTCCCACTCTGGAACCAAAACTTAGCAGAAGTTAAGAGCTCTCTGGAGCAGGAAACAAAAATTTTCCTGGTGGGTCACTAGGGGTGATACTGAGTGCAACCATTCCCCTTTCATTGATTAAGTTTGTGACAGTCAACTGTCGTTGTCTGTGATTCGCTTGTCTTCTGCACAGGTCACATAGGAAAGTTAGATGGTGGTGATGTAAACCACCACCCTTGCACCTTTTAAGTCCTTGATGGTGACACTAATTTCTGCAATTCCTCCAAGATGCAACAGTCTTTTTGGTTCACATTTTCTCTGGAAAAGGTAACTCCATAGCTTCTGTTTGCCCTCACTGTAATAGCCTTATTCCACAGGTCCATCCTAATTATTACACCCCTGGAGCTGGGGAAATAGTCACAGGAAGACTTCAGTGGTGCGCTCGACTTACTATGAATCAACTTTAGTCAAAACTCCATTAATCACCCAACCTCCATAAGCTCCCGCTTTAAGTGGACAGCCACGATGTTTCTTGGAGTCTCCTGGAATCGGAGTCAGTTGAGTATCCAACAGACCCAGAAAGTCTGATTGTTTCCTTTTCCTCCTTTTACAAGTTACCCTTGTAAAAGGCCAGAGGCTCTGTAGGACTGGGGAAAGGCTAAAAGTAAAACTGTCTGGGTATTTTGTCCAAGTCCTTTCTCAGAGGAGCTGGCTGTCTGTTCATTCAAGGGATTCTGAGTCTGAAAACTGCTTCAGTCTGGAAATAAATCCATGGGCTGAGATTCCCCTTTGCCGCCATCCAATGTAGCCTTTTTTTTTTTTTTTTTTCATTTGTTTGAGAATTTTTTTCTACTTACACAGATCAAGCAAAATACAGTAAGCTTCTTATCTATCTCATGCCCAGAAACACTGTGACTGGGTAGCCAGTACCAAAGGTCCATACAGGTCATGCTACTAAATTAATCATTTTACCTGGGCAACCCATTATTACAGGTCAGGCCATCATGGACACTGCTTTGCCTGTACTGCCCATTCTGGTAACTGGAATCATCTTGCCTTTAGCAATTCAGTGCAGCCACCTGGTGTCTGGTACTCTGGGGCCAAAATAAACCCATCATATGTAATTCATCCAACGGTATCACTGACCCTAGGGTCTGACGCAACAAAGAAGGCAACTACAAAGCTCTTCAAATGTGCTGGAGCCCCTCTCATCATTTTGAGTCTTATAGGATTAGTGAGGGGCATGTCTTCTGGGCCTGTCCTTTGTGGAGGATTAGGCTTTACAAAGAGTAAACTCAATCTAGCTTTTTTTGTTTGTTTGTTTGTTTGTTTCCCCGAGCCTTAAAATCCCTTCATTAATGTTGTGGGGGTGTTCACCAGAGAAGGCAGCTAGGACATGGGTTAAGCCAATAGAAAGTCGATATTAGCCAACCAGTGACTATACTAGGTATTTGGGATCCCAGTGTATCCCTGAGCCTTTTTCAGGGTGAGTTTTAAGCACCCCCCCCCCCAAAAACAATGTTCTGGTTTGACATAACTGTTAACAAGAACAGTTAGCCAGAAGCAGAACTACAGAAGCCAAAAGGCAAGGTTAGCACATTTGGGGAGTTTTCTAGAAATATGGACATGGATGGAGCAGGCCTCTGTTTTAGTTTTAGTAGGTGGTACTGTCTACGTGCTGAATTTTACAGCCTGAATGGTACTTCCATCATGGAGTCAGTTGTGCTAAGGATTCGGAGTCTATTAAGTCAGGGACCCTGTTATAATCGATTCTAAGCCAAAGGATATAAGTCATTTCCGTCCTCTTTTCAGTAGGCCATCTTTTGACAAATGCTTCAGGCAACTTTTAACACCATGTTTAACTGACCAAACTTCCTAAACCTAGACTCTCCGCTCAGTGGTCCACACCAATAAACTCAGCCTGACCCAGTTGTCTGTTCCTTCCGTCATTATCCCAAATGCTTAGAATCCTTTCCCACACACATTCCCCAGATTTCTGCTTGAGTCAGCAAGTCCCTGAGTCATTGCTCTTTAATGGTGCAGCTCACTTACTTCCTCATGGACTACATTTTCTTTCTACCTCTCCTCTAGGAACCTGTTTTGCCTTAAGTCTGGTTATAGGCCTAGAGACAACTACCAGAGGGCCCTTAGGGACACCAGTACTATCTTGTCTGGTATCTTCTTCAGGGATAGCAGACAACGGATTGATTTCCTCAGGAGGTGGGGGTTGGAGTATATTCTTTGCTAAGGGTGGAAAGGCTACCCAGCGAAGAGATGCCTCAGCAGCAGGTATAGGAACTTGCCAATGGGTGAGAGCAAGCTGGCAAAAAGCTTTTCTTTTTTCTGTGTCTTCTATATGGGTTGCCATGAGACGGCACGGCCCAGCTTTAGGATGGGTCTCCCAATCTCAAATGATCCAATCCAGAGCAATCCCTCACAGGTGTGCCAAACTGCTTGGGATTTCGGGTAATCCCAGGTGTAGACAGGTTGACAACCAAGAACGGCCATCACACTAAGGGGGGAAGGATGGAGCAGCCATGGTCAGTGAGCAAGGATGGGCCTCAGTGTATTTATATTCATTAAGAGACAGTGCCCAGCTGGGCATGGTGGAGTATGTCTGTAATCCTGGCCCTTGGAATCTGCAGAGAGGAAGATCAGGAGTTCAAGGTCATCCTCTACTACATAGAAAATTCAAGGCCAGCCTGGGGTGCCTGCAATACAAGACCTATGTCCTCATCAGAAGGGTTCCAGCCATCGAATGGCGTCATGGCCAATAAATCATCCTTCAAGCTGAGTCTGTGTTTTTTTGATGATGTCAGAGCTAACTGGATGGACCAGTTATGCTGAATCATAAGAACCCTCCAACCCTCCCAGATTAAAACCACAAATGTTTATTTATTCTAACCCTGCATGTGGATCAGCCAGGAGTTCCAATGTCCCTTGTGCTCTGGGAGCCAGGTGCTTCCTGGAATGTTGTAGAGGGTGGGCCAGTGGTGATGTGCACAGCGTCAGTCAGTCCCAGAACCCTAACTAGGGGCGATGAAGAAATGACAGAGACATGTGATGGAGAAGTACCCCCAGAAACTCAAGCCCCAGCACCCACCTCAGACTCGGTATGCTTAGTGGATATACAGCTGACCAGGGAGGTGGGGTTGTTACGTACAGATAAACGAAAAAGCAGGGTTCCTGCATACAGCTGAATAAGGAGGGGTGCTTAGTTAATCTCAGTAGGAGCAGGCTCTGCAGGGGAGCAGCCCCTAGGCCATAAACATGGGAGCTGGGGGAGAGAAAGCTTCAGTGGGCACGTTCTGCACCCTGTGGACTCACTTGGACTCAAGGAAAGCTGAGCGTCTCCTGGAGATGGCTCTGCCACTCCCACGGGGCTGGGGCATTGGTCCTTGACAAGGATTTTTGAGCAGTGGTCAGTCACTAGACTCCACTGGCTCCCTACTGTGCAGAGAGCTCTGGTGAGTGTCTGTCTCCTCAGCTACCTCAAACTCTGCCAAGTTTACACACTGCTTGCCATCTCACTTACCAGAGCTGTCCCACCAGCTCAAGAAGAGTGCCAGGTCATGTGCCTGAGAGGCAGAGAGCCAGGAACATTAATAACAATCCCAGTCTCCAAGGACTTGAAAACTTTAAAAAAAAAAAACAAACCCAAAACCAAAACCCCCAAACTTCCCTTTCTGTCTAAGCATCTTGATAGTCTGGTTTAAATTACTTGTGATTCAATAAGTTTTGCTTTAAGAAGTTCAAAAACAACAGAGAGGAGAAAACTATCAACTTGAACAGAAAGTATTAGCTTAGGAGGAAATGGTGCAAATTACAGATTTTTTTTTTGAGATTGTTTTGTGTGTGCTTCATGTGCCTGCAGTACCAGAGGAGGTCAGAAGGTGGCGTCAGATTCCTGGGGAATCTGGGCCTAGAATTAGGGACAGTGATAGATGAATGGCCATGTGGGTTCTGGGAATTGAACCTGGGTACTCTAGAAAAGCAGCCAATGCTCACTCTTAACCATTGAGCCATCTCTCCAGCCCCAAAGTACAGATTACTGTTATCTGCTTAATAATACCATAATGGTATTTTTTTCTCCCTTCTCCCCCCCCCCCCCTCTTCTTTCTCTTCCTCTTCTTTTATTTTGAGACAGATCTCTCTTTAGGTCTGACTGGTCTTGAACTCTCAGCAATCCTCCTGCCTCTGCCTTTCTAGTATTGGGATCAGATACCACAGTATTTCTTTACTTCCCCAAAGAGCAGGAAGACTATATTTATTTATGGTTACCCTGTAATTCTGTAGTTTTGTTTGAATACCCAATAACAAAATCTTGTATTCCTAGACCCTTGGGAGGCTGAGTGGATCCTGTGCCCAGCAGTTTGAGGTCAGCCTGGGCTACATGTAATACCCTGCTCCCCCTCCCTCCACCCCCTCCCCTAATTAGGATGATGGCAATCCCAGCACTTGGGAGGAAGAAGCAAGAAGATTATGAATTCATGGTCACTCATGAATGACCATGTTACATGTCATGTTGGCTACATGTTAGGTTCAAGGCTAGTCCACCCTATGTGAAACCTTCTCTTTTTCCTTCTTTGAAGATTCCTTTTACTATTTATTCATGTGTGTTATGTGTATTTTTGTGTGTGAGCATGTGTACATGATATGATGCCTTTGGAAGCTGGAAGAGGGCATCAGAACCTTTGTTACGCAGTTCTGAGCTCCCTGCCATGGGTGCAGACAGCTGAACTCAGGTCCTTCCAGAGAGCAGCAAGTGTTTTTAACCACTGAGCCATGTCTTCAGCCCCCAAGATAAAGTGTGTATGTGTGTCTGTGTTTGTGTGTGTGCAATTTCAAACCATTTGGAAATATGGATCATGGGTTCTAGTTACTAGCCACTGGCCATAATCGCTTGTCTTAAATGTTTGGTGAGGGTTATCTTACGATTTCTATACCCCTGAGCTAAGTTCTCATTCCTGTTTTATACAGGAGAAAAACAAGGGACAGGGTTAAAGTTGCACAGCCAGCGAACCCGATGTCACATTGTGTCCCTGTATTGCTGGAGACAAGGTGCTCATTTTGAGCAGTACTGTTCTGCTCCCTAGGGGCAGCAGGGTCACCTGGAGGTTAAGGAAGGGCATCTGCTCTGGAATTCTCCTGGCAGTGGAGGCACTGACTGCAATGGGTTGAGATCACAGAGGTCCCGCAGGAGTTGTAGCTGCTGAACTTGGCGCTGGTTCAGGCAAGCCAGCCTAGAACTAGGTTTTGTTTCAAGTCCTTGAAGTTGAGTCATTATGTACTTTGCACAAGTGCAGGGGCTCCTGAGGCCTCCGAGCCCTTCCTACAGACCCCTTAGAGCAGCTGTATACACTTACATACCATGCTTGAGCACATATACTACATGCAACACACACAAACACACAGACACACATACACACAAACACACAGACACACAGACACACATACACACAAACACACAGACACACAGACACACAGACACACAGACACACACAATCACACATACACACATATACACACAGACACACACATATACATACATACACACATACACACATTTACAGACACACACACATACCCACATATACCCACATATACACATACACACCCATACACACATACACATATACACATACAAATACACACACATACAGACACACATACCCACATACACACACATACACACACACACCCATACACACACATACATACATATACACACATACACACACAGACACACAGACATAGACACAGACACAGACACAGACACAGACACAAACACACACATACACACACACACACACACACACACACAAAAACGTCTTTTTTTTTCTGCTCAAAGCTGGAAATTCCCAGCCATTGATTTGTGTGTTTTTCTGTCTGGCCTCGCCCTTCTGGGGAATGCAGAAGTGGAGCCCAGATCTAGGAGCAAAGGGGCTAAGGTGGAAGGGCTGAGACTGGCTACTGCTTCGGTTACCTGATAACCTGGGGAGGGGGGAAAGGGTGTACCTGTTGCAATGGGCCCTAAAACTCTGGCTAACTAGGAGGTAGAGGCAAAGAGAGAGGAGGAGGAGCTGTAACTTTAATGGCACAAATCCCAGGCCTACAGTCCCAGGGCTAAGGGCAGGAAGTCTGAGGGACTCAGGAGTCAGCACACTTATGAATCTGTGGCTCATCTGTGACTTACAGAAACAGTGTGGAGCTGGGCATGGTGGCACACACTGAGGCACTTGGAAAGATGAGGAGAGAGGGTAGACCATCAGGTTTGGGTAGGTTGCTCTGCCCCTTTATTTTTGCTGGTCTTCTTGCAGTGTAGGAAGAGGTCAGGGGGAGATACCATCAAAGCCAGCATGGGCCACTTGGGGAGAGCTGGTCTCAGAAAAACAACCTACAAACCCCCAAAGCCTAATGACATATTCCTTAGGATTTGAATTCTGGAGAAAGGCTCGGTCATATGCCAGCTCTGCAGGAGACTGGAACAAGTCACACATCTTCAGATCTCGCACTGAGAGTAAGCCAGGTGCTCTACCCCTGAGCTGTGCCCCTGAGTG
Organism: Arvicanthis niloticus; assembly: GCF_011762505.2. Classification (NCBI taxonomy): domain Eukaryota; kingdom Metazoa; phylum Chordata; class Mammalia; order Rodentia; family Muridae; genus Arvicanthis; species Arvicanthis niloticus. Next base: position 22,071,565 of record NC_047675.1, on the reverse strand, counting down.
GAGTTCACATATCCTTGGCAAACTTTACTGTTGTGGTAAAGCTCACTGCTAGAAGAGTGAGTGCACACAGACTGGCACGTGGACGTTAAGGAGAAAGTATCTATTATCAGCATGGTTGCACGGAGTTGCAGAATAACTGCCATTTCAAACTTGGAATTGGTCATGGGAATTGCTTTCTCTAAGTTGAGCTTGTTAACTGAAAGAGAAAATGAGAGGTCATGGTGCTTCAAGGTCTCTGGGGAGTCTTGAACCTGGCCGGACCCAGGTTTCTCAACTCCCTTCCTCTTCCTGATTCTGTTCAAGACACCACCCACACCTCCAGCAACTCCAGCCACATCCCAGGAAAAGCCTGGGGCAACAATCTGCAGCGGTTTCTAGTTGGTTGTGGGACTCAGGCCAGGAGGATGCGGGTCTGCCTGAAGAACTCCCCTCACAGAGGGAGAGCTGATGCGGCCCCTAACCTTCAGGAGCTGCGGGTCTCTGCTCCTGATGAAAACGGGCAGGAAAGGATGGGCGAGGGAGGCCCCGGAAGAGAGGGAAGTGAGATCATGGTCTGCCTTCCCTTGATGTGTTTTTGATAGAAACAGGGGCTCCAAAACAATGTCCTTACCATCGGAAACCCAGAGGGTGGTGACAACAAATGGCACCTGACAGATCCCAGTGATCCCAGAGAGCGGGAGATAGATGGTTGAGCTGCATAGGACAGCTGGGAATCGGCTGTAAGCTCCACTCCCAACCCCCACCTGTCACCTGGAGAGAACATAGACCAGTGGGGTCCCATCTGAGTCACTGAGAGAACTTAGAAAATGAGTGTACATGGGCCAACTTCCTGATTTTTTAAAATGCTGTCTCTAATTTTATTTTCAACGGTTTGCTTATTTTTATTTTATGAGTATGAGTGGGTATCTGCCTGTGTGTGATGGTG